>NC_061116.1:157585141-157830486 GCF_002878395.1 Capsicum annuum
CTACTTTGACAAATTCATAAAAGATATTTTTCCTATTCCCTATGGGTTTGACCCTAATATCTGTTCGGTTACTATAATTTGCATCAACCGAATTATACTTCTTCTAGGTATAGTGTTTGGCGACATAAAATTTTGCAACGTTGTCAAAGAATAGTGTTATGGATTGATTGATAGAGTTTGTTGAGGTTGTTAGATTTTACGTTTCTATTCTTCTTAGGGTGGCCACTATTGTATTCCCAGTCCTATTAGTCAAGTCAATCCCTTATTCCCACTTGATCCAGAGCGTGAAGGAACCCTATGACAGAATCATAAGATGTCAAAACATGATCGTGAAGCTTATTATATAGGGATTTAAGATAATAGAATTCACTTACCTCCCCCACCTCTGCATGGTGTTCAAGAGATAGTTGTGCAAACCACTGTGTTTACTATCAGAAGAAAATCTAGGGAGGGATAATTAGGCTACCCGTTATGCAACTTAAGATGAGAGACAGATATAGGAAACAAATCATTGACCAAAACTCAACAGAGGTATAAGAGTTAGAGCTTAAGTTCTCATAGATTATCGGTACTTTCCAGTATATGATGATCCAGAGGATGGCCCGGGTACGTTCAGCCTATATAGATAGGAGCCATCAATCCTCCCAAATTACCCTAGGGTTGAAGTTTAATATTACCAGTGCTATGATTCATCTGCTCAATCATAAGTTTATGTTTGTGGGTTTGCCCAATGATGACTCAAACATACATATCATGAATTTTGTTGGGATCTGCATTTCTTAAAATATAACTATGGTGAGTCAAGAATCTTTGAGACTCTGGTTGTTCCCATTCTCTCTAATTGGTGAAGCAAATTATAAGGGAACTACCTCGTATATTTAATATTAATTTCAACAAGTAGCATAAATAGTTTTTTAGACCAATTCTTCCCTCGAACCAAAATTCTGCAATTGAAGGACGAGATCTATAATTTTAGGAAATTGCATTTTGAATCACTGTATGAGGCATGGTTGAGGTTTAAGAAAAACTTTATGATGGTGCCCAATCACCAAATTTTAGTGAGAAATATTCTGGAAATATTCTATTAGGCCCTGAATGTTAATGCCAAATCTATGGTAGATACTATTACTAGTTAAGATTTTAAGAGCCTACAATGTGGGGTAGCATTAAGGATCTTAGATCGGATCTCTATTACCAATAGAGGGTGGCATAATCGGGAGGTAGAAAGAGGTACTGGTACAGATACTATTAGTTCTTCCAATCAGTAAAAAATTATAGATGATACTATGTCTCAGGAGGTTGTACAGCTGAGGATAGAGATTGGTATATCGATGAAACAATTCACTATTATGAGGTCTGAAAAGGTGAATGTTGTGGCCGCACAAGGTAATGCACCTAGATTGTATGAATTTGATACTGAAGAAGAGGCAAAGTATCTAGAGAAAGAGTTAGCAGGTGCCAAGGGCTAAGGGTCTACTCAAGACACTTGGAACTTAAGGTAAAGGAATCAAGGTCAGAACTATTATGGGGAAAGATAAATGGATTAGAGCAAAGAAAGAGATGGTGATTGGCGGAATAAGGATGATTACAAGTAAAAGAGTGGTGCATATGTTCCACTGGGGAATCTTGATACCAATTTGAGCATAGAGGTTTTGGTTACTAAGCTAGTTAAGTGTTTAAAGAATAAAGAGAGATGCCTAAAGGAGATTTTGGCAGATATTTTAGGTTTGAGCCAGAAAAGGGAATTGCATGCTATTATGATCAAGCAACTCAAGCAACAATTTGGTCAGATGTTGGCAACCTTAAAACAGTGTCAACCATGCATTCTTCCAAGTAATACTATTTAGAAACTGAATGATGGCAGAAAATATTTAGATATCACCACTCGGAGTGGTAAGGCTACCATTGATCCCCCTATATCTATAATAAATGAGGTTCAGGATCATGTTGTTGATATTAATGATGCACCCAAAGTGGAATGTGAAAAGTTGGTGATTAATGGTGAGTCATCATAAAATTCGATGGTTGTTGATAAGACAGTTTATAAGGATAAAGGAAAGGGGAAGGAATTCGAGAATTTATTAAAGAGTATTCCATGACCTTTACCACCTTTTCCTAAAAGATTAACACAGAAGCAAGAGAAAGAAAGGTATCATAAGTTCATGTCGATCTTGAAGCAACATTCTGTTAATATTCCTCTTGTGGATGTTTTGGAGTAGATTCCAGGGTACGTATAATTCATGATGTATTTGGTTACTAAGAAACGCACAGTGATGTTTGAGCTCACTAATAATATGCACCATTATAGAGCTATTTCTTTTCAATCTTTATTAGGGATGAAAAATGACCCCGAAGACTTTACTATTCAATGTACTACATGGTCCTTCAACTTATTTCAAGCCTTATATGATTTGGGAGCTAGTATCAATTTGATATCATTGGTGGTGTACAATAAAATGGGGTTGAGGGCACCGAAATTGACATCTATGAGGTTATTGATGGCCAATCACACTATAAAAAAACTAGTTGGTATATTATGTGATGTGTTTGTCAAGGTGGAGTCCTTTAAATTTCTATTTGATTTTGTGATCCTTGACTGTGAGGTGTACTTTGAAATCCCTATTATCTTGGGAAGGCCCTTCATAGCTACAACAAGGGAATTCGTTGATATAGAGATTAAGAAGATAAAGTTCAGAATCAATGACGAATAGGTGACTTTTAATGTGTATCAGTTGATACGACAATCGAATAATATGCAGGTGGTGTCAGCGATAGACACCACTGATGATGATGTATTGACTATACTTATTGAAGAGAGACTTAAGGTTGAGTCCCTCACGGTGGTTATCACGAACATTGACAAAGAGAGCATTGATGAATATAATGAGATGGTGAGAACTATGTGTTAAAGGTTCTTATTATGCTCTGAATAAGTTAGATCTTGACATGAAAAATACAACTTGTCCACCAGCTTCGCCATCTATTATGGGGCCACTGATCTTGGAATTAAAGGCCCACTAGGTCATTATCTATATTCTTGCTTACTTCCTTCGATAGAGCTTCTCCATAGCCATCCTAAGTCAATAATGACTTGCGGGGACCAATAGTTTGGTTGCCTGATGGTTCATTTGGGTTTTAAACCCCTTTCTAAATTGGAAGTTTTTGTTGTTCCTAATTGACCACTAAGTGATACCTTTAGAAAAACAACCTCATATGTGAAATCCTACTCTACCAATGCATTCGGAATGTCAAAAACTATCGGGTTAAATATGCCTTTTGTTCCAATAGACACCAGATTCAACCCGAGGCATTGGCTAAAGATCAGAACCAAGTTCCAAGCTTCAGTCATGCATATTATTCACTGAGTTGTCGCAATTGTAGTAAGGTGGGGGCCATGACCGAGCCACTAGAGAGCTGGTTGGTCTATATTCAAGTGCTGTCTTGAACAAATTTTGGCCAATGTTGTGCCTACCTCTTAACCTATAAACACTAATGGAGTATAAAATCTTCTACGAGTGTCTTGTGGGTTGAATTGAAGCTTAAACAACTTATATGATTGATTATTGCTATAATATATGGTATGAATTCCTTTAATTTTGTATTGATTTCATGCTTTCTTTACTCAAAACCCATAAATCATTGAGAGTCAATTGTATCCCAAAAATTGAGTGATTGACTCAAATTACTTAGGGGTTTTAACTCCCTATAGATAGTTAGGTAATGGGTTGGTCATAGAAACTCCATTAAAAGGGTGAAATCCAATTGGGGATTTAGTGTCCATTTGAAAACCTAGCACAATAGTGCCATAATGGTTATTATAATTCTTGTTGTAATTCTTAGAGTGTATTGTCTATTGCATTGATTGTGGTAGAGGAAGCTTTACAGAAGGGAAAGGAAATCTCATTGGTTCGTCAGTTGCTTGGACTCAAGATAGGTTAGGCTTACCCGTAGACTATATTGCGCTTATTTGTATTGCAATTATTAATATCTTACAAGATTGGGTAGGGAATTTAGATGATAGTTGATTAAATAGTGAAATTGGGATTTATTGATTGCTATAGACTATTACTTTGTAAGGTATGATAGCTGACCCTTAGTCTAGGACCTTATTTGTAGTCTAATCACTAGTGTGAGAACACTATAGTTGTTCTAAGTAAACATAAATTGTATACCTATCTATCCTTAGGAATGTATTGACCTATATAATGCCTTTATAGGAAATGACCTTAGTGTTTGGTTGACTTAGGAAGGATTCTTGAAGAGGCATTCCCTATAGACCTAGTAAGGATTTGTAAGCCCTTATGGCGAGGTATAGATAATTTAGCCTAATTCAGGGTAGCTACTAGACTTGTGTTAGTAAGCTTGGCATTCTCAGAGTTCATAAGTGGGATTTGACCCACATAAGTTGGACTACAAAATCCTTAGTGACCTAGATTCTAGAAGAGTGACTAATGTACATATTGGATTACATTTAGTAAACTCAGTTGTTGGATTATTTGGTGATTATGACTTGAATTACCTTGTAAATGTGATTAGTGTGCATCTCATCTAAATACTCATTCCTTGTCTATACTCATATTATGTATGGTTCTTATTAGCAATGTAAAATTACTAGTGCTATCCTACATCCCTACTTCTTTATATTGTGAACTTTTGTGTATACTTATTGGTTCGGATATGCATGTGGATGTATGTTATTATATTTAGAGACTCGTTGATATTATGATGATGCTCGGTGGATTCGGAGGAATATGTTGATATTATGAAGATGCCTGGTGAATTCGGAGAAATATATTGATATTATGATGATGCCTAGTGAATTCGAAGGAACATATTGATATTATGATGATGCCTGGTGAATCCAACAGAATATGTGGATATTATATTAATACACGGTGAATCCATATGAATTTGTTGATATTATGATAATGCCTACTGAATTCAATGAAATATGTTGATATTATGTTGATTCTCGATAAACCTAGAGAAATAGTTTTTATTAAGATGATGCCCAGTGAATCTGGAGGAATATGTTGATATTATGATAATGCCTGGTGAATTTGAAAGAGGTAAGAATGTTACAATCCCATATGGGGAAAATTTACTTATATGCATTGATATTTGTAAGGTTAGGCCGTGTGGGGCCAACTGCCTATGTGCTTGAGATATGAGGTCTCTCTTGGTAAATTGCAATTCAATTCTTGCTCCTAATCACTAAATAAGACATGTCACCCTTGTTTATGCTAATTAGCAACTAGAGAAAATCTATGCCTAAAATTGGGTTAAGAATTAGTGGTATGTGTAATCTTAAGTGGAATCAAGGGCTAGCCTAATGTATCTACTTGACTTTAATAAGAGGTTATTTTATGAAATCTTTCCTAGTAAAGTGGCCTATGTGACAACAAGTTACTTCAAAAATAAATGATTACAATTTAAAGGCTAGAAATGTAGTTAACAAGTTGGTGGACTTTCCTTGATAAAAATATAAAAACTAGTCCTTAAGGTTGTGATAAGCTTAGTGATATGTATGATAGTTAATTAGGTTATCTTTTAATAATTGTGGTTAAGATGGCTTAATTGATGACTGTAAAACCCTAAATTTTTCCTAAGCTTAATTTCTCTTCAAGAATGTTAAGAGTGACTTCCTAAATGTGTATCGTGCTAACAATATATAATTTCCCTAATTTAGACTTTTTATCACATGAGAAATTTGATAAGCTTTCCGTTGATATAATATTCGCCCAAATTTGATACCCGAGCAAGAAGTTATGGCTAATTTAAGTCCTAGTCATAAAATAGCATCATTTTGGTGCTTGGCGCGTCATGGAGAGGGTCTATTTAATAATTGTCAAATTCCAACGGAACTCCGTGATAGTGGTGCATCGTGGAGGACCCCAATTTCTTAATAGTCAATATCCAGTGGCCTAGTGTGATTGTGATGCGTTGCGCTGAAGTTCCAAGTCCCAACCAGTGGGACAACGCGATGGCTTCATGTCGCGGTGACTCCCAGATTCCCACTTGTCAATTTCTAGTGAGTCATCGTGATAGTGAAGTGTCGCGGAGGCCCATAAAATTAGGTTCCCAGTGTAATTTTTCCATCTTCGTACAGAAGTTAAAAAGGGCACTTTGGACTATTTCCAATCCTCTTAAACCGTACAAACTCCAAATTAAAGCTATTTCCAAGCATTCTATGAAGTCTTTCCCTAAAAAAAAACCCTAAGTATCCAAAACCTCTTCAAAGAATTTCAAGAATCCACCATAGATTTTCTAAATTAAGTCAAGATTCAAGATTCCCAAGTCAAGGGCTTCAAGAACACTCATTCAAGAGTACGAATAGAGTTCCAAAAGTGAGAGTTCACCCAAAGCTTCAAATTCAAGGTATGTGGAGTGTTGAACAAGGGTAATCCTTTCACCCTTGTGCCCAAAGGCTTATTTAAACTACAATTTTCTACAATTTATGAGATTTTACATGAAATTAAATTATGGTTTTTCACCCATTGTTATTGGTTGCAATCTTTTGATGTATCCCATGAATTGAGAGTATAATGTCATGTCTTTTACATGTTTTCTTGAGAAATTGCAGTTGGGTTTATACCCCATGATTTTAATCATTGAGAAGTTAGTAGTTACAATGTTTGAAATATTGAAGTATATGAGTATGTTGATATTTTGAGACAAATTGCTATAACTTCCACATTTCTACATGAATTATGAATCTATATACTATCTATTATGCATTATGATGAGTTTTAACTTGAGATTGAATTATGGGTCATTAAGCCCTATTTGAGACTTCCACTTTTATGAACTATTGTGCTATAAACACCCATGATTTAAGTATTTTAAGATTATTGAGAAATTTTTTGACCTATTGGTCATAGAGTTTTTAAATTCACTCTACCACATGAGATTAAAGATTTTATTGTTCAGTTCTTATGGACCATAAGATTATTTTAAAAGTGGATTTTCATGAGATGAGAGAGATAAACTAAAGGGAGTAGTATTTAGCACTGATTTGGGTAAGTTACTATGGTTTCTTACCCTAGAACTACGTGTCACCATGGGTTTGAGATTTTGGGCCTGAGGCCAAGATGATTGGGCCCGAGGCCGAGATAAGTGATCACTGATTTGAGGTTATAGTCCTTGGCAAGATTATGATGCCTCTCCCCAATGTGACGTTTCTTTCTTAGGAGGATAAGTCATTGGACTTCATGTAGCTCGTATAGTTTATGTCGGTTAAGAGAACCTCCCTAACTAAAGTATTTTTTCATTGACATAGAATATTTTCCTAAAGCTTTGGGATGAGATATTTTCTAAAATGAATGAACTGCTTTGAGTATTTTACAATAAAGAAAATAGTTTTCTCTACTAATATGAGTTGATCACCAGTTTTCAAACTCAAGTTATATGATTTTGAGTTCCAAGTGTTTGAGTTCAAAAGAGTTATAAGTTCTTGAGCGTTAAGGAAGTTTTACTCCGCATGAGATATATGCATGAGTTGAAAGTATTGTTTAAAGTTTCCTTTAGCCTATGTGTAACGATAATAAGAGAAGAGTACATATTTTAAAGACAAAGTATAATGACTCACTAGTTTGTATTACATGCTTCATTCTACATGATTTATGAGCTTTATATTTAGACTTATTCAAGCCATGTGAGTCATTCCTATTTGCATGCATGATTTGATTAAAGAGTATTGACATTGTTTTAAGCAAATGCATATACCCCCAAATACTCAGCATATTCCCAAGTGTTAATCCACATATACGTCTATGTGCTACATTGTCTTATAATGTATGTTCAGGTGCTCAATCCTAGTCTCGTCAGTGATTCTCGAGTACCTTTGTCTACATTTCTCCTATGGTGAGTCC
Source organism: Capsicum annuum (assembly GCF_002878395.1). NCBI lineage: Eukaryota > Viridiplantae > Streptophyta > Magnoliopsida > Solanales > Solanaceae > Capsicum > Capsicum annuum. The sequence continues at coordinate 157,593,013 of NC_061116.1, forward strand.
TCATGGTTTGAGGGTCTATCATCAGATATTTCAGTATTTGAGTGGTTATGTTATTACTTTCAGTCTAGTTTGAGTCAGTTGGGGACCTGTCCCAACGGCTCTCTAGTTCATGAAATAGTAGAGGCTTTGTCAGACTAGTTATTAAATTGTGGTTTTGTTGAGATTTGTAGTATTGTGGTCATTTAGACCGAGCATTATCTTTGTATTTCCTTTCTTTTGATATGGCAATGCTAGTGTTTTGTATATTCCTTCTTGAATGAGTTATTATAAGTAGTGATAGGCTCAAAGGTTTAGCTTGGTGATACTTATAGCCTTAAGCACCGTGTGATATCTCAGGACCCATTTTTGGGGTGTTATAATGACTCACACCATGAATATGCTAGCTAAAGGATGGCCTTATCATAGATGAATTACTGATAATATGGATGGCTTGTAGCTTTTCCCAAATTTATGACTACTAATTATAGGATATGTAATCTATTGATTCATAGGAAATAAGGTCAACTAGTATGGACTTCACACGGTATTTATCTACGAATTATAGGATTAGTGACTACATATCTATGCTATGACCATATTACTTTCATTTGTGTTAAATTACAATATAGGTATTTGGATGTGAATTTTGATAAATTAGCCATGATGTGGTTGTGCAACCTGCAGTTTTGGTCAATTGATATTTATTTGTTTACTCTCCGGTGGTATGCGACACTGTAATGAGTTCTTTGTTGTGCTCTCTTTCGTGTACTTTCGGCAGTATAGGATGTCATGGTAAGTTCTTGTGCTTTATGTTCTAAAGATGGTTGATGATGAATATGAAAAGTCGATTGTTTGCTATTATGTACATGGATTTATGCTTTCCAAATAATACTAAGTTTTTATGGTGATTATGGAGTATATTAAGATAGTATATAGTGTTATCGCTTTGGTAGTATAGATTTTATTACAGTTGTATCAAAAAAGATATAGGTTCGATCCTATCCCTTAACTTTAATGTTATTGTCTTACTTTGTATCATCTCTACATTATTTTGAGCTTAGTTAGCCGATGATGTCTACTATGTACCCGTGTTTTGGTACTCATACTACACTTTTGTACCATTTTAGTGCAGACCCAGGTTCTAGTTGCCACCATTGAGCTAGTTCATGTGAGTTGACTATTTAAAGTCAGGGTGAGCTCGTAGAGATCGAGTTTCCCTCTTTCCCCTCTATCCTTATTTCTATTTTATTTTTGATACAAATGTATGAGATTATCTAAGCCATTTAGTCTATGAGATTGTAAACTTCTATGGTAAAGATTAGAAGCTTATGTATTAATATGATATGGTCATGGGATTGGTATTTGAATATCAATTGTCATAGTATTGAAATGTTGTTATTATATTTTGCTCATACATAGGGTGATGTTATTACCAGGGTAACCCATTACATTAGCTCTGGGTTACTATATCAGCTTACTTATCTGTGAGACAAGGTAGGTGTCATCATAACTGTGATATCAGTTTGTGACAAATTGGTATCAGAGCAATGTTTCACTGATGTTATTGTTACAAGAGCAAATGTCTAATACAGTCCTGCGAATCAAAATATTGATGTTTGTTTCCTATCTTTGGAAGGCCAAGAGACATTCTTAGGATTCCTTCACTTATTTTATTCACATCATGCTAAGAGTTTGAGTTGGTTTTTAGGATATTCTGTTGACTATACTCTTTTGCAGATTCCCAGCACACGTACTTCAGTGATACGTGAGAAGGGTCCTAAGCCCTAGACTCGTGATTTTCCCCAGTTAGGGACTAGGGTGTACCTCCCCTGGACCCTATTCCTGCACTCGAGCTAGAGACTCTACCACCTCAGCCAGCAGTGGTCTAGGGATGAGCCCAGGATCTACTTGGATTTATTTCCTCTTTCTTGATTAGGGATGCTTTGGTTCAGTGGTTGAGTTTTGTTGATTGTTCAAAAACTACTGGAGCAGGAGTGCAGCCTGCAGCTGAAGCTCCTAGAGTTGAGGTTTCTCATATTTCGGCATTTGTTCAGTTGGCAATTATTTAGCCCATTGTGATCCATCCTATGATATCTGCTGAGGTGCAAAAAACACTAAGTAGGTTCTTGAGATTGGCTTCGCATAGATTTTTTGGTGCTCTTAGATATGATGAATTGGAGTTCTTGACTTTTTATAAGGATAGGCTTTGTGGGTTAGGCCTCGTTGATACCCGTGGAGTGGACTACACCACATTTCAGTTGGACTTGTCTTCTAGACACTGGTGGAAGGTTTTTATGAGTTCTAGACCAGTTGGATTCTCCCATCTCTCTTGGGCTCAGTTCTTTGAGATGTTCTTGGAGAAGTTCATGCAGTGTAGACTTAGAGATTATTTGAGAGATCAGTTCTCAAGGTTGGAGCAAGGTTCTATGATATTTATAGAGTATCAGGATCATTTCCATGAGTTGGCTAGGTATGCAACTTATATATTGGATACTGAGTATGAGAGAGTTTGCTGCTTTATAAGAAAATTGAGACTTCTTATTAGAATGGATACACAGAGTTTAGTTGTTGTTGGCAGGACCGTTCTAGATGTTTCTGATCATGCTAGGGTGATAGAAGACATGCAGTGTGAGAGTTGTGATAAAAGGTCTAAGTATCAGGGCAGATCTGGTAGGAGTTGTAGTAGTTTCCAGTTCAGAGGTGGTATTCCTAATTCAGGACATCCTCTGCGTCCATCTTTTCAGCTTTAGAGTAGACCAGTTCAAGCAGCTATTCAGGCAGCTGATGGGGATCAATTTATTTCTAGTGGATGCCCTAGTAAGGGTGGTGATTAGTCTATGAGATATTTTTTGGTGTGCTCTGCTTGGCATGGAAGTTATGATGGATTAGTCGATTATGTGAGGTCTGGTTCTTCTCGTGAGTCTTTTTTTACTTGTAGACATCTTGGTTATTTGTCTAGAGAGTGCCCTAGTCGTAGGGCGATGGTTGATTCAGCCTAGGGAGCTACTCCTATTAGGACAGTTCCCCCTTCAAGTAGGGGTGGTGTGTGTGGTCGTAGACGTGGTTACTAGGGTGATCGAGGTGGTACTCAGGCACGCAGGGCTAGTGGTCATTCAGGTGCCAATCCAAGTAGCGAGCGTGATTTAATGTATGCAGTACCTACTAGACTTAAGGTTGAGACTTCGGATATTATAGTTATAGGTGCATTTTTTATTTGATCTAGGATCCACTTATTCTTATAAATGTATTTATTATGCACCACGTTTGGAGTTTACTAGTGATTTATTATTTGTGCCATTACATGTATGTACTCCTCTGGGTAATTCTTTTGTAGTGCATTGAATATTCGGATCATGTGTTGTGATAGTTAGTGATGTTGATACTTATATTGATCTTATTATTCTGGATATGCTGGATTTTGATGTGATTCTGGGTATGGACTGGTTATCACGCTATAATATCGTCATGGATTTTTTTGCAAAGACTATTACCTTATCCAAGACTGCCATACCCCAGGCAAATAGTAGGGAGCCATTAGTCACAAGCCGATGGAGTTTATTTCTTATATTTGTGCTAGACAACTTATGTTAAGATGCTGAGATTCTTATCTTGCTTATGTATGTGATACTTATGTAGAGTGTTCGTCACTTGATTCTGTTCCTATTATGTGTGCATTTCCTGATGTGTTTTCTAACAATCTGCCTGGTTTTCCTCCTGACTGTGAGATTAAGTTTGCTATTGACCTTAAGCCTAGTACTTGACCTATTTCTATGGCACCTTATCATATGGGTCCTATGGAGCTTAAGGATATGAACGATTTGCACCAGGATCTTCTTAGAAAAGGGTTTATTAGACCGAATATGTCCCCGTGGGGAGCCCCTATTTTGTTTGTAAAGAAGAAAGATGGATTGATGCGGATGTGTATTGATTATAGGGAGCTTAATAAGGTAACGGTGAATAACTCTTATCCTATGCCACACATTGATGATTATTTTGACCAGCTTCAGGGTACAACAATATTTTCTAAGATAAATTTGAGGTGCAGTTATCATCAGTTGAGGATACGCGCCGAGGATATCTCGTAGAGAGCCTTCAGGATCCGTTATGGTCACTATGAGTTTTTGGTGATGTCTTTTGGGATGGCTAATGCCCCAACCTAGTTTATAGACTTAATGAACCTTATGTTCAGACTTTATCTAGATTCATATGTCATAGTGTTCATTAATGATATCCTTATGTATTCTAGGAGTAGTATGGAGCATGCGCAACATGTGAGGGTTGTGCTCCAGGTTTTTAGAGAGCATGTGCTTTTCTCCAAGTTCTCCAAGTGAGAGTTGTTTCTTGAGATCTTATATTTTCTCGAACACATGGTGTCTAAGGCGGGTATTATGGTAGCCCCAACTAAAATTTCAGCGATTCGTAATTCGGCTAGGCATACGTATCTAACTGAGGTTCAAAGTTTTATTGGTTTAGATGGTTATTAGGGGTATTTTGTTGAGAGCCTTTCTACCTTATAACCCTTATGACTAAGTTTACTTAGAAGGAAGTTCTTTTCTAATGGTCCAAAGAGTGTGAGTCAAGTTTTAGAAAGCTCAAGGATTGTCTAAATTCATCCCTGGTATTAGGTCATCCTATTGAGGGCAAGGGATTCACAGTGTTTTTCAATGCTTCTCGTATTGGGTTTGATTCTCTTTAGATGCAGCAGGGTTGTGTTATTGACTATGCTTCTAGATAGCTTAAGGTGCATGAGCGTAACTACCTTACTCATGATTTAGAGTTGGCGGTGATAGTTTTCGCACTCTAGATTTGGAGGCATTATTTTTATAGTGTGCGTTGTGAGATTTTCAGTGATCGTCTCAGTCTCCAGCATTTTATGACCCAGTAGGAGCTTAATGATCGCTAATGTAGATAGATAGAGTAGCTAAAGGAATATGATATTTCTATCATGTACCATCCAGGTAAGGCTAATATGGTGGCGGATACCTTGAATTGCAAGGCGGTAAGTATGGGTAGTTTGGTATGTATTTTAGTTTCTTAGAGGCCATTGGCACAGGACATGCAGTCCTTAGCGAATTTGATGGTTCCCCTCTACATCTGGGATACTGTAAAAGTTTTGGCTTATGTAGAAGCGAGGTCCTCCCTATTTGGGCAGATTCATAATTATCAGTATGAGGATGATAAGTTGTGCCTTCTCTGTGATTGGGTAGTGAGCGGTGATTCTGGAGACACACCATGGATTCTATGGGAATCTTGAGATTTTAGGGTTGTAATAGTGTTCCCAGAATTGAAGATTTGATTAAGTCTATTCTGTATTAGGCTCATAGTTCTAGATAGTCTATTCATCCCAGTACAACTAAAATGTATTAAAATTTAAGTTAGTTATATTGATGGGATGGTATGAAGAGAAATTTAGAAGACTTTGTAGCTCATTGCTTGTGTTGTCAACAGGTTAATGCCGACCATCAATATCCCAGCTGATTGAATCCGAGATTTCTCATTCCCGAGTGGAAAGAGGAAAGGATCATTAGTGGTTTGCCTCGACTTCCCGTGTTCACGATGGTATTTGGGTTGTTGTGGATTGTTTGACCAAGTCGGAATATTTCATTGCTATTCATATGACCTTCGGTACCGAGAGATTGGTTCAGATTTATGTTCAAAAGATTGTTCATTTGGATGGGATCCCTGTGTCTATCATATTAGATCGTGGTTCTGGGTTTACTTTGAGGTTTTGGAGAGAATTTTAGGAGGAGTTGGGTACTCAAGTTGATTTTAGTAAAGTGTTTCATCCGCAGAAAGATGGTTAGTCCAAGCGGGCTATTAAGGTGATTGAGGATATGCTCTGAGCTTGTGTTATGGATTTTAGAGTTCAGTGGGATCAACACTTAGCGTTGACGGATTTCTCCTACAACAACAGTTATCATTCAAGTATTAAGATGGCACTTTATGAGGCGTTGTATGGTAGGAGGTGTCATTCTGCTATAGGATGGTTTGAGATATTTGAGGTCAGACCTTGTGGTACATATTTTCTTCAGGGCTCGTTGGATAGAGTCAGGGTGATTCAGGATAGGCTGAGGGCACCCTAGAGTAGGCAGAAGGCCTATGCAGATCTAACGTCTATTTTGGAGAAATAACTTCCACCTTGCAACTGATCAAACAGGTCATCAATTCTAGAAAGAGGGTACTTGTTTTTAACTATGACCCTATTCAGTTGACGATAGTCAATGCATATACACAAAGAACCATCTTTATTTCGCAAGAATAGGACGGGTGAGCCACAAGGAGAAACACTAGACCTTATGAAACCCTTGTGTAGAAGATCTTTGAGTTGATCTTTCAACACCTTAAGCTCTACGGGTGCCATACAGTATGGAGGAATAAAAATAGGTTATGTATTTGGAGAAATGTCAATCTCAAATTCTATCTCTCTATTGGGAGGTACTATTGGGAGGTCTTCTAGAATAACATTCGAAAACTCATTAACTATACTGACTAACTGAATAGTTGGAGCCTCAGACTTAGTGTCCTTAACTTGAACTAGATGATAGATGCAACCTTTGTATATTAGCTTTCTGGCTTTGGAAATAGGATATAAAATGACTCTTGGGAGACACTAAACTCCCAAACCACTCAAACACTGGCTTATCAAAAAACTGAAACTTAACCACACGGTACGAAAGTCTATAGATGCATAACAAGAGTTAAGGCAATCCACACCCAAAATTGTATCAAAATTAACCATCTCCAACTCTATCAAATCAGCAAATATGACTCTATGAAAGACAGTGATAGGACACTTTTTATACACTTACTTAGCAACAACTGACTTACTTACTGGATTAGAAACCAGAAAAGACTCAGGAATCTTATCGGGACTTATTTAAAAATTCACAGCAACTAATGGGGTCACATAAGAGAAACTTGACCCAAGATCCATCAACAGATAAACATCAAAGAAAAATACACGGATTATACTAGTAACAACATCTGGTGATTCCCCCTGCTCCTAGTGCGATAGCAGCGCATAGAATTTATTCTGGAACTGACCGCTAGTAGTACTGGCTGAAAATCCCCGAGGAGGGTCTGGACAGGCTAAAGGAGCTTGGGAATTAGTAGCCTGAGTCTAAGATCTGATATCTCTACTCCCCTACCTAGTATGCGGGAACACTCTAAGACTGTGGCCCAACTTGTCACAAACAAAGAAGCCCCTCTATTTAGCCAAACACTCACCGGGATGGGTCCTTTCATAGTTAGCACAAGGAGGATAATAGGCCTGTTACTCACACTATTCTAGGACCTGGAAATAGAGGGCCTGTTCCCTTGCTCCTGCCTATTTCAAGGAGCGGGAGCACTAGATGATGAAGGCACTGGCATAGATGAATGGCTCTAAAACTATGGACGGTTCCCTCCTTGGAGCCTAGTGTGACCAAACTCATGCTGGTCGAATATATCTCTCTTGTTTCCCCTTACCCTATCTCTCTCCCTTATCTTATCTACCTCTATCTACTGTGCATGTATTATCAATCGAGAAAAATCCATATACCTATTGAGCATAGAAGTCCTACACTCTTTTATCACCAAACCATACACACCTGTCATGAATTTTCTCATACTATTTTGTGTGTCAGCAATCAAATTAGGAGCATACTTGGATAACTGGTTAAACTTAAGGAAATACTCCTTAATAGTCATAGATCTTTGACTAAGGTTCATAAACTCCTCAATCTTCGCTTCCCTTATCTCAAGTGGCAAGATTTATCTAGGAATGCATCCTGAAACACCTGCCAAGTTATAGGAGCAGTATTCTCCCCTCTATTCTTCCTCCATGCGACAACCCAGTTATAAGAAATTTCTTTCAACCTATAAGATGCTAACTCCACACTCTCCTCCTCAGAAACATGTATCACTTGGGTGATCTTCCTCACCTAATCAAGATATAATTGCGGGTCCTCACTGCCTTAGATCCATAGAACTCCAGTAGATTCATCCGCATGAAATCACGAATCCTAGTAGCAACTAAGTTACCTCCTTACTGTTGCAGAATTGCGGCCTGGTTATTAGACTGGACATTTTCCGTGACTGCTTGGAATAATGCCAGAAAGGTCGCTCAAAACTCAGCATAAGACACAGTCTCATTAAGGGGATCAATAGGCAGAGGTTGCTTGTTATTATTTCTGCGGGCAATCTCTCTTCGGGAAGGCATTTTCTAAAATAATAGAGTATGAATTAGTAGCTGAGAGAGAGACAACTGTAAGCATGATAGATTCTGAATGAAAGAGATGACTTTTTCCTAGAATGTTTTGTAGCCTCTTGCTCATAGATATGGCACACTACACACCAATGATCAAGACTCTACTTAGCGTTGCTTTTTAGACTCCCTAGGAATCCTTAAACCTTAGGCTCTGATACCAAGTTTATAACGCCCTGAAATCTCATCCCAGAACGTCACACGGTGCTTAAGGCTACAAGTAGCCCCAAGCTAACCTTTTGAGCCTACTACTACATATAAAACTTACTATAAGGTGAATAAAGCAAAAATATGGTACTGTCATATAAAAATCAAAATGGAATACAAAGAAAACCTTGTCTGAATAGTCAAAATACTGAAAGTCTAAACATATTGATAATCTAGTCTTACAGAGCCTATACTAATCATGAAATAGAGATTCATTGGGACAGACCCCGAACCATGAGGACTCACTAGGCCCTTGAAAGCAATAACAATTGAAAATCTAAGAAATAGGTCCTCCAACCATGAGGACTCGCCAACTCTGGAGTGTAGACAAAGGTACTCAAGAATCACTGTCACAGCTGGGACTGAACAACTGAACCTAAATTATTAGATAATGTAGAACACAAACATATATATGGATCAGTACTTTGGGAATGTACTGAGTATATGGGGGTGTATGCATTTACAGAAAACAATATCAGTACTCTTTAAGAAAATCAGGCATGCAAATAGGAATGACTCACATGGCTTGAATAAGTCCAAAATATAAAACTCATAAATCATGAATAGTGAAACATGTAACACAAATCTCGTGAGTCATTATATCTTAACTTTAAAATTATACTCTCTTCTTATTTCTCAGTACGTTAAGGCTAAAGGAAGCTTTAAACCATACTTGCAAACTCATGATTTTATCTTGTGTAGAGTAAACCTTCTTTAAAACTTAAGGACTTAGAACTTTTAGGAATATTTAACACTTAGGAACTCTGGAGCTCTTTTAGACCTAGGAGATTCTTCTAACCGACATAAACCATGTGAGCTACGTAGAGTCCAACATCTTGCCCACATTAGGGAGAGCTTATCTACCCTTCCCATTGAAATAGAACCTTAACTTTAGTGATCACTATCATAACCCACTTGGGATAAATCATAATCCTAGATGGCTCATAGTTCGGGGGCATGAGACCTTGGAATCAAGCCCAGCTCGGTGCAAAATACTACTCCCATATTTAAGCTTAGAAATTTTAGGAAATCCACCTTAAAATAATTCAAAGGACTATAATAAAGATCAAAATATATTCCTCTTTTCTTTAAATCATAATCAAATGTGGATTCCTATCTTAGCTTAGACCCAAGGGGTCAAATCTTTAACTAAAATTTGAAAATAGCTTAGTTATTGGGTACTTATGAACCAAATAGTCTTGAACAATAAATCTTAAAAATAGGGGTGCACTGACCCAAATAGTAAATCTCAAGTCAACATCTCAAAATTTATGCTTAAGAATGCAATTACTAATGAGGTATCTTGAAATCTGTAAGTCTCATCTATAAGCATAGAACCATATAAAAAATCATGTTATTTGACTTTCAATTAATGGGTAGTATCAAAACCTTTCAACTAATGATAATGAGTGAAAAACCCTAACTCAATTTTATGTAAAATCTCATAAATTGCAAAAAACTTGTAATTTAAAATAAGCCTTTGGGCACAACGTTTAAAGGATTACCCTTGTTCAAAGCCCACATACCATAAATTATGACTTTAGATAAACAAGCTTGCTTGAGACTCTTTTTCATACTCTTGGACGATGGTTCTTGAAGCTTTTGACTTAGGAACCTTGAATCTTAATTCAATTTGTAGAAACTATGGTGGAATCTTAAGGTTATTGGAGAAAGATTTGGATTTTCTCTTAAGGCTTAATCTTTAGATAAAACCCTAGTTTGGATGTTATAGAGGAATATAACATTTGTTCCTTAAATCTAATATATTTAGATGTGAAAAGGGTGGGAAAAGACCAAAAATACCTTTTAAAAATGTCTTGTAATTATTAAATAGAATCTATGATGGCTCGTGCAATGGTCCATCACTTGCTCGATGGTCCGTTAGTTCGACTGTCTCACTTAGACTAGAATAGGTGCTCACTACATTAGTAGCGATGGCTTGGGCAATGCTCTATTGTAAGCTCGATGGTCCGTCGGCCTTATCATTGTACTTGGCCAGTGAAAGGGTTTACTGCCTTGGTTGCGATGGTCCATGGCAAGCTGGACGGTCCATCAACCTGCCAATCGTACCTGGGCAGTTCTAACTACTCTCAGTAAAACGGCCATAACTTCTCACTCCGATATCGTACTTGGACAAAATTGGTATCATTAGAAAGATAATTCAATTTCCCAAATGATAAAAAGACCAAATCAGGATATGTATACATGATTTAAGCACTACTCACTTTTGAAGTCATACCTTAATCTTCTAAAGTCTAAACTAGGCTCAAAAAGATTTCAAGGTATTACAATATCTCCCTCTTGGGAACATTCGTCCTTAAATGTCACTAGATAGGCTATGAATACAAGGAATACTAAGAATGCACATATGAATGAATTTGTAAACTAACTCTACACCGTTCTAAACTTTTAAGTACTTTGGGAAGTGCAAAAGCTTATACAAGAGTAGATACATACCTAAACTTTGATTGGAAAGGAACTAAATTAAGGAAGAATAATACCTTCTGCTTGATTTGAACTCGCACAGAAAAGGTGTAGGTACTTGGCTCGCGTATCTGCTTCCATTTTGCATATAGCACCCCCAACTGAGTGATTTTGCCATAAATACTACTTACTTTATAAGTCATTACTTAATCTTCTAAAGGATAAATTAGGCTCAAAGAGTGTTCAGGGTGTTACACAAAACTAGTGTGAGAACACTATAGCTTTTCTAAGTAGAAATGAATTGTATACCTCTCTATCCTTTGGAGTGTATTGACTGACATAATGCCTAGTTAGGAAATCACCTTTTTTTTGGGTTGATTTCAAAAGGATTCTTTAAAAGGATTTCCCTATAGACCTAGTAAGGATTGGTAAGCCCTTATGGCGAGGTATAGATAACTTAGCCTAATTCCCGGTTGAAACTAGACTAGTAAGGCGAGGTATAGATGACTTAGCCTAATTCCCTGTAGAAACTAGACTTTTTTTAGTAAGCTTGGCATTCTCAAAAATTTGAAGTAGGACCAGACCCACCATAAGTTGGACTACAAAATCCTTAGTGACCCAGATACTCGATGAGTGACTAATGTACCTAATGGGATTATGGTTAGTAAACTCGATTGTTGGATTATTTTTGGATCATGACTTGAATAACCTTGTAAATTTGATAAGTGTGAATTTCATCTAAATACTCATACCTTGTTTATACTCATATTATGTGAGGTGATTATTAGCAATATAAAATGAAAAGTGCTATCCTGCATCCCTACTTTCTTATATTGTGGACTTTTGAGTATGTATATTGGTTTGGCTATGCATGTAGATGTATGTTGTTGTATTGGTAGACTCCTTGATAATACGATGATTAATGGTAGATCCAGAGGAATATATTGATATTTTGATGATTCCCAGTGAATCCGAAAGAATATGTTGATATTATGATGATGCCCGGTGAATTTGGAGGAATATATTGATATTATGATGATGCCCAATGAATTCAGAGGAATATATTGATAATATTATGATTTCTGGTGTATCTAGAGAAATATGTTGATTTTATCATGATGCCCAATTAATCTCATAGAATATATTGATATTATGCTGATGCCCGGTGAACTCGGAGAAACATGTTGATAATTTGATGATTCCTAGTGAATCCAGAGGAATATGTTGATCTTATGATGATTCTCAGTAAATTCAGAAGAGGTAAGAATGTTATAATGTCGTATGGGTTAAATTTACTTATATGCATTGATATTTGTAAGGTTTGTCCGTGTAGGGACAACCGCCTATGTACTTGAGATATGAGGTCTCTCTTAGTAAAATTCTATTTAATTCTTGCTCCTAGTCACTAAATAAGAGTGTGACCTTTGTTGATTCTAATTAGCAACAAGAGGAAATCTATTCCTAATATTTAGTTAAAACTTAGTGGTATGTGTAATCTTACGTAGAATCAAAGGCTAACCTAATATATCCACTTGACTGGTATAAGAGGTTATTTTATGAAATCTTGCCCAGTAAAGTGGATTATGTTACAACAAGTTTCTTCTAAATTATATGATTAAAATTTGAAGGCTAGAAACCTAGTAAATTAGTTGGTTGACTTTACTTGATAAAAATATTGAAACTAGTCCTTAAGGTTGGGGCTTGCTTATTGATGATGGACCCAGTATTGCATGATGGTTAATTAGATTATCTTCTAATATGTGAGGTTGAGATGGCTTAATTGATGACTCATACCATGAAGATGCTAGCTAATGGATGGCCTTATGATACATGAATAACCTATATTATGGGTTTCTTGTAGTTTTCCCCAAATTGATGGCTAATAATTATAAGACTTGTAATCTACCGATTCATGGGAAATAAGGTTAACTATTATGAACTTCACACAGTGTTTATCTATGAATTATAGAATTAGTGATTACATATCTATGCTATAACGATATTACTTTCATTTATGTTAAATTACAATATGGGTACTTGGATGTGGATTTCGATAAATGAGCCATGGAGAGGTTGTGCTACTCGTGGTTTTTGTCAATTGATGGATTAGTTGTACTTTATTTTATTATTGTTTGTATTCTTTTGGTGTACTCTCCGGTCATATGGGACACCATGATGGGTTCTTGTTTGATATTCTTATGTGTACTCTCCGATGGTATGGGATGCCGTGATGAGTTCTTAGTTGTGCTTCTTTTGTATACTTCCCGAGGGGGTGGGACATCATGGTAAATTATTATAATTTATGTTCTAAATATGGTTGACGTTGATTATAGTGAGTAAATTCTTTGCTATTGTGTATATGTCTTTATGCTATCAAAATAATACTTAGATGTTATCGTGATATGGAGTATATTAAGACAGTATGTTATGTTTTCTCATTATTATTATAGATCTTGTTATAGTGGTATCAAAGATGATTCAGGTTTGATCCTATTCCTTGACTTTAAGGTTATTGTCTTACTTTATATTGTCTCTACATTATATTTGAGCTCAATCGGCCGATGATGCCTACTGAGTATCTATATTTTGGTACTCATATTATACTTCTATACCGATTTTGTGCAGACCCAGTTTCTAGTTGCCGCCGCTGAGCTAGTTTATACGAGTTGACTATTTGGAGATAGGGTGAGCCCTTAGAGATTGAGTTTCCCTCTTTCCCCTGTATCTTTATTTGTCTTTTCTTTTTGTGACAAATTGATAAGATTATTTAAGAGATTTTAGACTTTGAGATTGTAAACTTCTATGGTCAAGATTAGAAGGTCTTGTATTAATACTATCAGGTAGTGGGATTGGTATTTGAATATTGGTTGTCTTAGTTTTGAAATGGTGTTGTTATATTGTGTTCACATATAGGGTCCATATTGGACATTCTTACTAGGTTAACCCATTGCATTAGCTCCGGGTTACAGTATCAGCTTACTTATCGGTGGGATAAAGTAGGTGCCATCATGACTCAGAAGTCGGGTTGTGACATTACAGGTTGAGGCATCGATTTCAGTTTTGCATAGATTTAAGAGGGCCGTTAGATGGACTATTGTATCTATTATGGCGATTCTACCCAGAATTTGTACTCATAAAATTCAACTTAAATCGGATTGTATTCCCAACATAGAGCATCAACGTTATTTGAATCCACATATAAATATGTGGTGAAGAAAAAGATCATAAAGTAGTTAGATATGGGCTTGGTTTACCCTATCATGGACCGCAAGTAGGTCATTCTGACTCAATGTATATCTAAGAAGGATGGGACCACTATGGTCCCAAATGAGAAGAATGACTTAGGGCTCATGAGACCAGTTACTAGAGGGAGGGTGTGCATAGATTACAAAAACTTGAACACTTAGACATAAAAGGACCTTTTTCCTATGTCGTTTATGGATCATATGCTAGACAGACTTGTAGGCATGGGTTGGTACTATTTTCTTGATGGTAATTTAGGGTATAGTCAGATTCTATTGCCCCCATAGACCAAGAGAAGATTACTTTTATTTTCCTATGTAGTACTTTTGAGTTCAACAGGATGTCAATTGGACTTTGCAATGCTCTTACCATCTTTCAGGCTATATGATGTAGTTATATTTTGATATGGCGGAGGCCACTATAGTTTTCTTCATGGTTAAATTTTTTTCTGTTAAGGAATCATTTGATAATTGTCTGGCCTATTTGGCCAATGAAGTTTAGAGATGTGCAATTTGGTTTTTAATTGGTAAAAATGCTACTTTAGGGTGAAGAAAGGGATTATTCTCAAAAATAAGATTTCGAAAATGGGTATTGAGTTCAGGGCCAAATGACCACACTTTGACCTACTGCTAGGATAATACTATAAATACAAGGATCTACACGAAAGACACACCAAAATCACTCCATAAGTTGAAGAACCGAGGACTCTCTTGGTGACCACTCATGGATTCAACAAAAACACCAAGAAACGAGATACAAAGGTGTGTTTTCACACCAAACAAGACAACAAACCAAACTAAGTTAACAATACAAGATTATGAGCAAGATAATAACAAACATGTGACACAACAAAACTAAACAGCTAAGGATTACAAGACACAAACGTTTACAAGATTACTAAAAAACAAAAGAATAGATAGTTAGACAAGTGATGGTATAATATTAAGAACCCAAGAATTTGGTGGAATCTTGGACCCTTAACACTACATACAACTAACACATAACTCCTACGTTGACACAAGAGGGAATTTACCTCCTCTAAACACCAATGTTTCCAAGGTTGAATGCAACACAAGTGAAATCCACACTTGTGAGTGCCCTACTTACAAGATTCGGCCATAAGGGCCTTTCTCCCAAGAGAGAAATGTTCAAAGTGATTGCAACTTTTAATATTCAACAAAAAACTAAGTAGTAAATGACCTAACATATTCTATTTATAGTAGGTTACAAAAATAGTGTGAAATGTCCAAAAGATCCCTTAGTCAAATGCTTATCTTTAGATGCCCTTGTTGTGTAGAATGTGGACTATTTTGGATCCTTTTTAAGCCCTCCTTTGTACTTTATTTGCATACACCAAGCCTCGTGTCCAACATACGCCCTCATAAGTCTATCTACGTTACTGTACTTGTATCATCCCCCCTTATTGAAAAAGATTCGACCTTAAATTAGTACCTTGCAAAATTAGGAGACGACAAACAAGCACACATCATCATGACATGAGGGTTAGGGTTAGAAAAATAAACACATCAACATGCCATGCTGAGAGGGAATAAATTTTAAGTATATCCACGGGTCCTTTGTACTAATCATGGAAAGACTAGTAAAAATGTCACAAAGAAAGTGGCTCGGATAAACATCAAAACAAAATGAGCCAAAGCATTGAATAATCCTTCTACATCCTAATAGGCATCGGGATCAAATGGTAGTTGTAACCAAGGGCTTAGGTCTCGACCACTTGTACTTTGCCCTATGGTGTTGTCCTCAAAATTAGGCATACCCTCTATATCTATATGGAAAATATCATGAGTACAAAGAGGGTAGAGAAAGGTATCACATAATTCAACTCCGACTAGGGTGTCCACATATAAGTACTTACTAATTTCAAGTTCATTGTCATTAGTATGCTCAATATAGGAAACACACGAAGGAGTAGATAGCATTTCTAGGCTTGCAATGTTTTCTCTTTAAAGAGAGTAGTCCCTACATATACATGAACTATCATAGGCAGCAAAGGGATCACAGTTAAGAAATAAAGAACAAAGGCCGAGACTATTCTTATCATACTCTAAGATGGCATCGGGGTCAAATGGAAGAAGTAGCCATGGGCATGGGTTTTGGTCATACTCCATTTCAAAAGGGAAAACCACGCTTAGCTTTACACTAACAAAGGCAGCGAAGGGGTTACAACCAAAACCATTTTCATAAATACAATCACAATTCGAGTTTCCAATACTTTCAAACAAATCAAGGTCATTTTCACCTGATTAATCATTTTACATGCCCTCACTAGTTGTTGGTAACCCGTATACCAATGTAGACTCACCTTGGTTTTCAAAAGGGTCCACTAGTGTGTGAGTACTCTTGTCAATTGGTAATAGAACATTGGTAAAGTTATAAGGGGTAGCACTAGATGGACATATATCATTCATTCTAGAAGAATTAATTTCATCATCTAAAGGATCAACTAGTGCTTACGTACTTAAAACAAGAGTTTGGTCCTCACGAGACCTAACATTACCAAGAGTATCACCATAGGGAAAATCAAACACCTCTAATCTAGGTAAATCCAAAACTATATCCAATTGGCCACTACTAGCCACAACACAACATTCTAACTTCATAGGGGTGTAAAGGATAACATTTCTGCCACATAGCTCACATGAGCTATGGCCTTCCTCTTGACGTGTGTCCAGGAATCCCACATGATCCCTTTGACCTACCATACAATCCATTCTTTCATTTTCCATAGCTCGGTCTCGGGACATAGTGTCAAGGTAGGAAAAAATGGCATTAGTGGCATTATTGTCCATGGTTTGAAAGGTTGAAGCCGCGGGTTTCTTTTTAATTGTACGTAAGAAAAAAGAAAAGAACACGCCTACAAAACAAAACACAAGTTAGTTCGAAACAACCTCACCACACTCTAACACACTTGATCGTCTCACACTTGGTTTCACAAGTGTTGCAAGAAAGCTTGTTCTTCCTGAGTGATTGATGGTCGAATCTACTCTTTCCTAGAATAGGTTTTTGTTTGAGTTGAATCAAGGAAAATTTGTTAATGGACTTGAACCAACAAGATACAACGAATTAGCAATAGACAAAAGCACATAACAAATGCTTAACACGAATGAACGAATACAAAGACTAACTAACAATCTAGTAGATGGGTACTAGTTTTCCAATTTGTATTGGAACAAACCAAATTGAAACTAAGGAACAACAAACGGAAACTATGAAATATGAAATTGAGCTAAAATTTGATGTGTGAACAGTAACATGATGATATGGCAGGCAGGTGTTGGTTGAAGTCTTTGTATCAAATTGTTATTCTAAAATGTTCATGTCTTGGTCAAAAATTTAATTTCAATTGGTGGAATTTTTTTCAGGAGGGAAAAGTAAGTCTTGGTGCCTTTTTCAATTCTCAATTTTCAAGACATGACTTTTTCTTGTACTTATCCTTAAAACACGGATCCTTAAATCATGAAAATGTATTGGAAAGTGGTTGAGACTTGATTGATAAGTCTTGGTTGGTTGTAGTCTCTTTCAAGACAAACAAATTATACACCCCTTTTCCTTCAACTTTTTGGATTTAGGATCCACTTTATCTTAAACAAGACATGAAGGTAGTCATGAACATCAGTAACAACAACAACAACACCAAGAACTAAAACAATAATCTCCAAGAGCACCAATAATTTTTCACACGGTCAACCCCACAACAATAATTTCTCACACGATCAAGACTACAACACTCCAAAAAAATATTCTTACGCCACCAATTTATTACAACATTAACTTCGAAGATTAAGAACAACAAATTCAACATGCACAACAATCAAAAAAATCAGTAATACACGGCCAAATGTGAAGAAGCCACAACAATAATGCCAACATAATCGGCCAAGTTATGTTCACAGTGCCAAGATTAATATTTCAAGCTCAAATTTAGATTTAGACTCAAGAGTGTTAAAGATGAAGAAAACTAACACTAGAATTAACAAAAAAGGTAAAAAAACACTCCTCCAAGACATAATAGTAACACAATTCTCGGCCAATAACACAATACGGGCAAATTGCACATTTTCTAAATATTTTAGTTTTTCAACAATTTTTTTTAATTTTTCTAGAAAGTCGTACATTGATATTGTTGGAAAAAAATCAACCACAAGCTTTGATACAAAATGATACCATAAAAACAAGGATCTACATAAAACAGACACAAAAATTAGTCCACAAGTTCAAGAACTAAGGACTCTCTTGGTGACCACTCTCAGATTCAACATATACACTAACAAACGAGATACAAAGGAGTGTTTTCACACCAAAACAGCCAAAAAAGACAAACTAAGTTAACAACATAAATTATGAGTAAGATAATAACGACAATGTAAAACAACAACCAAATGACCTAGGATTATAAGAAACAAACAGTTACAAGACTACAATAAAAAAATGACAGATAGTTAGACAAGTGAGGGTATAATATTAAGAACCCAAGAATTTGTGGACTCTTGGACCCTTAACACTATACATAACAAATACCTAACTCCTACTTTGACAAATGAGAGACTTTACCTCCTCTAAACACCAATGTTTCCAAGCTTTAATGCAACACAAGTATAATCCACACTTATGAGTTCCCTAGTTACAAGATTCGGCCATAGGGGCCTTTGTGTCAAAAGAAAAATGTCCTAAGTGCTTACAAATTCTAGTATTCATCCAAAAACTAAGTAGTAAATGACCTAACATATTCTATTTATAGTAGATTACAAAAATAGTCTAAAATGTCCAAAAGATCCCTTGGTCAAATGCTTCACTTTAGGTGCCTTTGGTGTGTAGAATGTGGACTATTTTTGAGCCTTTTTATGCCCTCCATTGCACTTTATTTTCACACACCACATCTTGGGTCCAAAATACACCCTTATAATTCCATCTACGTGACTGTACTTGTATCATAGGCTGAGGATGGAAAAGGCTCAAACCAAACAACTAAACCTCCCTAGTCTGAAAAGGGAAAGGGTGATTTTGAGGATGGATTAGAGGATAAAGTAGATTCACAAATAGGGTTTGGATAGTAGGTTGATTCTAGATCAATATTAGGGTCTACAGAGGAAGAGGACATACATAACTTCCAGTCTGAGAAGGGGTAAGAGGATGCGTTCGAGTCAGCTTTTGGTTGGGGTGCACCCCAGTCTGAGGAGGGTATAAAACAAGTCCTACATGAGAACTCTTTATCATTAGCATAGGATATTCTACCAATTTCATTGGATATTCAGTCCCTAATACCACCACCTACTGCCCTAACGTCTGACTCTACATATAGCTTGGTTGTGCATATAGTTGTGATAAACCTGAGATGGTGTATAGATGAGATGCAACATATATTTGATAGAGACATCCACATCTTTTAGTAAGGTATCCTAAGAGAAGTATGAAAGTTGAGAGAGGACAGATTTGATAAGGCTAGCAGGCGAACTGAACCAATGGGCCTCTTTCGAGCAATGTTAGTTGAGGTGGATAACTTGATACCAGGGTTCATATAGCCTTGATCTAGTCTAGGAGTTTTATGTTTCCTACCTCTCCATACTCTACTTTATTACTCCATGGGAGGGAAGAGTAGTTGAGCAGCAAAAGTTTAACAATACTTTATTATGAGGTATCAGAGTTGATATTTTTGAGGCGGCCATCCACTGAGTATTATTTTGGATAGAGTACGTGGCACCAACATCTATGATAGAGTTTTAATTTAGGATGAGATTTATACAAGACAAACACGCTATGATAGATATAAATTTCATATTATAGAGGCTAGATTTAGTAAAATAAATAGCTTCCCAGATTTTTCACTTAGGCAACAATGTCCTCTGGATAGAGAAAAAGGGGGAGATAAAAAAGGTAATGCTATATTTTACAGCAAAATTTTGATGGATTGTGGTATAATGAAAACTTGGTTCAGCTACATTGGATAATATTATTACATGAAAAAAGGTTGTATTGGTTGTCATCATGCTTTCTAGCTATGAGATAGACTTTACTGCATCGATCAGACAGGATTTCCATGATAGAGCATTTGGTAATACCACTACTCTTCCTTTTTATTGCCTTATCAAGCAGCTATATGATGTGGCTAGTGTGTTGGTTATTCCAGGTATTTTTTGTAGGATTGAGATAACTAGCATAGCCGATATCAGTTTGATCAAGAATCTAGCTAACTCGATCCTTGTATAGAGAGATCAGCTACCTTCTATGTGATTCTGGTCTATTTTGAATGATCGTCAGTTCTATTTAACGTTGTTGATAGGTTGGATATTGGTGATTACATTAATATAGGTGAGAGATAGCTTGGCATGATATTGATCTGAGAGGGGAGGCATCCCAAACTAGAAAAACTTCATCCCCAAATGCTACATCTAATCCTGTTAGGGAATCCACTATGTCCTCATGCCGCACTGCTATTGGTATTATTGGTATGCCTCAAGAGTTTTTACAATATTTAGTGGAGTGATAGGATGAGTTGACATCTTGCCTTACTTATATAGAGGATCTTCTTTCAATGTTATGTACATAAATCCAGCCTTTGGTTTGGACTACTCTAGAGAATACTAAGGATCGGATGAGGGATAAGATAATAAGGTTTATGAGTGACTTAAACACCCTAATTAATAACTTTAAGGGCCGGGTGAGTGCATAATTTATCAGTATAAAAGCTCTAGATCTATCGGGGATTCAGGAAGAGATGGCCGCCATTTTATGCACTGAGGTACATTCTCTTGTAGAGAGTTAGGCTCTAACCATTCCCCTGATCATTGCCTTATACACATAGTCATTTTCTCCAAGTTAATTTATATAGTTTGATCTATTTACTAAGGATTATATAGTCCTGATGTTTGGGACCAAGAGAGGTAGAGAATAGGAGTTATAGGATCCCATAATATAATTTGATCAAACTTGAAAAGGGTCCCCCATGAGTCTAGGGTGTCTCAAAAAGTAGATCAGCAGAGAAGACCTGAGATAGAAGTGGGTATGTCTTCTAGTCATGCCCCCCACCACTACCATCTTTGCCAGTTAAGATACCTCTTTTCCTAGAGAGGGCGAGTCTGAGACGGATGCCTAGAACATCTTACATATGTACTCCCCCTTTAAGTTAGATTGTGGTTATGCACTGGGGATACTGCATAGTCTTTTCAATGGGGGTGGCAGTGTACCACAGTTGAGGGTTTTTCTTATCATGCTTCTTTTCCCATTGACTATAGCATCTTAGTAGAACCAGTATGTTTAGGTTATTTTATATTGTGTGTTATATGTATTATGCTTTTCTTAAGTTTAACTAGGACAAAATGAGGAACCTAAGGGAAGTTGATGTATTTTGATTATGTTCAACTATTTTAATAAAAATAATACCCCTCCAAAACATTTATTTTGAACTGTGTGATATGTTTATATGTGTGACCATTGTGAATCTCGCTATGGCATTAGGACTTAGGGGTAAAATAATCATAGCTAGCATTTCCATAAACTTGATAGGTATTAGCAGGTAATATAACACTGTACCTTGTGTGTTTGAGATGCTTACCTAGTTTTATTTTTGCATTTAGCCCAGAACTTGCCCGGTTAGTCTTGCCTAGGTTGTAGGGTAGTTGGTTAGGAAAGTGTCATAGGCCATCATGATTTAGTCAACTCTTAGCCTAAATGACCATCAAAATGAAAAGGAGTATCCCTGATCCCTATTTTGAGCCTAGGTAGTCCTATTTTCTTGTTTTCACCTTCCTAGTTTAATTAAAATTAACCAATTTTAGCCCTGTTCCCCCTTTAGACATTGTGCACCTCAATTTATTCAAATTATCTAAATTAATAATGGCTATCGTAGGTGTACCTACTTAGAACTAGGTATGAAGAAAGGTTTAGATAAGAGAAAAAAAAAGTAGAGTTAGGTTTGGTAAAAAAATAAAAGAAATGTAAAAGAGAACAACAAAAAGAAACAATCAACTAAAAAAGAAAAAGAAAAAAAAAAGAACAAAAGAAAACGCACACAACCTGATTTAGCAATAAAAGAAAAAAAAGAGAAACAAGAGAAAAGTTATGGTGAGAAAAAGGGAGAAAAAGGGAAGAAATAAAAGAAAAGTTATTGTTGATAAGTCGACCACAAGCATAGGTGTATTGTCAAGGAAGGTTGGTCACTAATTCTCAAATGTACCATACCATCCCCCAAGCCTACGTTACAAACCCAATAAAGTCTTATAGAGATCTTAGTCCAAAAAATTAAGGTAAAAAATAGGGTCAATCCTATGGTATTCTATGTACATTGATTGGAACTTTTTTTGTGAATGTGAGTGTTTAGATATCCTACCTGCATTAACATATATGATTTTATTATGAGAGTGGTACTTATTTATTTTGAGGGTACATAGGTTATGTTGCTAGCTATTTATCTACTCAGGTAGTATAATGATTTTGGTTGTTAGTTGTTAAGGTAATGCCATAGCTTGATTCATTTTAGTTGAATTTTTGGACAAATAGACCCACAGAGTTGGTTTTGAAAAGTTAAAATAGGAAGGGATGATATTTTGAGCTGAAATTGAAATGACTTCAGTTGGTTCTTTAGTTTTCTCTTAGTTAAGCATCGTCATATTGTTATTGTTACTTGTGTGTTGCGTGTGGACGTGAAAATATTCAAATTTACAAGTATTCTATGGTGAGGGTTTTTTGTCTCATGGTTTTGCGGCACTTTCGATGTTTAAAATCAGAAAATACACAAGTACTTAGGTATGCTTTTTTAGATATGATATTTTGTTGTGTTTTTTTTATAGAAAACTAGGTTTTTGGAGCTTAAGAGAAGAAAAAAAGTTAAAGTGTGTTGAAGGCATACTTACGAGATCATCTATGGCTGTAAGTGCTACTTATGGCCATCGTAAGTGGCCTCATAAGTAATTGAGGAAATAATCCTGAGGTTCTAATAGTCAAATTTTTGCTCTTACAGTGATGAAGGGTCATTTACAAATTGTAAGTGCCAGTTATGTCCACTGTAAGTAGCTATATAGGCATCGGATGTTGAAGGTTTAAAGAAGGTAAAGTATGGTGAATTATCTGACATATATGATAAGGTCACTTATGTGATAAGGTCACTTATCAGTCGTAAGTACCATTTAAGCCCTATAAGTGCCTTCTAAGTGGTAGCCCTATAGCATGAAGAATTTTTTCATTTAAGATCCATTGAGGGGCCTGGAAGTACCACTTATTACCCGTAAATAGGTCTATAAGTGATCACCGACCCAGTTTTCTTTATTCATTTTAGGTAAGATTTTTAAGGTTTTGATGAAAACTATAAATGCACTTTTAATGTTTTTGTATTAGTTTACGCACTCTTTACATTCACAAACATATATTGACTATAAGATTTGACTTTTGATCATGAAATTCTTTGTTCCTGGTTACTTGGTTGATTATTAATTTGGGACTTTGGTTTTTTTCTTAAATTGTTGTGAGATTAATATTTTGCTTTCTTTTATGAATTGCATGTATATTCTAGTAAACATGAGAGGATAAACCACCTAACTAGAGTTATTGGAACTGTGACTAAATAATAAAGTATGGAAAGAGTGAGGTCTTTCCAAATCAGTGTTTATGCATATATTGTGATCTTCTACAATTTGTATGCTTTCTTAACTACTGTAGAAGGTATTAACTTTCCTGTATTTGAGACCATCTTCACAAGAGAGGTAGAGATTAGGAAAAGTAGATTATAATAGTAATTTAAAGTTGCCAAACCTCATCTAATCAACTTTACACCCAAAAGGATATACTTGAAAAGGTATCAAAGATATGGGATAGTAAGGTGACACCCTTAGACTAAAAAGGTGAAGAATGAAATTCACCAAGGGCATTCACAAGATGGTTGGTGATACATAGCTTGTCTGATCTTGCATGCAGATCATTGAGTTAGTTGGATGGAGCACTATAATTCTACGGAGTTAAGAATATAGGGGAAACACAATCCTACAACTCATCTCAGATTGATTACAACTAAAGCAATCAAGACTTATTACTACTTTATTATTTAAAAAAAAAATTATTTACTTTCCAGTATTTTTTAGCAACTTTAGTAGATTTATGAGATATATTCGACCTATTTATTGGGGTTTTGACCACAACCACTGATGGGTTTCTATATAGTTTTGGGCAACCTCAAGTTTAGGTGTCATCAGTTAAAGATTGGAGCTGGAGACGATTCGAAAATTGCTTTTTGATCTTAATACGGTCATTATGAGTTCTTAGGTCATATCTTTTAAATCGACAAATGCCCTTGCAACATTTATGGAGTTGATGAACCAGGTATTCTGACCCTATTTTGAATCTTTTCTTATTGTATTTATAGATGATATCTTAGTTTATTCAAAGAGTTAGTTCAACCATGTGAAGTTTTTAATGATTGTGCTTCAGAGATTGAATGATGAGAAGTTGTATGCCATGTTTTCCATATATGAGTTTTGGTTGGATTCCATCTCTTTCTTGAGTCATATAGTAACAAAGAATGGTATTGTGGTTGATCTAGAAAAAAATTTAATGATTCAAGATTGGGTTTGACCTACTTCTCCTACTGAGATTTTGAGTTTTATTAGCTTGGTAAGTTACTATCAATATTTTGTAGAGTCTTTCTTATCTATTGTGGCTCCATTGGTAAAGTTGACATAGAAAAAAATTTTTAGTAGTCGAATGTTTGTGATAATAGCTTAAAAAGTTCAAAAAGTTGTTGACTTTGGTTCTTATCTTGACTTTTCCTAAGAAGGATGTTGGTTTTATCATTTTTGTAATGCTTTAGGTGTTGGTTTAGCTGTCGTATTAATGTTGGAGGGTAAGGTAATTTATTATGCCTCTTGTTAGTTGAATCCACATCGAAAAATTACCCTGCCCATGATTTAGCATTGGCAGACTAGTGTTTGTGTTAAAGTTATGGTCTCATTACTTTTATGGAATGCCTTATGAGATTTTTGTAGACCATCATAGCCTTTAGAACTTCTTCATGTAGTGATATCTTAATTTGAGACAGAAGTATTAGCTTGAGTTTCTTAATGATTATTACATCACTATTTTGTATCATCGAGGTAAGGCTAATATGGTTAAAGATTCCTTGAGTCAGAAGTTGACTAGTATGGGGATTTTAGCTCATCTCTTGACCCAAGATTAGCCTTTATCTAACTTGATAGCTAGGCTTAATATTTTAAAACAAAGGCATGTCTAAGCCTTTGTTGAGGCAAGGTTTTTCTTGATGGAGTAGATTCAAGCTTGCTAATTTGATGATTATAGTTTAAGGGTAATTTAGGATAAGGTGTTGAGTGGCAAGGCTAAGGAAGCCTCCCTTGATTCTCATGGTTCTTTGAGGATTTGTGGTTGAGTTTATTTGTTGAGAGTTAGAGATTCGGTTAGATTGATTTTAGAAAAGGCTCATTGCTCTAGCTATGCTATCCATTTGGGTCTCACCAAAATGTATCATGATTTGAACAACTTCACTGGAGGGATGGTATAAATAAGGATATGGAAGATTTTATAGCCTATTGTTTGTGTTATTAGCGGGTGAAGGTCGAGCATCAGAGACTGGGTAGCTTATTTTAGAGATTTCCCATCCTTGAGTAGAAGTAGGAGAAAATCACTATACACTTCGTGGTTAGGTTGCTTCCTACTTATCAGCGTTTTGATAAAATATAGGTCATCATGGATCGGTTGACCAAAAAATGCCATTTCATCCCTATTTAGATTTCCTTTAGTGATGAAAGGTTTGAGTGTATCTATGCTCTTTAGTGATGAAAGATTTGAGTGTATCTATTTAGATTTCCTTTAGTGATGAAAGATTTCCTTTATTGTTAGCATTACATCCTCATTCAATACATATATATTCATGAGATACTGTTACCACTATGAAATATTGTTTTTGAAAGTAAATAAGACACATTTATGAAAACACTATGTGTGAACATGATTCGAGGAGAGAGATGAGATTGATTTTGAGATTGAGATATGAGTTAAAATAAATGGGTTGCAAGCCTCCCATGGGTACTACCTAGTAGTTGCGAGCTTAGTGGGTGTATACAAAAAGTTATTTGATGGATAAAATCATTCATCTCATCCACATTGCATTGCATATTTAGCTCACCTATTTTCCTTAATTTAAATGACTTGCCTTAGATTCTATGTTCTTTCATATTTATATTAGTGTTGTTTTCTATTTCTATGAATTCATATATTAGAACTGTTAGTAGAGATGATGTGAGCTTCTGTGTGGTGTAATTTTTCTTATAGGCTACGTTCTCATTGTATAGTTTTCTTATCTTGTTTTCTACTTTGCTCAGTCACCCTATGATACATACTGAGTACTAGTGGATCATACCCATACCTACTATATCCTTTTAGTGTAGATCCTAGAATGAATACAACACGTGGGGGTAGAGATCGTAGTATTGGTTGGCGATATTCCAGATACAAGACCGTTCTAGCATTCAGAGTTGATTTTCGGATTCCACTATATCTTACTCATATCCTTATTTGGATCGTCGATAGATTATGTATTTTTCTAGTTTTGATTTGTATTTAAATTGCTCTTACATTATGACAACAGATTTGGAGTGGTTTATTTATTTCTTCAGACTCTTATTTATTATATATAGGCTTAAGTCATCGATAGGATCTTAAACATGTTTCTAAATTTCACTTAAAACCCCCAGCTCATACTGGTACCTGCCAGGCACCCAACCCACCCAAATTTAATCCACCTAGGCATTTTTCCTATATTTCATAAGATCAATTGTGCTTGTCACTACACGCTACTTACGTGGAAAATTAATCCATTTAACATTTTACACATGGATTAAACCTATCCTTTTATTTAATAATATTGAACTAGCTCTATTTTTAATTTTTAATAAATTAAAAAATAATTTTTCAATGGCGTCACAGAATAACGATGTTTTGATGGTTCCCGCCGATAAAGTAATGATTCGAACTATGTTTTTAATTGTTGCATATCTGTTTTAGGTGATTGTGGAAACTCAAAACCATATCTCACGGTAATTTTGTAGAAATAGAATCATCTTTCACAAATTTGACGATTATAATATTGGTCATCGATTTAGGAAGCAAATTTTGGAAAAATAAAGTTTTACTTTTGATAGTGTTTTGGTGCAGGTTTTTGTGCTTATTGATCTAAAAATCAAAGTTTAGCTCCTTTTGAATACGTTAGTTGAAATATTTTCTTGACTATTTCACTTGGGGTTGAAAATTTGGTTCTTGGTGAAATTGGTTTTATTTTCTTAGCAATTTAGCAGCAATAATATACTCCCTCGATTCTTATTTTTGAATGAGCAATAATATACTCCCTCTGTTTTTGTTTTCTGGTGAATCTCTCCAAAAAACGAATCCCATCAGAAAATTCCTCCAGCCAATCACTAACAAGATCTTACTAGGTTCCCAAAACTTTGATTCACGTAAATCAAGCCATTTTCAGAAAATTTTATTAGCGAAGTGCCATCATCCCCACACTAGCTCCAACAATTTCGGTCAGATAACTAAACAACAACACCAGAAATGCACGCCATTAAGAACTTAAAAAGAAATGAGATTGCTAAGAATCTTAAAAAAATAATTTAGAATTTTGGAAGAATAAGAAGATAGATGGGCTCGTTGCTTTTCTTTCCTTTTTTAATTTGAAAATTATTATGATTAGAAATAATATTAATGAAATAATTTTAAGTGAAACTTTTTTAATAAAAATATAATAAAATGTCATTTGATAATAAATTGACGCACTTAAGGAAAGAGCATAACACTTTCCTTGACACATCAGCACTTTGTGCATGATTGATATAAATTTTGAATAATTTAGGTGCCTAAATTTATTTTTTCATTATTGATATCATCTTTGAATTTATTTGCAAGATCGTCAATCATAACAGTTGAAAATCATGAAGATAAAGTCTCATCTCATGAAAATCTTTACATTTCTGCATATCAAAATAGCCTTTTTCTTTATCTACTCTTAAAGTTAGTTGTCCTTGATGGACATCTATGATTGTTATTTCTGTCACACAAATTGGTCTACCAAGAATTATTCATTCATCAGGACATTCCTGCATTTCAAGTACTATACGATCTACAAAAAATAAATTTCTCTACTTTTACAAGAACATTCTCAATTGTTATTTTAGGGTTTTTATTAATTTGATCTCCAAACTGAAGAGAAACATGTATTTTTTATTTGACCAAGATCCAATTTTTTAAAAATAAAAAATGACATTAAATTTGTTGAAGCTCCAGAATCACGCAGTGCTTTTTCAAAATGTACCCCTTTCAAAGTGCATGAAATTATGAAACTACCTATATCACCAAGATTTTGTCGTATCTTACTTTGAAGTATAACACTATGTTTTTCAATAAGCACTATTACAAAAGCTTCTTCCAGTTTCCTTTTACTTGAAAAATTTACTTTTAGAAATTTGCATATGAAGAAATCTGTAAAAGAGCATCAGTGAAAGAGATATTAATGTTAATTTGCTTTAAAATATTCAAAAAATTTGAAAATTTATTTTCAAGATTCTCTGTTTTCATTTTTATGGAAAAGGAATTATCATGGCAGTAGAAGTCATTGTTTCTTTTTTCAAGATTCTCTTTTTCTTCTAATGGTCCAGATGATATTCAACATCTTTAACTTTACTTACCTATTTTTTTACTGATTCTTTTAGTTGATATATTTATCAGATTCATTAAAATTCTTACCTGTTCGTAAAGAAATGGTTTTAAGGTTCTTTTTTGGATTTTTCTCTATATTTGTAATGACCCTGTAGATCATTTTTCTGATTCCACTTACTTTTCTCATTAGAGATTTTCCATAGCTGCCCCAAGTAACATATGACATGCTGAAACTGATAGTTCGGTCACCGAGAAGTTCGTTTCATTTTTAGAACCATTTTCCTATTTAGAAGTCTTCACTGGTTCTAAAAGGCCATTAAATGAAAACTTTAATAAAATGATGTCAGATCAAAATTTTGACTACACCGGCAGCACTAAAATATTGATTTTAGGTTGGATATACCTTTTGTTTGGGTCCCGCTACACCTAAACTCATTTGGACATATTGGTCGAAAAATCAACAAATTAGAAATACAAGTGTAGGGCCCACATTTAGTTGGAATGAACTCAAATGGAAAATATAACTTTGTCAACGTGTCTAAAATATCAAAATCAGAATGTTTGCATATTTTATTTGCTCATATTGGATTTTGAGTGCATCCCAAGGCATTGGCCAAAACTTGGAATTTAATCCAAGTTTTAGTTTTCATCTGATGCAGCAACGGCACCACAATTGCAGGGGCTGTATCATGATTATGATACCACAATTGGGGTCTGCATAGTCACAATTACCTGAACGGAGGGCCTGGGAAGGTTTATTTAAAACCCCTTTTCGTTCGAGAATTGGCGATTTCTCTCTTGCCTTGGGTCCTAAAAACTCTAATAGAGTGTGTATTCTCTAAATTGAGCAATGTGTGTTAATTGGGAGATTGAATAACTTGCATTTTCATGATTAAAATCAAATCTAAGGTATGAATCCCTCATTATTACTATTGAATTCCTTATTATTTGACCCAAAACATCAAACGATTTGAGGATTGATTTTAGTCCAAATATTATTGATTTGCAACAATTTTGTAATACCCCAAAAATTACAAACCAATATTAGAGCCATGTACCAAGCTCATGCATAGTACATCATGCTTC
This sequence comes from Capsicum annuum, assembly GCF_002878395.1. Taxonomy (NCBI): domain Eukaryota; kingdom Viridiplantae; phylum Streptophyta; class Magnoliopsida; order Solanales; family Solanaceae; genus Capsicum; species Capsicum annuum. The sequence continues at coordinate 157,622,867 of NC_061116.1, forward strand.
TTTTATAGTTTTATGAGTAAGTTAGATGTATATTAAGGCTTCAAATAACTCCCAGCTATCAATGAATCAAAATATTCCTCACCGATGGAATTCTTGAGAAAGTTATTTCCATAATCAGATTCAAAAGAGGATATCTCTCATTATACCGGGAATTTTTCAACTAATGACCTATGAACAGATAGATAATTGAATTAGCTCCAATGATACAAATTTTTCCTAAATCCGATATCAGAGCAAAGAGTTATTCCTATTTTACTCCAGCATGTCAGGCTAGAAACAGTGTGATGACATTCGTGGTAGCTTACCATATTTGTGATGCCCTTTAACAAAGGTCATCAGCCTTAGGTAGAAACCAGCTCTTAAGTGACGATATTTGTGGCACCTTACCACACTTGTGATGCCCTACCACAAAAGACGTCAGCCTTAGGAAGAAACCAGCTCCTAAGTGACGACATTCGTGGTAGCTTACCACACTTGTGATGCTCTACCACAAAGGTTGTTAGCCTTAGGCAAAAACCAGTACCTAAGTGATGACATTCGTGGTAGCCTACCATAATTGTGACACCCTATCACGAAGGTCATCAGCCCTAGACAGTATCCAGCTTCTGTGTGACGACATTTTTGATGGCTTACCACATTTTTGACGCCATGTCACAAATGTCGTCAGCCTTAGGCAGAGTCTAGCTTCTGTGGGATGATATTTTTGACGACTTACCATATTTTTGATGCTTTGTCACAAATGTCATCAGCTATTATTTTCAGCAACAGGAAATTTATTGTATAAGGGTATTTTGGTCTTTTCCCTTCACTTCCCATGACTTATAACCCTCAAGGAATGTATTATATTCCATTCTCTTTAGTTAAAATATCTCAAAAAGCTCTCTCATGCACTTTCAACCACAAGATTAGGGTTTTCTCTCAAGATCATCTCCTTAGGAACAAGAGTATTCTTTCCCAAAGAGGTTAAACCCTAGTCAAGAAAAATCAAGGGCAAGCCTAAGGAATTCTTCAAGAACCTTCAGAAACATTAGAACTCTTTCAAGATTTAATCACTAAGGTATGTGTAGTGTTCATCTATGGATCGAATCCGTTCATAGAGCTGAAGAACCATGTTTTAAATTTTATTTTGTAAACTTATTATGGTGATATGAGTATGTACATGTTGATGATTATTGTTTAAGTTTCAATGTGATGTCCAAATGTGTTTTCAAGGAATATATATGTTTGTTAATTGAAAACCATGAAGTTTAGGTGGTTTAATATGGTGCAAGTATGAAACCCACTTACATCTTGAAGAATGCATGCAAGGTGTTTGATAAAATGCTTAGGATGCTAGAAATTTATGTTTCTATGGTTCTATAATGTATAAATGACAAGTTCACGTTAGCTATATACTTTAATATGAATTCCATACTTTTCATGTGTTGCTATTGTGGTGTTATGAAGCATGTAAGATAATGGAGATATATAAATGTACATGAAATATATCCATGCATTCCCTACAATGTTTAAAATATTGAATAACTATATGAAGTATGCTATCCCCTGCTTATGATATGATGAATTATGGACTCAAATCTTGTTATCAAGTCATGTCATGTGTGTCAGCTTTCTTCTATCGAGTCTTGGGGGTATTCACACCCGAAAAACATAGTTGTGTACCTAGAGCCATATCATGTTGTCACGATAATCTCAGTCAAGCTATAATCTATAGAACTCAGTCAGTCATGTGACTAAGAAAACCTCAAAAATCTCATGATCTCAGTTATCTCTCAGATAATAGTACTACTCCATCAGTCAATGGAAGTCAGTTAATTTGTACATATATAGTCAGTTGAATCATGTTCAGTCTCTTCAGATCGGAGTAGAAGTTAGCACCGAGTGAACCCAAGGATGGGGACTCACCTACCAATTTAGGGTGTATTTCTTAGCAGTTATCCTTGTGTTCCAGAACTACGTAGCCAGCGTAGGTTGAGACATCTTAGCCTGTCAGATTAGGGTTGATGAGGTGGCTTAACCTGTCAGTTTAGGGTCCCACCATTTTCACTTTGAGTACCTGCTAGATAAGGGTCATTCACAACTGTACTTACCAGTGGCGCAGTGTTGACACCACTCTAGTCGAGGCAGAGATTGGACCCCAGCTTAGCCGTAATGGTATACATGGGTCATGTCAGTTAAACAACTACCTCCCACAGTTTTAGTATTAGTCTCAGTAAAAGAACTCAGATAGTTATTCAGATATCAGTATACCAGGACTGTTTGATATGATCAAATTCAGTTATAGCACGGAACTCAAAAAGTTCAACCAGATTTAGGGCTGTGAGATACATTCATCCATGTTATTAGAACTGCGGTTCCAACCATGTATTAGCGTACAGATTTATCCATTACGTACTCGCAATCTTAGTTACTATGTATGTATGTTTACACTCTTACGTTCATATCAGTCACTCAGTTACTCGTATACTCAGTACATCCCCTCGTACGGACACATTTGCGCTACGGTGCTTTTTTTTATGGTTCACCATAGGTTCAGAGATACGAGCTCTAGATCGGCAGTAGCCGTAGCATTTCCAGTCACAGAGATTCAGTGAGTCCTTTTCATTCGAGGACAATATGATTGTATTTATTTATTATTATTTTACCCAGTTATCAGTTTATGGAGTTAGTTGGAGACATATTCCTTCAACTTCTTATTTCAGATAGTACTTAGAGGCATTTGGATTTTTGCTCAGATTTATCTTTTAGATTCAGTTTTCAGTTGTTTTGGGTATTTTTTGCCCATATGGATGTTATATTATTTCAGTTGAACCTTATGGCCTATTTTGCATATTTTTCATATTATTACATTATATATGCAGTGTACAGGTACAAATATCAGTCATGGGTAAGCTTGTGGTCCCTCGGGGTCATGAGCACCATGTAGCTTTTTGGTTTAGAAAATTGGGAAGTTACAAACTTTGTATCAGAGCCTAAGGTTCAATAGAGTCCCAAGAAGTCTGAAAGCCGCATCTACTAGAGTCTTGTACATGGGTGTGTTGCGCGCCACATTTATGTACAGGAGGCTATGAGATGTTTTAGGAACAGTTCCCTTTCATCAGTATTCATGTCGTGCTAGTAAGCATAATTTCAAGTTAGTCTCTCAGTCTAATCTGCTCTTCTCTTATTCCAGAACATGCCTCCAAAGAGAAAAAATCAGCCACCTTCTCAGCCCGAAGATCCTTTGGGCAAACATGTTTCTCATGTGGAGTTTAGGACCGCATTTACCACTCTTTCTTAGTCTGTAGCTGCCCAAAATGAATGACCAACAGTCGTTCCAGCCAATCCAGTGGCCAATTCAGTAGCAGCTTGGATTCGGGACTTCACCCGAATGTACCCTCCATCCTTCTTTGTTTCTAAGCCAGACGAGGATCCTCAGGAATTCATTGACCAAGTCTAGAAGTTCATCGACATCATAGGAGTCACTTCTTCTCAAAGTACCGAGTTAGCCGTATACCAATTGCAGGATGTCTCTCACACTTGGTACAAGCAGTGGTTAGCAGAAAGGTTAGAGGATGCAGGTCCTATTGAGTGGGAAGAATTTGTCATGGCTTTCTTAGACAGATTCTTTCCCCAAGAGCTGAGAGAGGCCAAAGTTCTTTAGTTAATCAATCTCAAGAAGGGAAATATAATAGTTAGAGAGTATTCTCTTAGATTTACTCAGCTATCCAGATATGCCCCTCATGTGGTTGCAGACAACAGGGCTACGATGAGCAAGTTCATGTCAGGGTAAATGATAGCGTGGTAAATGAGTATAGGTATGAGATGCTGAATAGTAATATGACTTTAGCCAGGCTCATTACCCATACTCAACAGATAGAGGGGCAGAAGGTTAAGACTACAGAGAGACAGAATAAGAGAGCAAGAGCAGGTAGTTTCAGTTTTGCTTAGCCCAAATCAGAGGAAGGAAATCATTCGCAGTTTTGTCCTAAGTCAGTAGTTCCAGCCCATTCCTCTGCTAGTTCCTTAGTACCAAAGTTCAGGGATGGCAACAGAGCTAGAGCACCAGGCTTTAAATCTCAGGGCAGTGTTAGCAGTGCCCGAACAAACCCCCTTTGTCAAACTTGTGGTAAGAAACACAAGGGTATTTGCAGAGCCGGTAGTGATATCTATTTTGGTTGTGGTAAGCCAGGCCACAGGATTAAAGAGTGTCCTCAGCCAGGCTCTCTGGGTCATCAAAATCGTTCCACAGCCTAGTCCTTTCACCCGAACCAGTAGGGTGCCACTTCTAGTGCTACTAGAGGGCAATGCCCAAATAGACTCTATACTCTTCAAACCTGATAGGATCAGGAAAATTCTCCTGATGTCGTTACTGGTACATTATAGATTTTCCATATTTATGTTTATGCTTTTCTAGAAGTAGGTGCATCTTTATCTTTTGTCACTCCATACATAGTAGGAAATTTCAAAATCAATCTCAAAATTTTAGCAGAGCCTTTTTCAGTCTCTACCCCAGTGGGTAAAACCATCATAGCACGACGGGTATACAGGAACTGCCCGATTATGATATTTCAGAAATCCACATTAGTAGATTTAGTTGAGTTTGAGATGACTAATTTTGATATCATACTCGGTATGGATTGGCTTCATTCCTACTATACCATAGTCGACTGTAGAAATAGGATAGTTCAGTTTTAGTTCCTGAATGACCCCATCCTAGAGTGGAAGGGTAGTACTTCGTCTTTCTAGGGTCAGCTTATTTTCTACGTTCGGGCAAGGAAAATAATTTCTAAGGGGTGTGTGTATCATCTTGTTTATGTTAAGGATTCCTGTTCTGAATCTTCCAATCTCGAATCAGTCCCAGTGGTTAATGAATATTCAGACATCTTTCTCGAAGGTCTTCCAAGCATTTCTCCTGAAAGGGAAATAGACTTTGGCATAGACCTTCTCCCAGATACTCAGCCTATTTCTATTCCTCCATACAAAATGGAACTAGTAAAACTCAAGGAACTAAAAGATTAATTGAAGGATCTCTTAGATAAGAGATTCATCAGGCCCAGTGTATCCCCATGGGGTGCTCCAGTCTTATTCGTGTGCAAAACGGATTGTTCTCTCAAAATATGTATTGATTACCGTGAGCTCCACAAAGTCACGGTCAAGAACAGGTATCCGCTACTTATGATAGATGACTTATTTGAACAACTTTAGGGTGCCAGTTATTTCTCCAAGATAGACCTTAGATCAGGCTATCATCAGCTCATACTTAGGAAATATGACATTTTGAAGACAACTTTTCATACTGGTATGGTCACTTTGAATTTCTAGTCATATCCTTTGGTTTTACCAATGCCCCTGTAGCTTTCATGGACTTGATGAACCGGGTGTTCAAGTAGTATTTGGACACATTCATCATAGTCTTCATAGATGATATTCTACTTTATTCTCACACAGAGCGTGATTATTCAGACCATCTCATAATTGTTCTTTAGACACTCAGGGATCACCAGTTGTTCGCCAAGTTTAGTAAGTGCAAATTTTGGCTAAGGTCAGTAGCATTCCTTGGCCATATTGTTTTGGGTGATGGCATTAGAGTAGATCCTCTGAAAACCGAAGTGGTAAGAAATTGGCCTCGCCCTGTGTCTCGATTAGATATTAGGAGTTTCTTGGGTTTGGCTAGCTATTACCGATGGTTTGTCGAGGGATTTTCTTGTATTACATCTCTTATGTCCAGTTTGACTCAGAAGAAGGTTGAGTTTTAATGGAGAAAACCTTATGAGAAGAGTTTTCAGGATTTGAAGACTCGACTCACCTCAGCTCCAATTTTAGCACTTCCTAACGATTTTGATGGATTCATAGTATATTGTTATGCATCCATAGTAGGTTTAGGTTGTGTCCTCATGCAGCATGGTACAGTCATAGCCTATGCCTCCAGATAGTTAAATCCCCATGAAAAGAATTATCCTACTCATGCCCTTGAGTTAGCAGCAGTTGTCTTTGCCGTAAAGATTTGGAGGCATTATCTATATGGTGTTCATGTAGGCATCTTCACAGATCATAAGAGCCTTTAGTATGTCTTTTCCTAGAAATATCTCAATCTTCTTCAAAGAAGGTGGTTAGAGATCTTAAAGAATTATGACATGAGCTTCCTTTATCATCCTGGCAAGGCCAATGTAGTGGCCGACGCACTCAGTAAACTGTCCATGGGTAGTGTTTCCCATGTTGAGGATAGTAGAAAGAAATTAGCTTAGGAGATTTATTAGCTTGCCAGACTAGTCGTTCACTCAGTCCACTCTTCAGTGGGTTTTGTATATGTTCAGAGTAGTTCAGAGTCATCTCTAGTTTCCGAGGTGAAAGAGAACCAAGACAGGGATCCTAGCCTTGTCAAGCTACAAGAGTCAGTTAAGAGTTAAGAATTAGAGGTTTTCTCCTAAGGAGGAGATGGTGTTCTTTATTGTCAGGGTCGTCTGTGTTCCCAGTGTAGATGACTTGAGGCAGCTATTTCTTGCAAAAGCTCACGGTACGCGATACTTTATTCATCCAAGGGCCACTAAGATATACCGCAACTTACGGGATATCTATTGGTTGAGTGGGATGAAGAGGGATGTTGTAGAGTTTATGGCTAAGTGCTCTACATGTCAGCATGTTAAGATAGAGCATCAGAAACCTAGTCGTTCCATGCAGGAATTCACTATTCCTAGTTAGAAGTGGGAAGAAGTGAACATGGACTTCGTGATGGATTTGCCTAGAACACGTCATCAGCATGATTCAATTTGGGTCATTGTAGACAAAATGACCAAGTCAACTTATTTTCTTCTAGTTCATACCTCTTACTCTACCCAGGATTATTCCAAACTCTATATTAGGGATTTGGTCAGATTACATGGTGTTCCACTATCTATCATCTCAGACATAGGTACCCAATTAACCTCTCACTTCTGGAAAGCATTCTAAAAGGGTCTTGTACCCAAGTTCATCTCAGTACAGCGTTTCATCCTTAGATAGATAGTCATGTAGAAAGGACCATTCAGACTCTAGAAGATATGCTAAGGGCATGTGCAATTGATTTCAAAGGAAGCTGGGATGACTACTTGCCTTTGATGGAGTTCCCATACAACAATAGCTATCACTCTAGTATTCAGATGGCTCCATTTGAAGTTCTCTATGGTAGGAGATTTAGGTCTCCAATCAGTTGGTTCAAAGATAGTGAGACCGTAGTCATAGGGCCTGACTTAGTATTCGATGCATTAGAGAAAGTTCAGTTGATTGGACAGAGAATTTGGGCTGCTAAAATCCAACAAAAGTCTTACGTGGATGTTCGTAGAACGGATCTTGAATTCGAGGTCGATGACTATGTCTATCTCAATATCTCTCCCACGAAGGGAGTGAAAAGATTCAAAAAAAAAGAAAGATCAGTCCCCAATATGTTGGTCCCTTCAGGATTCTCAGTCGCTTCAGCAAGGTAGCCTATGAGCTCGTATTGCCTTTAGATCTAGACTCAATTTATCCAGTCATCCATGTCTCTTTACTCAAGAAGTGTATAAGTGACCCAGCAGTTGTAGTCCCTATTCAGAGTGTTGATATTCAGAATAGCCTCTCTTATGAAGAGATTCCAGTCAAAATCTTTGACTATTAGACTCATAGGCTAAGGAACAAAGAAGTACCTCTAGTCAAGGTTCTTTGGCGGAATCAGTCCATGGAGGGAGCTACTAGGGAAGCAGAAGCAGACATGCGAACCAAGTACCCTCATCTTTTCTCCGCTAATTCAATCTTAGCTTGAGGTAACCATTTTTCTTAAGCTTATTCAGTTACATGTTCAAAATTCCAGTATAAAATTGGTATCAAGTATCAGTGCATAGCTTACTATGCATTCATGAGTTCAGCTTATCAGTCATGCATCAGATATGTATGTTCAGTTGGGCTATATTCAGTTTAGAATTCAATTCAGTCCTAAAATCATGTGCCAGTTAAGCATGATCAGTATATGCATCATTTTATCTTTTCTACCTTCTAAAGCAGTCATCATTCGAGGACAAATGTTTCCAAGGGTGATATATTGTAATACCCCAAAAAATCCAAACCAATATTAGAGCCATGTACCAAGGTCATGCATAGTACATCATAGTTATTTTATAGTTTTATGAGTAAGTTAGATGTATATTAATACTTCAAATAACTCCCAGCTATCAGACAAATCAAAACATTCCTCACCGATCGAATTCTTGAGAAAGATATTTCCATAGTCAGATTCAAATGAGCATATCTCTCATTATACATTGAATTTTTGAGATCTTGACCTATAAACAGATATATAATTGAATTAGCTTTCCAACGATACCAATTTTGTCTAAATCCAATATCAAAGAAAAGTGTTATTCCTATTTTACACCAACGTGTCAGGCTGGAAACAGTGTGACGACATTCGTGGTAGCTTACCACATTTGTGACGCCCTATCACGAAGGTCGTCAGCCTTAGGATGAAACCAGATCCTAAGTGATGACATTCGTGGTAGCTAAACACACTTGTGACATCTTACCACGAAGGTCATCAGCCTTAGGAAAAAACCAGCTCATAAGTGACGACATTCGTGGTAGCTTACGACACTTGTGACACCCTACCACGAAGGTCGTTAGACTTATGCAGAAACCAGCTCCTTAGTGATGACATTCATGGTAGCTTACCACATTTGTGATGCCCTATCACGAAGGTCGTCAGCCCTAGGCAGTATCCAGCTTTTGTGTGATGATATTTTTTACGGCTTACCACATTTATGATGCCATGTCACAAATGTCGTGAGCCTTAGGCAGAGTCCAGCTTCTGTGTGATGAAATTTTTGATGGCTTACCACATTTTAGACCCCTTCTCACAATTCCCATGTCTTATAACCCTTAAGGAATGTATTATATTCCATTCTCTTTAGTTAAAACATCTCAAAAATCTCTCTTATACACTTTCAACCACAAGATTAGGGTTTCTTCTCAATATCATCTCCTCAGGAACAAGAGAATTCTTTCCCAAAGGGGTTAAACCCTAGTCAAGAAAAATCAAGTGCAAGCCTAAGGAATTCTTCAAGAACCTTCAGAAACATTAGATCTATTTCAAGATTCAATAACTAAGGTATGCGTAGTGTTCATCTATGGATCTAATCCGTTCATAAAGCTCAATAACTATGTTTTAAATATTATTTTGTAAACTTTTTGTGGTGATATTAGTATGTACATGTTGATAATTGTTGTTTAAGTTTTAATGTGATGTCTAAAGGTGTTTTCATAGAATATATATATTTGTTAATTGAAAACCATGAACTTTAGGTGGTTTAATATGGTGTAGGTATGAAACCCACCTATGCCTTAAAGAAGGCATGCAAGTTGTTTGATAAAATGCTTAGGATGGTAGAAATTTATATTTGTATGGTTCTATGATGTCTAAATGACAAGTTCATGTTACCTATATACTTCAATATGAATTTCATGCTTTTCATGTGTTGCTATTGTGGTGGTATAAAGCATGCAAGATAATGGAGATATATAATAAATACACGAAATATATCCATGCATTCCCTACAATGTTTAAGATGTTGAATAACTATATTAAATATGATATCCCTACTTAAGATATTATGAATTGTGGACTCAAATCTTGAGATCAAGTTATGTTATGTGTGTCCGTTTCTTTCTATCGAGTCCTGGGGTATTCATACCCAAAAAACATAGTTGTGTGCCTAGAGCCATGTCATGTTGTCACTATAATCTCAGTCAAGATATAATCTATAGAACTCAGTTAGTCATGTGACTTAGGAAACCTCAGAAATCTTATAATCTCAGTTAACTCTCAGATAATAGTACTAGTCCATCAGTCAACGGAAGTTAGTTAATCTATCCATGTACAGTCAGTTGTATCATGTTTAGTCTCTTTAGATGGGAGTAGAAGTTAGCACTAAGTTAACCCAAGGATGGGGACTCACCTACCAGTTTAGGATATGTATCTTAGTAGTCATCCTTGTGTTCCAGAACTACGTAGCAAGCATAGGTTGAGATATCTTAGCCAGTCAGATTAGGATTGATGAGGTGGCTTAATCTATTAGTTTAGGGTCCCACCGTTCTCACTTTGAGTACCTGCTAGATAAGGGTCACTAATAACTGTCCTTACCAGTGGCGTGGTATTTACACCCATCCAGTCGGGGCAGAGATTGGACCCTAGCTTAGGCGTAATGGTATACATGGGGGATGTTGGTTAAACCACTACCTCCCATAGTTTCAGTATCAATCTCAGTAAAAGAACTCAGACAGTTCTTGAGATATCAGTATGCTAGGACTATTAGATACGGTCAAATTCAGTTATAGCACGAAACTCATAGAGTTGAACCAGATTTAGGGTTGTCAGACACAGTCATCCATGTTATCATAACTATGGTTCCTGCCATGTATTAGTATACAAATTTAGCCATTACGTATTCACGATCTTAGTTACTATGTATGTATATTTGCACTCTTACGTTCATATCAGCCAGTCAGTTACCATTGTTCATGCATGCAAACCCTATTTATATTTAGCCTACCTCACTCATATACTCAGTACATCCCCTCATACTGATGTATTTTCACTATGATTCTTTCTTTTCATGTTACACCATAGGTTCAGAGACACGAGCTCCAAATCAGCAGTAGCTGTAGCATTTCCAGTCGTAGAGATTTAGTGAGTCCTCTTCATTTGAGGACAATGTGATTGGATTTATTCATTATTATTTTAGCCAGTTATTAGTTTACGAAGTTAGTTGGAGACACGTTCCTTCAACTAAGTATTTCAGACAGTACTTAGAGGCTTTCAGATTTACGCTCAGATTTACTTTTCAGTTGTTTTGGGTATTTTTGGCCCATATGGATGCTATATTATTTCAGTTGAACTTTATGGCCTATTGTGCATGTTTTCTGCATTATTACATTATATATGCAGTGTACAGGTACAGATATCAGTCATGGGTTAGCTTTTGGTTCCTCGGAGTCATGAGCACCGTGTAGCATTTTGGTTCAGGAAATCAGGGTGTTATAAATTTCTTGAGGGATATAGCTCCCTAATAGTTTTTGAAAATTGTGCCAGTCTTATATACACTCCATAAGTGGGACCTACTTAGGGGGTTTTGGTATCATTTTGGACCCGACACATAATGGTGTAATATGGGTATTGATATTCTCATAATAATGCATATATTGTGTTTAGGATAGCTTGGCTCGTTGAAGAATCTTTGAGGAAATGGAAAGTGAAAACTGTTAGCTCGTGAGCTGTATTTGGATTTGAGGTAGGTTAGGCTTACTTATTGTTTAATTGAGCTTTATTATAGTATAAATATGATATCTTGATAAGATTGAGTGGGGTTTTAGGTGTTGAAATGGTTGATGGTAATGTTGGGATTAGTTGAACTATTTGGGCTATTGAACACATAGAGTGTGGTACTTAACTTATAGTTTAGAACCTCATTTAGTTGGACTTGTTATCTCATAAATATCATGAGAATGATCTAGTTGCTGTAGCTAGACGTGAGTGACCTTGTCACTCATATCAACTAGTAAGTTGACCATAGTTATTCATAGTTGTAGAGATATTTCCAAGTAGCTTGAGTGGAATAAGAGTAATACTTGAGAAAGGATTTCTCCATAGGACTATTATGGAATGATAAACCTTTAAGAGATGATTTAGAGGGCTTAGCTTAGTTTCAGGTGGAAGTTAAACTTGAAGAAGGAATTTCGATTATTAGAAGCAGAACTTGATTCAACTTAAGCTTGGACTATGTAGTTTCATAAGTGACCTAGATAATTATCAAATGCTTAGAACATGCCTTTGGTAATTGGATGGCTAATCCCGGTAAATGGATTATTCATAATGTTAGTATTGGTAATGATGTGCATTATTGGTTGCTAGATTATTGGTAATACATGGATAGAAATTGATTGTCTTATAAATTTGATACATGACTATGCTATCACTTTCTTCATTGATTAAATTATAATGCGAGCCTTGGATATTGTTATTATTGATATTATTTTTGAGTATGGTGGCTAAACTTATGTGATGCTGAAAATCCTCTTATGCTAATGATATGAATCATGCTAATATAGAGGGGCTCTAGAAGGTGTAACTATGGCTTGAATTTGAAATACTAATGATTATGTTAAGACCGGTAACGTATCGAGTGTTCATATCATATAAATATACTTTTGCATGCTCCTTGTGATATATTGTGTTGAGAATGAATGATGAGGTACGATTGCATGTCTTCCCCTACTTTTTTTTTCACTCTATCCCTCATACGGCTTGCATTTATTATTGATTGGGTTGAATTATATGCATATATATATATATATATATTGATGGTATGATGATGTCTGGTGATTTCAGAGGCTATATATATGTTGTATCAATGTCCATTAAGTTTGGAGGATATTTGATAATATGATGATGCCCGGTGATTCCAGAGGATTTATTGAGGTTATGATGGTACTCTGTATGTATAGAGAATATATTGACGATATGATAATGCCTAGTGATTCTGGAGGATATATTGATTATATGGTGATGCCTGGTGATCTCAGTGGATATATTGCTATTATGATGATACCCGGTAATCCCGGAAGATATATGAGGTTATATATGGTAGGCATACATATATGTATGTTTATGTGTGAGGATGTTTTTATATGATAACATCCATATGTGCTTTAAGGTATGATGTTATTCTTTGGCTGTTAGTTATAATTCTTCGGTACTATAACGACCCAAAATTGCCTCCAGGGACGTCACATGGTGCTTAAGGCTACAAGTAGCCCCAAGCTAACCCTTTGAGCCTATTTTTACTAATAACACTTGTTCAAGATGAGATAATTCAAACACTACAATAGTCATATCATATGAAAGAAATAATTCAAACACTACAATAGTCATATCATATGAAAGAAAATACGGAGAAAATACTCAGTCCAAACGACTAAGCAATATGAGAAAAACTCAACACAATCACAATCTGATAAATAGTCTAACAAATCCTATACTAATCCATAAACTACAGAGCCGTTGGGACAGGTCCCCAAGTGACTCAAAATGAACGGAAAGTAACAACATAGTCTCTCAAATGCTGAAATATCTGACGATAGGTCCTTGAACCATGTGGACTCACCACTGTAGGGATGTAGACAGAGGTACTCGAAAGTCACTGACGAGGATGGGATTGAGCACTTGAACTTACATTATAAGACAATGTAACACATAGACGTATATGTGGATCAGCACTTGAGAATGTGCTGAGAATGTGGGGGTGCATGCATTTATATAAAACAACATCAATCCTATTTAATCAAATTATGCATGCAATAAGGAATGACTCACATGGCTTGAATAAGTATAAAATGTAAAGCTCATAAATCATATAGAATGGAGCATGTAACGAAAATCTCGTGAGTCATCATAGTTTAACTTTGAACTGGGTAATCTTCTCTTATTCTCATTACTCAAGGCTAAAGGAAACTTTAAGCAATACTTTATACTCATGCATATGTCTCATGGATAGTAAAACTTCTTTAATGCTCAAGAACTCACAACTCTTTTGAACTCACTACGTGGAATTTGAAATCATATAACTTTGGAACATACTTGAAGGTATTTCAATCACGTAAGGAAAATATCTCATTTCAAGCTTTAGGAAAAAATACTCATATCAAGGGAAAGTGTTTTAGTTTTAAAGGAAAAAAAATATCTTATCTCAATGGAAAATACTTTAGTTTAGGGAGTAACTGATCTTGAATTTTAAATGTCAAGGGGGTTCTCTTGACTAACATAAACCATGCGAGCTACGTGGAGTCCAACATCTTATCGTTCTAAGGAAGATACCTCACGTTAGGGAGAGGAGTCATACTCTTACCAAGGATTATAACCTAGTTCTAGTGATCACTAAACAAACTCAGCCTCAGGCCTAATATCAACATGGCCTTAGGCCAAACAATAATTATAAACTTGGCCTCAAGCCAAACCTACGGTGGCACATATTTTTGGGGCAAGAAATCATAGTAACTTACCCGTTCGGTGCAAAATACTACTCCCTTTAGATTATTTGCGCTCATCTCATACAAATCCACTTTTAGAAATAATCTGATGGTTCACCACGAACCCAATAATTAAATTGGTAATCTCATATAGTAAAGTGGATTTCAAAACTCAATGACCATTAGGTCAAAACATTTCTCAATAATCTCAAAATACTTAAATCATTGGTGTTTATAGCATAAGAGTTCATAAAATCTCAAGTCTCAAGTAAGGATTAATAAATCATAATTCAATCTCAAGTTAAAACTCATCAAAAGCATAATAGATAGCATATAGATTCATAATTCATGTAGAAATCTGGAAATTTCAGCAATTTGTCTAAAAATCTCAACATACTTATATACCTCAATGTTTCAAACATTTCAACTATTAACTTCTCAAGAAAATATGTAAAAATAATTCCATTAGACTCTCAATTCATGGGAAACATCAAAATCTTGAAACCAATAACAATGGGGGAAAAACTCCAATTCAATTTCATGAAAATCTCATAAATTACAGAAAATCATAATTTAAATAAGCCTTTGGGCACAAGGATAAAAGGATTACCCTTGTTCAAAACCCCACATACTTTTGATTATGAAATTGAATGAACAATATCGTTCTAAACTCCTCTTATTACTCTTGAGAGAGGTTTCTTGCAACCCTTGAACTTGGGGAACTCAAATGTCAACTCAATTTGTTGAATCTATGGTGAGTTCTTGGATTTCTTGGAGAAGAGTTTTAGATTTGCTCTTGGCAGAGTAAACCTAGCCTTTGGATATTTTGGATGATACTGAGGCTATCAAGTTTGTTTGGAATATATAATAGGGTTAAAAGGGAAAATACCCAAAAGACTCTTGTTAAAATGAGTTAAAACATTGAACGGGGGCTGCAACAGTCGAAGTGACGGTCCGTTGCAAGTCCGACGGTCCGTCGGGTTGTTGATAACGCTCAACTACACTCTGGAATAGGTGTAAGAGATTGTTGTCAATATAAAACCCAACTAGGTTAGGGTCAAATCCCACAGGGAATAGGGTGTGAACTCAAGTTGTTTACAAAATAATTCACTGGTAGATTAATGTTTCCTGAAATGGGGGTTTAAATTTCTCAAACAATTGTTAGTCACTTTGAAATTAATGTTCATAACCAATATTTTTGTGAAATAATTGGGATTATGTTCACTAGGGTTTACGATACATGACAGATGCTACAAATAACTCAAGGTTCTCATGGTGGTTAGGATGAAAAGCTATCTTTATCTATGGTATGCTCAAATGTCTCTCGACCTATTCAAACGTCTAATTTCCTAATCCTCTCAGACTTAGACAATCGCAACTCACAGTCCAAATTTTACCTCAGGTTAATCAACCTTGTTACAGTGATGATTATTAAATGAAGCCTTTTTGTGTCCCTGCCGATAATTCACTTCTGACTGTTTATGATTTCTTTCTCAAGCTAACCAATGTTGGTACACCTATTGTTTGCAACCAATATATATAAATTATAATATCAGAATAACCAAGAAATCCTAACACCTATTAAACCTTGAGTAATTAATTAACACCTTATCATGACCTAACCCTAGATTCCACAATCCAGGTTAAAGATGTTTAGCCACTCATGATGCTATAGATAAGTATAAAAGTTGAATTCATAATTGAAAGGATTAACTTACAGCGATGAATGAAATCAAAAGTGAACTTGTATTTGAATCACAAGGCATACTCTAAAATATTATTCTTAAGATGGACAGAGAGAAAAGTCGTATGTTGTAAGATAGATTCCTCAATGAATATTTTATAAAAACCCTAAAACAAGTCTTTAAATAGTTGATCCTAAATAAGGAAATAATATTAAAATTTCTAATTTTCTTTGGATTAGGTAACAGGGCCCGTCACGGCCTATCATGGGCCTGATGGCCTATTACGGATGTAGTCAGAGTCTCTTTAATGTTGGATTTTGTTATCTCAGGTAGACGACAATCATGACGGCCTATCAGGAGTCTGATGGGTGTTATGGATGTCGTCAGCTCCTCCTCTATTTTGATAATTTCTACCTAAGGTTGAAGATGATTCTGATGGCTTATCACACTTTTGACGTCTTATCAGAAGATGTCGTCGTAGTATTCACTTCATGCCAACTCCCTGGTTATGTTTGACGGCAACTGTGATAGCCTATCACGGGGCTGACGCCTTGTCACAGATGTCGTTAGCCACACCTTTCTTTAGATTTCTCCAGATGTCAACTTCTTTGCCTTTATTTTTGTTGGTTCTCTATCCTATTAGCTTAATTGTAACATTAACATAAACGCATCAAAAAATGACAAAAGTTTCTTAAGTCCTCACAATTATTCTAGGTTAAAGGCCTTAAATATGTTCGCGATTACGGACACATCAACACCCTCAACTTGAAACAATTTTTTGTCCTAAAGCAACTTAATCCAACTAAGGGAACACATAGCCCATTCAGCAGCAAATTTTTCATTTAATCTCGACACAAAGTTATCCTTTTAATGCAAAACAAACTAAGACCAACTGTGCATATCTTTGAAAATAGTACTATAACATAAAGAAATCAAGCGGCAGAATCAATCATAGCCACAATAACCATTGACATATCAATATCACACTATCTAAACAAGCAAGTACCTAGAAATGATACCAGTATGCCCTCACAATAAAAAATACCCCTCCTCTCATATAAGAAATCCAACAATGCAAATATAGGGTTCATCATAAGACTCTCATGCTCAAAAGGAAGTTCAAGTCAGTGTATGTCAAGTGCCATAGGCTTACCCTAATTTTCGTTACCAAAATCTTCAAATAGGTCAACTAGAATCACTATAGGACTTCTTTTAGGCTTGTAGTGTGGTTTGGGGCTGCTATGATATTCAAGGTTATTTAGAGTGACTATGTCTCCTTGACACTACACTACTTTCTTGAGGCTCATTTATTATCCTCTTTCTTTTCTCCTCTTCTCTTATAAGAAATCCAAATTCAATTTGGGTGTTGCCCTTTTTTTTTCTTTTTTTTTAATACCCAATTTTTATTCTTTCCCCTTTATTCCACCCTTCTTCATACTCATTTTACACCACGCACCCCTATGATGGCCACCCTTAACTTAGGCTGTTTGCCTAAATCAAGGTGCTCAGTGTCCAACAAAGGCCAGGGATAAATAGGTTCATTGTGGTATAAATAGGAAGGTGATAGGTGTCATATGAAAGAAACGGTTAATTTAGGCTGTAAATAGGGATCAAGGGGTGTTATGCATACATGAAAGGTTATTTAGGTTAAAATAGGGTTAATCAACGAAGGCCTATGATCCTGTCCTAACTAATATCCTAAGACCACGGCAAGACCAACCAGGTAAGTTCTAGCATTATTATACAGAGAGAAACAAGTAATAACTCTCACACACCTGGCACACAAGTATATCACAGGCCACAACTTATTTAGTTCATGGAATTTTTTTCAATAATGATCATCAGGAAGCCATAACTAATGCCACAACAAGATTCACAATCGTCACAACTAAATGTAATCCACACAGTTTATCAAACAAAACATTGGAAAGATGTTCAAAATTCGAGCAAGGATATGTCATGGCCTTTTTGTGCTTGTATTTCTCCAAGTTGTCCTAAGCTATGTTACAACAACAGAATACCTTCCATCCTCAATTTAGAATTAAAGCAAAACTAAACTAAGAGTTAGAGTATACCTAGACAGAGTCGGTCTCTGTGATCATGGGTTGTCTCCCATGCAACGCTTGATTTAACATCGCGACACGACTCAGTTATCGTGATTACCTCATACTTCTTTGAGACAGATAATGGTGATTCTTTTCACTCTCTTTTGGGCCAATGTAAAGCTTCACCTGTTTCCCATTTACGTTGAATATGCTGTCATTTTCATTTTTGAGTTCCACTACTCCAAACGAGTGGACTTGACTAACCTTAAAAGGACCTGACCATTTAGATTTCAGCTTCGCTGGGAAAAATTTAAGTCTGGAATTAAATAGAAGCACCGAATCCCCCTGTTTGAATTTTTGTTTTTCTGTTCTCCAATCATGGTACTTTTTTATCTTTTCTTTATACATATCTTCTCGTTCATATGCCCTAAGACGACTCATCCATCTTATTTAGTTGCCCTAGTCTTCTCTGTTGTTTCCTTCCAATTCAAATTCAACCTTTTGAGCGCCAATTAAGCCTTGTGTTCCAGCTCTATTGGCAGGTGGAAAGCTTTTCCATAGACCAGCTAAAATGGTGACATACCAGTGGGTGTCTTGAAAGCAGTCTGGTATACCCATAAGGTATCATCAAGCTTTTGGGACCAGTCTTTTCTGCTAGCATTCACTTTTTTGGCTAGGATGACTTTAACTTCATAATTCAACACCTCTACTTTCCCACTGGTTTGTGGGTGGTATGGAGTAGCCACTCCGTGTTATTTCACTCCATATTTTGTCAAAGCTACTTAAAATAATTTGTTTTAAAAATGAGATCCTCCATCGCTTATGATAGCACGTGGTATTACAACGCAAGAGAAGATATTCTTTTTGAGAAAAAAACAACCCAAAGGAATTATTTCCTTCATTGTCAGGAAAAGCCACAACTTCGACCTACTTAGATACATAGTTAACAGCAACCAAAATATACTTCATCCCGTACGAGCTTACAAATGGACCCATGCAGTCAATTCCCTAAAGATCAAATAATTTCACTTCAAGAATATTAGTCAAGGGCATCTCATGTCTTTTAGAGATCGGCCCCTACCTCTAACATTGGTCATATTTCTGCACAAACTCATGGGCATCCTTAAACAATGTTGGCTAATAATAGCCACTCTACAACACCTTCCTATCTATTTGGTCACCCACATGGTGACCCCCAAAGGGGGAAGCGTGACATGCTTCTAGTATGCACAACACGTCTACTTCCGGTATACATTTTTGTATGATATTGTCTGCACATCGCCGAAAAAGATAAGGCTCATCCGAGAAATAGCGTGTTACATCATGCAAGAATTTTTTCCTTTGGTAGAAAGAAAGATTTTCTGGTATGACCTCACTCACAATGTAGTTTGCATAATCCGCGTACCAGGGAAATGTTTCCACAGTAGTTGCCAGGATTTCCTCATCAGGAAATGCATCCTTTTAAATAAAAAGGTGCCATTTGGGCATGTGAATGTTGTCTTCTCCTGATCTTTGGGAGTAATGCAGATTTGGTTATATACAGAATAACCATCCCAGAAGCAATACCACCCCCTATCGGCTAATCAATCAAGCATTTGGTCCATAAAAGGCATTGGAAAGTGGTCCTTCAGAGTCCAAGAGATTAACTTGCGGTAGTCCATGCAAACTTCCCACCCAATTACTGGCCTGAGTGGAATCAACTTATTCTTTTCATTAGAAACCACCGGCATACCCCTTTTTTGGGCATGTATTGAACTGGACTCACCTATTTGCTGTCAGAAATAGGGTAAACCACTCCTTCATCCAACCACTTAATAATATCCTTCTTAACCACCTCTTTCATTAGTGGGTTAAGATGGCGCTGATGCTCTATGCTTGGAATAAAATCTTCTTTAAGTTGAATTTTATGTGTGCAGATGCCAGGGGGAATACCAATAACATCTGCGATGGTCCATCCTATTACTCTTTTATGCTTCTGAAGTAATGAAATAAGTGCCTTTACCTATTGTTCTTTCAAATCAGCTGGAACAATGACAGGTAGCGTGTTCCCTTTATCCAAAAACACATATCGTAAGTGTCCAGGTTGTTCCTTCAACTCCAACACTAGGGATTCTTCAATAGATGGCTTGGCTGGTGGCGTTGGTTGATTAGCAAGGGAAAGGTCCAGATTTTTAGGACCATAAAGATATGAACCCATGCCAGTCAAGGCACAAACTATTTCTTCATACTCCTCAATACCTTCACTATCATAGTTCATTATGACCGTGGCCAAAGGTTCGATAATAAGTTGTTTAGTTCTAGGAACATCTTGTTCATCCTCAAAAGACACGTCAACTACTAAGAACACACTTATTTCCTCATGCTATTTCATTGATTTTCCTATATCAAACCATACCACTTCATTGTTCACCCTGAATAAGAGATCATTTTCTCTCAAATCAATCAACATACTTTCGATTGTGAGAAAAGGTCAACCAAAGAATATGGGTACGTCGAAGTCCACCTCACATTCCAGAATGACAAAGTATGCATCGAATATGAAATTTGAATCCTTTACCAACACATCATACAGAATGTCAACAGGCCACTTTACTAACCTGTCTGCCATCACTAGTCTCATATTGGTGGGCATGGGATTCCCCAGACCAAACTTTTTATCAATAGTCAATGGCATCAAATTAATGTTTGCTCCCAGATCACACAGTGCTTTAGTGAACTCCATTGTACCAATTGTACAGGAAATAGTGACTGCACCTAGATCTGATTTCTTTTGCATTAAGGTCCTTATAGAAATGGCGCTGCAAAGGTGGAGGTCTTCCTCCAAATCGTAACTCACTGCTCATTTCTTGTTAACAAGGTCCTTTATGAATTTTGCATATCCTAGAATGTGCTCAAGTGCCTCAATCAAAGGCACATTTATTGTTAATTGCTTGAGCATTGCCATGAACTTGCTGAATTTAGTATCATCGGCCTTCAAAGGGAGGTGGTGGTCTTGGGATAGTTTTCAACACCACTTTCTCTTCCTTCTTCTTCACGTTCTTCGATGCATCGATAGAGCTATCTGGCTTTTTAGACTCCACTGTGTTATTTTTTTTTTGGTTTATCTGCAACTACCTTACTATTCATAAACTTGCCCACAGAAAGGGTAGATAAGATCTTACCACTCCTTATGGTAATCCTCCGACATGATCCATCAGTCTACTGACTCTGAACCATTTCACTAGGTAGGTCACTACTTATTCCCTGGTTCAGTGTTGTAAAAATTTGGTTCCTGTGTTGCTCCAACTGATTGATAGAAGTTGAGTGTGAACTAACCAACTGATTCAGAGTAGAAAATTCACTCTTCATAGTAAGTACTCCTATGTTGGTAGCCTCAAATCCCTTTAACAGTTTTTCCATCATATCCTCCATAGATATCTTCCCTATTCTAGTTGCAGTAACCTCCCAATTTTCAGGAAGAATATACAACCCACTCTTGTTATTGCTGCTTCTTCAGTTTCCCTGCTCCTTGTCTCGGTAACCAAGTTTGTCATAAATGTTTCAACCTTGATTTCCATAGTTATTGCCTCAGAAACCCCCTTGATTAATAAAATAATTATCCTCTTCTTCAGGATCCAAATCAACACAGTCCTGAGAAATCACAACCTTTACTTTCTCTATCTTTTTCGATAATAAGTGCTTGGTGAGCAGGTCCACCTGAGTCTTTAGATGGGACATATCTTGATCTCTCTCCTTATGTCTCCTATGTTGCTCAGTAGTTATTCCTATAAAAATAGTAGGGCTTGTCACCACAGAATCCATGTTGTACCAAGCTCAACTCCTTTTGGCCATCCTATTCAGTATATCTACAGTATCTTGAAAGTAGAGATCAACAAATGAACCACCGGTGGCGTTATCTACAATTGGCTTCATTATAGGGTTGAGAGCCCTGTATAAAGTATCCATCAAATGTATGTTTGTCATGTTGTGGTTCGGATACTGTGTCAGCTTATTCTTGAACCTCTCCCAAGTTTCATGTAGGGCCTCAGTTGGGAGTTGTCTAAAATTACTGATCTCATCCCTCAACTGTACCCTCCTAGAAGGCAGAAAGAACTTTTCTAGGAAAGCTTCTTTCAATTTCCTCTATTTGCTTATAGAATCGGGCATCAACTCATTTAGCCATAATGTTGCCTCCCCAGAAAGAGACAACGGGAACAGCCTCAACCAGAGAGTGTTCTGGCTCACTCCTAGGTTATCAAATGATGTGAAAATGGTGAAAAAATGTACCAGATATAGGTTGGGATCATCCCCAGGAAGGCCTCCAAACAACCCCTTCAGATTCGGAAGTTGGATTATCGTGCTTGTAATATTAAACCTTGCTCCAGGTGACAATAGAGGAGGAATGATTGCACCAGCTCCATCCATATCATCATCCTCAAACTCATGCTGCAGTAGCTATTCTACCATTCTGTTTTAGAGGTGGTGTTTTAGATTGAGTGGTGCTTAGCATAACCTATAAAGATCCAACAAATGAACAAAAATGACAATCGAACGTAAATCTAGAAAACTTAACTAACAGTAAATTAGCGCACACAACTTTTAGTTTACAACTGTATTCCCTGACAATGGCATCATTTTTTATGACGCTCAAACTACACTCTGGAATGGGTAAAAGCGATCGTTGTCAATATAAAACCCAACTAGGTTGGGGTCGAATCCCACAGGAATAGGGTGTGAACTCAAGTTGTTTACGAAATAATTCACTAGTAGTTTACTGTTTCCTGAAATGGGGGTTTAAATTTCTCAGAAAATTGTTATTCACTTTGAAATTAATTTTTGTAACCAATATTTTTGTGAAATAACCGGGATTATGTTCACTAGGGTTTACGGTACATGACGGATGCTACAAATAACTCAAGGTTCTCATGATGGTTAGGATGACAAGCTATCTTTATCGATGGTATGCTCAAATGTCTCTCGACCTATTCAAACGTCTAATTTCCTAATCCTTTCAGACTTAGACAATCGCAACTCACAGTCCAGATTTTACCTCAAGTTAATCAACCTTGTTACAGTGATGATTATTAAACGAAGCCTTTTTGTGTCCCTGCCGATAATTCACTTCTGACTGTTTATGATTTCTTTCTCAAGCTAACCAAAGTTGGTACACCTATTGTTTGTAACCAATAGACATAAGTTATAATATTAGAATTACCAAGAAATCCTAACACCTATTAAACCTTGAGTAATTAATTAACACCTTATGATGACCTAACCCTAGATCCCACAATCCAGGTTAAAGATGTTTAGCCTCTCATGATGCAATAGATAAGTACAAAAGTTGAATTCATAATTGAAAGGATAAAGTTACAGCGATGAATGAAATCAAAAGTGAACTTTTATTTGAATCACAAGGCAATAGTCTAAAATATTATTCTTGAGATAGACAGAGAGAAAAGTCGTATGTTGTAAGATAAATTCCTCAATGAATATTTTATAAAAACCCTAAAACAAGTCTTTAAATAGTCGATCCTAAATAAGGAAATAATATTAAAATTTTTGATTTTCTTTGGATTAGGTGACGGCACCAGTGACGGCCTATCATGAGCCTGACGGACTATCACGAACGTCGTCAGATTCTCTTTAATGTTGGCTTTTGCTATATCATGCTGACGACAATCATGATGGCCTAATAGGAGTCTGAGGACGTGTTATGGATATCTTCAGCTCCTCCTCTATTTTGATAATATTTTCCTAAGGTTGTTGATTATTCTACTGCTTGTCACATTTTTGACGTCTTATCAGCAGATGTGATCATACCATTCACTTCATGCCAACTCCCTGGTTACATTGGATGGAAATTGTGACAACCTATCATGGGGCTGACACCTTGTCACATATGTTGTCAGCCACACCTTTCTTCAGATTTCTCTAGATGTCAACTTCTTTACCTCCATTCTTATTGGTTCTCTATCCCATTAGCTTAATATTTAAAATTAACAAAAACACATCAAAAAACAAAAAAAATTCCTTAAGGCCTCACATATATTCTAGGTTAAAGGCCTTAAATGTATTTGCAATTGCGCACTCATTAGTTGTCTATTGCACATTGGTCAGGAATAGTACACTCTGCCTCAATGCGATGGTCAGAGCGATGGTCCGTCACAAGTACGATGGGTCGTTGGATCATCAGTCGAATGATGGTCAGGGTGAGGCCACACTACCTCAATGTTACAGTCCCAGTGATGGACTGTCGCATCCTTAACGGTCTGTTATTTTGGCCATCGCACTTAGGCTAGAAAAGGGATTACTACCTTAGTTTCGATGATCCATCGCAGACTCGATGGTCCGTTGGATCGTCTATCGCACCTGGGTAGTTTCGACAACTCTCAGTAAAATGGTCATAACTTCTCACCCTGATAACAAATTTGGATGAAATTGTTATCATTGGAAAGATAATTCAATTCTCTAAATGACAAAAGGTAAAATTTGTGAAAATTCTATATGCTTTAAACATAAATCACTTGGGAAATCTCTTCTCAATCTTTTAGGGCCAAAATTATACTTAACTTGACATGCTCTAAGGCTCAGAGTACAAGGGAACTTTGACGGGTCTTACAGGTACAAATTACTATCCATGTGGTCTAGTTCTTTCTACCGTTGAATAGTGAGTAGGAGTAGTTTATGCCGAATAATTATTGGGAGAAGTTTGTAATGCGATATTGTGTGGTGATTGAGTATTCACCTAGTGAGTTAAGATAGCATTAGATAAATAGATTAATTAAGGAATATGGCTTATTAAAGTGAGTTATGTGGTAAATAGTTGTCTATTAAGTGACTATTCTACTTGATGGATTGAAGTCTAAAATTCTAGTTGGTGAACCTTGTTAAGTCGAAATTTGGTAACTAGTAATTTTGGTTGTTATGTGGATAATGATGATAATATTTTAGAATGGGTGATGGTTAATAATATTGATGACTACATTATGATGTTGATTAGCCGTTTATCAAGTACTTGTATACTAATGATGCTAGATACTAGAAGATGTTAATGTTTAGATATATAAGAGTAAAATAAAAATTAGTGGCCTTTTTTAGATGATGATTAGTGGTATTATAAGGATTAGAAATGGGTATTGTTTAGATGAGACTACGGTCTAGTTGTGAATCTTTACTAGATGGTGAACGCTAGTTATTTAATGAATGGTGTTTAGTTACTATCCCGTGAATAAAGATTATGTAAAGAATTTGTTAGGATAATAACTTGAGGTCCTTTGATGACTAACAAATTAGTAATTAATAATCAGTATTTATTAGTTGATAAGTAGAGCGTAGATCAAGTATATCGATGAGATAGTTTCCTAAATGTTTATATGATTATGGTTATGAGTACTTTGGCAAATGTTATTCAATTGTTATAATTTATGAGGATTATGAATGTTGGAAAATGACCATTGGTGTGAAATATGGGGAACCATGGATAATGAGAAGTTGGTTATATATCTATATACATAGATGATTTAATCTTTGATGCACCCTCCGGTGGTATGGGACACAGAGATGGGTACATCACTTATGTTCTTTTAGGTGTACTCCCCGGTGGTATGGGACACCGTGGTGACTTTTTTTACTCTATGCTCTAATGGAAGTATGTGCATTAGTTTGGTGTTTATGCAGTTGTAAGGGTATTAATGTCGCTTTACACTTTTGGATCAATTATCCATTATATATGACGGTATTGGCATATATTGATATGAGATATCATATAATTATTCTTGTTGATCATTTATTTTATGCAGTGCTGATGGAGATGATTCAGGTTTGATTCTATACCTTGACTTAGAGATATTATCTTGGTTTATATCATAATTTAGCCCAGTCAGCCGATGATGCCTACTCAGTACCCATTGTTTTGATACTCAATACATTTTTAGTACAGATCTGAGTACTAGTTTTCACCGCTGAGTTGAGTTTGTGAAGTGTTGATTTTTTTATAGATAGAGTGAGCTCTTGTAGTTTGGAGTTGTCTATTTCCTCTATCCTTGTTCGGTCTTTTGTATCCGAGATAAATGTATTGACTATTTTAGACTTATGTTTGTATTTCCTACTATAAAACTTAGATGATCATGTACAGATATTACCTGATCATGAGATTGGTATCCATATTTTGACTGTCTTCATCTAGTGGAATACTATTGATTATAATTGGATTTGTGTATTGAGGATCGATTGGGCATTTCTACCGAAGTTACCTATTGCCTTAGCTCTAGGTTATGGTGTTGGCTTACCTACTGGTGGATTTTCATAGGTACCATCATGACTCGTGAATTGGGTCATGACGTTATTTCTTTTTAAGGGGCGTTAAATATTTTTTAACACAAGGGTTTCCAATTAACTTAACTGAATTTCCAAATTCTTAACCTCTTACTTTTTAATCTCTATTTTTTTCATAAATGCCTTTGATGTATCTATACAATAAGTCATAAAGACTTGAATGGACATGTGAAGGTCTTCACTAATATGGAGTTATTTGTTGATATGATTTGAAATTTGATGTCCTATAATTTTTATTCTGAAATCTAGGGGGAATTTGTACTGACTGCTTTTGAAATATTTGAGGATTTTCAGTACCATTTGATTGTTCTATTGAAAGCCCAAATGTTTCTTTTCCAAGGGAATACAATAAGAGTATGTCTTATATCTTCGGCCATTAACCTATCCATTTTTTTATTTGTTGCTTGACATTCACGGTTTAGATGATTTCCTCAAAACATATCATAAGCCTTAACTTGGCTGGATTGTTACGCGTTCACCTGGAAAGATTCAAACTTTTGTGCAAAAGAAGAAATCTATTGTGTTAATGTATTTAAAGCATTATCTTAATTTACCATAGCAACCTTTTTGATGATTACCTGATTAGATGGCCATTGGATAGTAGTTAATCAGATTTCATTCATCATTTGTAGTGCGTCTTCTGTGGTTTTACCCATGATGGGTCCTCCTGTAGTTGAATCTATCACATTTATTGAAGAAGGCTTAAATCCGTGATATAATATATAGTGCCTATGCTTAGTTATGCCATGATGTGGACATTTCCTTAACACTACTTTTAAGACTGATAAACTGACTCACTATGAGTCTTTAGAAATTAGAAATATCTTTTCTTAACTTTGTGGCTTTAGCAGGGCAAAAATATTTGTTGAAAAATTTCCTAGTCATATAATCCCATAAGTTAAAAAACCCTTAAGGCAAACTTCGCAACCAAGTTTTGGCATCTCCTTTTAAAAAAAGGAAATAGCCTTAACTTAATTCTTTCCAAGAGACTCCATTATATATATAAGTTTCAACTAATTTTAATAAATCAATCAAATGACTATGTGGATGAGCATTTTGATCATTAGAAAAAGTACATGATTGTTGTATTATTTGAATTAATATAGTCCTGATTTAAAAATTGTTGGTTGCAACTAGATGTTTTCTAACACTAGATCAATAATTGAAGTGATCTCATTTAACGTAACCCCTCAGAATTTTATTGCGGCTATGGGCACCACTTCAACAAACTGATCATCTAAAGCAGTTGGTGGAATTTCTAGTAGGTTATTTTCACCATCTAGTTGTTGTTCCATTCCACAAAAATTAATCGTTTAGAAGCTAATATTTTTCCTTTCTTATGCAAACAAACACTTCTTACAATTTATGGATCGTAATTGGCCAATTTTTTTGTAGATGAGCGGGCCATAAACTACGCCAAACTTCTTAAGTAGAGAAGATTAAAATAATTTAAAAAAAAAAAATAGAATAATGTAAGACTGCGACTAGAGAAAATACTAGATACTAATACAATTGACAATATTATTATAAAAGTTGTATATGTGATGATTATAGAAAAAGTTATAATGATAATATCAATGAAGATGGTGATGATAAAAGTAAGCTCTTAAAGTAGTATCAAAACTATAATTAACAATCATTCTTGTCATTATGTATAAACCTTTCATTAAAATTTTAGTGATCAAATTCTTCCCGAATTTAAAGTTATAAATTTAAAGTTAGTTTGGTTTTTAGCGAAAATAGAGTGAGGTATGGTCTAAGGAAATCCAAAAATTGTTTGGCAAAGTTGGGTGGTGCTTTATTTGTTTTTTAGTTAGTTGGGATGATGAAGAACCATGAGGAATTTACAAAATTAAATTTGGGTGAGTAAAACTCCCGAAATTGATCTTAGTACAACGGGAACCACTCGGAATGTCCTCAGTTTAAGGTATGTAGAAAAAAAGGGATTTTAGGGAGATATTGGGCATTTCGTCTATTGAAAAGAAGGGATATTGGGGAGAAACTGGGAAGTTCATCCCATCGAACCTACTATAGTGGTTGGTAAACTATAGGGATGGTCATACTAGGTCAGCACCCGCTATAACGATATTGTTAGAGCGGTGATGCTGCTATAGCGGAAAGATCATAGTTTTATTAATGTTTTTCTCCAAAATTATTTATTTTTCTAAAACTCATTTTGGCCCTGATAAGAAGCGATTTTGAGTGAATCTTACCAGAGTTTGTTCATTTGGATTTGTAAAGGTAAGAAATTGTTATGACTAGATCTGTGAGGCATGATGGCATATACTAAATCCCACCAATAGATTAGTTGAACCGTAGCCCAGAGCTGTTCACAATGGGCTAACTTAGTGGAAAATTCTCCAAAAAGATCGAAATAGACAATACAATTCATAAATAAGCAAGACAATAGAAATAGTCTGAAAGGTAGACATAATATATAAAACCATCTCAAGGCCTGCTAGAGTCTCTACAAAACCACTACAAAACACCATAGCTTCTAGAATAGTAAGTACAATCTGTCTCGAAACAAAAGACTAGACATAGAAAAATAGAAGGAAAAGGGGAAAATCCATCCACAAGAGCTTGCCCAAACTCCGAAATCAGCATTGCATGACCAACAAAGCAATGACAAGTAGTACTCAGATCTGCACCAAAAAGGTACAAAAGTGTAGCATAAGTTCAAAAACCATGGGTACTTAGTAGGCATCATTGATTGATTAAGCTAATAATGATATAAATACTATAAAATGCACGATAACATAACTAAATTATGGTAAGGAGGAAAACCTGAAATAACTCCAACATCCTTGTATACAAATAAATAGATAAACCAAAATAATAACATAAAATAATGCATTTATAGATACTAAATTGGCTTCACAAGCCGATCAGTTCGGAAAAGTAAATAACCCAACGCAGGCCCCCATAAGCTTGGAGGGTACGGTCAAGATAGAATAACCCAATCCACCATCATTTTTCAAGACTCATGATTTCACTAAATTACATTCATGACATTCCATCTTATACACAGTTTCCCACTCCCAGACATAAACCAGTGCCCATGATATAATTCTCTTACTCTACTACTGGCCTCGAATGGTTCCTAACACAACCAATATCATAAGTATCGATATCTTTAATGTCATTTCACAAATATCATGATCAATATCATAGTAAATTTCCAAACTTAAACCGATAATTACATAATCAATATCATAATAATCTTTTGGACTCGAACCGTGTATATGTTTATAACTATATGAAATGTCATAATCGTCTTCCAGACTTGAACCAAATATACATGTCATAAATAATATCTTCATTATCTATACTTGATCCGGTAGGTATGTGTATGTATATATATCATCGATATCATCCTCACACTCAAGATAAAAAATATAATCAATAGTATACCTCAACTCTCAATATCAACCCATCATAACCATCGAGTGCCAAAATCACCACCATATTACCTAAATAAGAATTTTCAAGGCATATAACAAGCTGATAAAAGTTTACAAGAACTGCACAAAACTTGGCCTAAGGTGGGTCGAAGGGCCCACTTCCAATCCCCGAAACTTTATTGTAAGGCATATTCTATCCCGGACTAATCTAAGGTGTCTAAATCCACTTTTGGATGTCATCGAAGCCATAATCAACCTTAAGATAAAGATTTTACCTTAAGTATGAGCAAAAAACAACTATGCCTAATTTAAATTTTTGAATAGCCTAAACGGTCCAACTAACCCAACCATTGCTACTCACTCCACAAACACCAAAAACCCATCCCAAATCCAACTCAATATTATAAACATACTATGAGTTCGCTCAATCTAAGAGGAGGGAAAACTTAGCCTACCATGATGTTGAAGAAATCTCAAAGAATCCGCTAACTCACCGATTTACCCTTCGAGAAGTTTTTGCAAGGTGCCATGCCATTAAAATCACCATGTACTCATTAATATAAGAACAATGATACCAACATTTTACCATTGTTCTTCAAGTCCTAAAATACTCAAAAATCCCATATGGGTACCATTCACGGAAATCATATTTCTAGAACCAACCCAAAGTTCCCTTATTTTAGGGAGTAATTACCCTAAAAATAGGTAAAATCTGAGCTTTATTGGTGCTACAATCAATCCACAATGTTTTAGGGATTTTAGGGAACAAAAGGGGAAATCAACCAAGAAAATGAAGAAATCTTACCATAAATTTAAAGGAAAATCTCATAATAATTGTTATCCCAGCTTCCCAAATCACCCATAAGCTCTAATCCAAAGTTGTCCCCAATATCTAGGGTTTAACTTGCCCCGCGCGATCGCAGAATTCACTGCCTACCAAGGTTTTTACATGCACAAATAAGAGTCGAGATCACGGTACTCATGGGGTTGCTTAAGATTAGCTTTGTAATCCATGGATTGTGATCGCGGGTGCACCAGCACTAGCTGAGACTTAGAGATTTCCAAGTCTCCTCCAACTCCTCGAGATTCATACAGATTCCCATATACGCAAATAGACTATTATACCTATCAAATTTGACATTTTAGAATCAATAGTACAGTCAAAATTTCCATTTGAGGTCTTTTTGATAAATGTGTCCCATACCCAACTTACCATTTACTTAACTTCAAACCAATAGGTCAAAATGAGCTTGGGTACCTCGGGATCCAAACCAAAAGTTCACCTACCCTAAAATTAATATTTCAAAGTTGTTGGAATATTAAGAATTTGTATAAAAGGTTGTTTCACTAATTTTTTTTTGCTTGATAACAAATTCGAACTAGTCAAGACTTCAAAAGAGGGAATTGGCTCTAAACACCAAACGAACTACCCGGTAATCAAACTGTCAGTTCCAGCAAGTCATAAATGTCTTGGGGAAGCTCTAGGAAAGCTTAATGGTGAAAATCAGCAAAAATATGAAAAATGACCTGAAGGGTCATTATAATATCCACTACTAAAAGGAGTTTCATCCATGAATATCAAGGATTAGGATACACCTGAAGTCTCAAATAGGTGAGGATATTGGGTTTGCCTCTCACTCTCAGTGTCCCAAGTAGCCTCCTTTACTAGGTGGTGCCTCCACTGAACCTTAACTACATTAATCTCCCTAGTGTGAAAACGCCTGACATCATTAGCCAAACTGAGCACAGGCTCCTTTATGAAGGTCAACTACTCATACAACTTGACTGAATTTGATTCAAGCACATGAGATAGATCAGGAATGTATCATCACAACATATAAACATAAAGAACCAGATGAACAGTAGAAAAATCTTGAGGTATGGCTAATTCATAAGCCATCTCACCAACGTGCGATAAATCTCAAAGGGTCTAATATATCTGGGGAAGATCTTTTCCATCCTCCTAAACCTTATCGCACCCTTTAAAAGTGATAGATAGCGGAATACCCAACCACTAACTCCAATTATCAAGGAACGAATCCTATGATCTGCATAGGCTTTCTGCCTACTCTAAGCTACTCTCAACCTGTCCTGAATAACCCTAATTCTATCCAACAACTCCTAAAGTAAATTAGTGTCATGGGGTCTAATCTCAAAAGTCTCAAATCATCCAACTGAAGAACACCATGTCCTACCATACAAAGCCTTAAAAGGAACCATCTTAATACTCGAATGATGATTATTATTATATTTGAACTCATCCAAGACTAAGTGTTGCTCCCACTGACCTCTAAAATCCATAACACAGGCTCAAAATGTATCCTCAAGAACCTAAATATTTTGACCTAATGGGCTATCAGTCTATGGATAGAAGGCTATACTAAGATCCATTTGGTACACAACTTCTCCTAAAAACACACTAAAAGCTAGAAGTGAACACGAAACCTTTGTTTGAAATAATAGATATAGACTTTCTAAATCCCAAGGGCGAGTTACTTTAACATAGATATGAGCCGACCTCACGATACATAAGGAAATCTAAATAGGAATGAAATGTTCTATCCTGGTCAACCGATCCACAATGACCTAAATACCATTAGAATCACAGGAAGTGCAAGGTAAGCCACTAATAAATTCCATGGTAATTCACTCCTATTTCAACTCATAAATGGGTAATCTCTGAATTTATCCACCTGGTTGCTGATTCTCGGCCTTCACCTTTTGGAAACATAGGTAATGACCTATAAAGTCTGCGATATCTCTCTTCATGTCACTCCACCAATAATGTTGTCTTAAGTCTCCATACATTTTAGTTGTACCAGGATGAATAGACTATCTTAAACTGTTAGCCTTTTGCTAAATTAATAAAATTACATCATCAATCCTTGGAATACAAATGAGACTATCAAATCTTAAGAAACCCTCAGAATCTATAGTATCTTTATTGGAATCAACACCCAACACCTGATCACAGAGGATGCAAAGTCTCTTATCCTTAAACTAGTAAACCTGAATCTTCTCAAATAGCGAGAACCTCGCCTCAAAGACAGCAAGAATCCTCCTAAGGTTAGAAATATCAACTTAGACCATTAAGTATGCTAAAGACTAAATTCCTCATGCCAACATCCTTTGAGAAACTAAAATATAGGCCAAGCTACCCATACTCACTACTATTTAGCTCAAGGCATCTGCTACTACTTTCTCTTTGCCTT
Organism: Capsicum annuum; assembly: GCF_002878395.1. NCBI lineage: Eukaryota > Viridiplantae > Streptophyta > Magnoliopsida > Solanales > Solanaceae > Capsicum > Capsicum annuum. The sequence goes on from NC_061116.1 coordinate 157,655,533, forward strand.
GATGGTGCAAGATCGAGATATGACAATACTTAAGCAATTCTATCCATCTATCTTGCCTAGCATTAAACTCCCTTTGGGTCATAAGATTTTGAAAACTGCAATGATCAATGAAAATCTCACAATGTACATCATAAAGATAATGCCTGTAAATCTTAAGCGTAAAAACTACCTTTGTCATCTCCAAATTATCAGTGTGGTAGTTGTGCTTGTGTTTCTTAAGATACATCAAAGCATAAGTGATAATCTGACCCTCTTACATCAAAACACAACCCTAACCAACACAAAACGTATCAAAAAACAGAGCTAAAATAGGAGCTAAAATAAAAACTCTTAGATCTTTCAAAACCTCGACTCACCCTCCTCGAACCAATGAAAAGGAACCTCCTTTTGAGTCAATATAATCATGTGTTAAAATAGTTTCAAAACCCTCATTAAATAATCTATAGTAATTAGCTAAGCCAATAAAGCTACAGACCTCAATCGGAGATGTCGGCCTAGCCCAATCATGAATACCTTCAATATTTGTGGGTCTACCATAATCCCATCCTTAGGCACCACATTGCTAAAGAATATCATCGACTCCATGCAAAACACATATTTAAGGAATTTGGAAAAACGCATGATCTCTCAAAGTGTGGAGCATAATCCGTGAGTGTTGTGCATGATCTTCTCTACTTCCTGAATGTTAAAAGATGTCATTGATGAACATAATCATGAAGAAATCCAAATAAGGTATGAATACTTAATTTATCAAATCCATTAATGCAGCTAGGGAATTAGTCAATCCAAAGGATATTTCCAAGAACTCATAATAACTATAATAGGTCCTAAAGGCTGTCTTGGGGATATCCTCAGCCCAAATCCTCATCTAATGGAAATTGTACCAAAAATAAAAATAAGAAAACACTGCTACACCTTGAAGCTATTCAAAAAAGTCATCAATGTGAGGAATAGTGTAACAGTTCTTTATTATACACCGTATTAGGCTACCTATAATCAATACACATATGCATAGATCAATTCTTTTTCTTCACAACCAACATCGGAGTTCCCTAATGGGACACACTCGGCCTAATGAAGTCATCACTAAGAAGATCCTAAAACTGAGAATTTAGATCCTTAAGCTTAGTAGGAGACATATACGAAGGAGCTATAGAAATAGGTTTGGTACTAGGCTCAAGATCAATAACAAACTCAATCTCATGATTAGGATGTATAATAGGTAGATCGATAGGGAAAACATCAAAAAACTCATAGACTATAGGAACAGAGTAAATAAATGGACTCTCCATAATAACATCATGAATATAAGAGATATAGGACTTGCAACCACTCTAATGAGACTCCTAGCATGAATATAAGGAATAATCCTTATTAGTTCGTAGCCAACCACTCCTTGCCACACGATTGGAGGAATTCCAAGCAAGGCTAAAGTAACGATCTTGGCAAAAAAATCCATCACCACATGATTATGGGATAACTTGTCCATGCCTAAAATAACATCAAAATCTAGCATGTCCAGATTATTTGAAGACTCATTATTGAGTCTATCAGGTGTTGCAAAAAACTAACCATGCTAGCCACCTTGCTGGGAACCTAATTGATCTAATGTACTACCTTCATAAGAACTTATACAAATACCTTAGGTACCATACCTACGACCATGTATACTACCTCTAGCTAGGATATGGACTTTTCTAATTGGGAACACTTTGAGATGAAGAAATAATCGCCCATGACTAGGGCAATCCCACATATAATGACCATAAATCTCACAACTATAACATGTCCCATGAATTGAACTAGAACCAGAAATTCTAGCTAACACAAAGTAACCACCACCACTAGAATAACTAAAAGACAAACCCCTTAAAGACTGAATGTTACCCTGACCAACATAATCACTGGCATTGGAATAACCTTGGTAAGTTATTTAGAGTGTTGCCTGAATGAGTCTACTTGGCTAACTCAGATGCTAATACAACTACCATGGAGGGTATCTTCCTTGAGAACCACTACCTCTTAGTCGAGAGCTACTATGACTTCCGCTAAAACTACCCCGATCTGTAAGACTCTTATCGTAGCCCCTAGGGCCTCACGATTCTTCTCCTTCATCACTTGAGTATGATAAAAAAAACCTCAAAAAATAACCTACCCACAACAACTAAACTCTGAGTAGACATATGAAAAAGAGTCTCAATCATCTTACAAAGCAACACACCTTTTTATACTCAGTAGTAAGAATAGAAGTAGCATACCTAGACAACTTTTGAACAAAAATCTCATTCTCCACAATAGTCATGGAGCCCTACTCCAATATTAAGAACTAAAACAATCCCTAAGACTATAAGGCATGTACTTCTCCAAGAAGATCTCAGGGAACTGAGCCCATATTAAAGAAGAATATTTAGCTGGGCTGGAATCGAGATGACCTCTCCACTAATGTTGAGCTTCCAAGTCCAACTAAGAAGTAGTGTAATCTATACCACGGCTCTCAACCAGGCCTATTTTATAGAGCCTATCCTCACAGGCAATCAAAAACTCATATGCTTCCTTGCCTAGTACACCAAAAAACCTAGGTAGAGCTAATCTGAAGAATATTTCTAATACATTCTACTTCTCGAAAGATGTAGCAGGCTGGGAAACAACTGGTTGAGCAACCACCGATAAAGGAGGTCCCTCAACTCTAGAAGCTACAGCTACAGGCTACGCCTCTACCTTAGTACCACTCTGACCTATAGATTGTGCACCATCAATTAGTACACCACCAACCAACCCCAAAAGATGAACCAAAGCATCTTTGAGCACTAAAGAAGTAAAAATCCCAATAAAGTCTGGGTTGGTCCCTGTCCCACCGCAGGCTGAGGTGAAATAATCTCTGGCTTAGGGGAAGGAATAGGGTCTAGTAGAGGCCCTCTATCCTTACCTTAGATGGGAAAAGATCTCGAGACTACCCATGATCTCTAGATCATCCACAAATAATAAAGTAATACCTAGGCTAGGTCTTTGGACCCTTATCTCATATAGTGGTAGCACATGTCCTAGCCATATATAAAAGAGTAAAGTCAAAGGAATGCCATATAAACCAACGAAGACTCTTAGCACAAAATAAGTAAAATAAGTAAAGGACTCATAGGAATATCTTATGGACTCCTAAAGATAAGAATGGAATGCCATAATTCTGATCTACAAGACTCTACTATGCACTTACTCTTGTACAAACAATATCGGTGAAGCTTATCCTCTGATACCAATTTCTCATGACCAGATTTATGAGCCATGATGGAACCTATTGATTCAAATAGTAGGTAAGTTGAACTGTAGCTCAAAGCTATTCAAAATAGGCTAACTTGGTTGAAAATGCCCAAAATAAGGCAAAAAATACAATATAAGTTATAAATAAGCAATACAATAGAAATAGTCTAAAAGGTAGCCATAACATAAAAATGATCCCATGACCTACTAGAGTCAATACAAGAGCTACTAAAAAACATCATAGGTTCTAGAAAAGTCAGTAAAATTTGTCTCAAAATAAAAGTAGGACATAGAAAAATAGAAGAAAGAGGGGCAACTCAAAATCCACAGTCTCACCCAATCTCTAAAATCTACTCAACATGACCAATGAATCAATGATGGAAACTAGTACTCGGATCTATACAAAAAAGGTAAAGAAGGGTGGTCTGAGTACAAAAAGCATGGGTACTCATAGGCATCAATAGACGACTTAGCTAAATTGTGATATAAATACAAAAAAATGCAAAATAACATAACTAAGTTATGGTAAGGAGGTAAACCTAAAATAACTCCAACATTATTGTACGCAAGTAAGTAAATAAACCAAAATAGTAACATAAACTACATGCGTTTATAACTACATAATTTCCCCCCATAAGCCATTGAGTGCGTAAAAATAAACCCAATTCAGGCCCCTTTAAATATAGAGAGTAAAGTTAAGATAGGATAACCAGAGCCACCATCAATTTTCAACTCTCATGATCTTACTTGAATACATTCATGATATGCCATCTTATACATAATTTCCCACTCTCTAACTTGAATAGGTGCTCATGTGATCATTTTAGTACTTTGCTACCTGACTCACACGAGTCCTAACATAACTAATATCATAAGCATCAATATCGTAAATATCATATCACAAATATCATGATCATTATCGTAGCAAATTTCTTGACTCAAATTGATAATTTTATAATTAATATCCTAATAATATTTTGGACTCACACCATGAACATATCTATATCTATATGCAATGTCTATCATCATCAATATTTGGACTTGAATCAGTAAGTATATGTATATATATCTCATCGATATCATCCTCATAGTCAAGATCAGTAACATAATAAATAACATAACCAATAAACCTCAACTCTTGATATCAACCCATTATAACCATTGAGTGCCCAAATATCCTTCATATTACCTTAATAAGAATTTTCAAGGCATATAACAAGCTATAAAGGTTTATAAGAACTACATGAATCTTTGCCTAAGGTAGATTGAAGGGTCCACTTCTAATCCCTGAAATACCATTATAAGGAATATTCTACCCCAGACTAATCTAAGGTATCAAAATCCACTTTTAGATGTCAACTAAGCCCTAATCAACCTTAAAATAGAGATTTTACCTAAAGTATGATAAATTAAACTATCTATGCCTAAATTATGATTTTGAATAGCCTAAATGGTCTAACTAACCCCAAGCACAACCATTTACTTCACCAACACCTAAAACCCATTCCAAATCTAACACAATATAATAAACATACTATGAATTATCTCAATCTACAAGGAGGGAAAACCTAGCCTACCTAGATGTCGAAGAAAGCTTAAAAGATCTACAAAATCACTGATTTTCCCTTTTGAGAAACTTCCGCAAGGTTCTATTCAATCCAAATCACCATTTATGCATCAACATGGGAACAATGATACCCATATTGCACCATTGTGCTTTAGGTTCAAAAAATACTCAAGTCTCATATGGGTCCTATTTATGAAAATTAGATTTCTGGAACCAATCCAATGCTTCCTTATGCTCCTGGAGTAAATACTCTTGAAATAGGTAAAATTTGTTCTATATTGGGAAAACAGTCACGCCACCATGTTTTAGGGATTTTAGGGAAGATAAGGCAAAAATCAACTAAGAAAATAAAAAAATCTTACCATAAATTTTAAGAAAAAATGTGTAACAACTGTTATTCCAGCCCCACAAACAACCTAAAATCTCTAATGCCAGGATTTCCCCAAAATGTAAAGTTTAACTCTCTTAGAAATAGATGAAAATGGGAAAATGAGCTAAAAACGTTTATTTATACCCTTCCCAGGTACATGGGTTCGCTATCACGACTTGCCCCTTATGATCACGATATTTGTTTCCTTCTAAGGTTGTTACATACATAACATAAGCATTATGATTGTATACTATTAAGGTGGAGTCCAGATTTAGATCGTGATCCATGGTTGGAGATTGTGGGTGCACCAAAACTAGTTGAGGCTTAGAGATGTCTAAGTCTCCGCCAACCCCTTGAGATTCATCCAAAATTCTATGTATGAAAATAGACTATAATGCCCTATTAAATTCAATATTTTGAAGTTAATTCTACAGTGAAATTTTTATTTGAGGTGGTTTTGGTAAAAAGTCGGTCCCATATAGAACTTTTTCTTAATTTTCAACCAATAGGTCAAAATGAGAAATGATGCATTAGGACTCAAACAAAGAGTCCACCTAGCCTAAAATTAACATTTTGGAGCATTTGGAATAGTTAGAATTTGCATAAAAGGTTATTTCACTATAGATTTTACCTGCTAGCCAATTTAATCTAGGAAAGAGTTCAAAATAGGAAATTGTCTCTTAAAATCAAACGAATAGCTCAGTAACCTTACTATTAGTTTTACCAAATCATAACTGACTTGGGATATCTATAGGAAATCTCTAATAATGCAAATAAGTGAAAATATGGAAAATAACCTGAAGGTTCATTGTACAAATTCATCCTCATTAACTTATATCGGGTAATTAAGCCTTAAATTGCCAATTTATAGGGTTTAAGAAGGGTTTTAGCGCTGATTTAGTTATTTTTAGGTAGAAGAAGGGATTTATGTAATAATTTAGTAGGTATTGATCATTTATGATTAATTTACCCTTTCATTTCATTAATTCCCTAATTAATCTATGAGATTGGTAGTCTTAGGTGAATTACAATAGAAAAGCCCTAGAACGGGAAGTGAACAATCATGAACTTGGCCTTGGGGTTTGGGGGTGAGTCATAATTCCTAATTTTGTGGGTTATTTCATTAATTATGTGTTTATATGAATATTCTAGACCAAGAGTAAGATAAATTGTATGGTAGGGAAAAGCTTTGACTTAGAAGAGTTGTCAAAGCTTGGTTCGAGGTAGGTGATAGTACTGTATTTTAATCCAATTTATACCATATGTGTATTTTAATAATTTTTTAGTGTTACTTGTTAGTGCATGCCGTTTGGTATGGTTACTGTGAAGGATTCTTATGTTTTTATAACATTTTGACCCACCTCATTGCTAAATATGAAATATATCAGTATTTGGAATGTTTTCACAAGCTAATGGTAAAACAAAACTGGTAGACACTCATGCCTAGGATTTAGTACATAAATGTAAATGATTGTATTTAGGTCATACCTAGAGGGTGGATTTTTAACCCATAGCGTGCATGTATGAGGATCAAATTAGTTTAACGGTTCTATAAGTGAATCGAGAATTTGATTATATGATTGATAATTATATATATGTTTTGACCTTGGTTTGACTAAACTTTATTGGGTATTGATATGTTGATTTATTGATTTATTTCCTAAGTTACATATATGATTCTTGGGTTGCTAAGTGTATGTTAGTTGTGAATGGATTAACTTATTATACTATAACTTGGTTACTTGTCCATATTCTCATCTTTGGATGCCTAAAGACCCTACTAGTACACTATTGTCTTCTTATGTGTTGATATTACACCTATTGTTACTTTTATGAGTGTAACATTCCAATGGCTCCTATGAGATCTCACTTGTTATTCCAGAAGTTGATTCAAAATTTTAGGGTGAACATCATATACGAGAAACCGTGATATTTTCTCGTATGACATAGTCTTTATTTTTGGACTTGTATTGTAAGTTAAGTTCTTGGCACTCTTTAGTAGATTTGGTACAAATAACTTTTGAATCCTAGGCATGTTTATGGTTATGTATAATTTTTCATATTTTTGTTGTACATATGCTTTGATTATAATTGGATATCTCAATTTATGGATTGGTTTTATTATCTCTTAAGTGTTGACTTTGGAAGGGCACTTGGGGTATATAGTTCTCCCATCGGGTGATTTGTGTGGGTGCCACTCAAGACAGATTTAGGTCATAATAAAGTTAGTATGAAATCCTTGATTCATCAATCTCATTATACCAAAATAATTCCCATGAATGTCGAAGAATGGTATAAAGATGTTTGTACTTTTCCTTAGGAGGCTATAGGGCTTTAAGACATCTATCATTCTTGTTACTTTCATGCTATTACTTGATTCCAATTAGTATCTTGCAATCAAAATAGGTATCTAATATTCTTCATTCTATTTTCCACAGATGGTGAATACTAGATCCAAAGGAACTCTACAAGAAACCCCTACAGTGACTTCTCAGCTCTAGAGCTAGCAGTAAGACAAAAAGGATAAGTAACGGTGGAGCTCAAGCCGTAGATGGCCACACCCTTAAGAGATTAGTATTAACTTTTCTAAATTAGTATCATATTGAGGAAAGGTAATGTAAGACCTCACAAAGTTTCCTTATAGTTTGAGCATTTAAAGCATGTCAAGTAAAGTGTAATTCCATCCCTAAAAGATTAAGGAGTCACTTCTAATGTGATTAGTATTTAAACATTGCTGAATTTTCCTAAAAATGACTTTTTATCATGTGAAAAATTGAATTATATTTCCAATGATACCAAATTCGTCAAAATCTGACATTGGAAGCAAAAGATATGGCCATTTTATAGAAAGCAGTAAAAATCACCTAGGTGCGATGGAGAAGGCCTATGGACCCTCGCCCAAACCATCGCAGAGGAGGTAGTGAGGCCCTGTTTGGGTTGAATGCGACGGTAAGGGTCGACGACCCATTGGGCCCATGATGGACCATCACACCATCATCGTAGGCGAGGTAGTGAACCATGTTCTGGCCTAGGTGCGATGGGTAGGACCAACGATCATTGGGCCCTCGATGGGCCATCGCACCCCAGTGTCTCACATCCCAATTAGTAATTTTATTGTTTTAAAAAGGGATTTTTGGTCTTTTTCCACCCTTTTAACACTCAGATATAGCCCAAAATGAAATAGTTAATTTCAGTTCCTCCAAAAACACCAAGAGCTAGGGTTTTTTTCCCCAAGAACAAACCCAAATTCCTTCTTTAAGAAATTTAAGAACGCACCTTATATTTTACAAATTGAGTTAAAATTCAAGGTTTCCAAGTCAAAGGATTCAAGAACCCTCTCTCAAGAGTAAGAAGCAGAGTCTCAAATAAGTTTATTCATCCAAGTCATAATCTAAGGTATGTGGGGTTTGAACAAGGACACTTTTTTCTTCCTTGTGCTGAAAAGTTGTTTTAATTATGAGAATATATTATTTTCTATCTTTTCTTATAAAACTAAAGTATAGGTTTATACCCTATTCTGTTATTCCTTGATAGTTTAATAGTTTCAATGTCTAGAAATTGAAGTACATGAGTATGTTGAAATTTTAAGGCAAAATGTTGAAAATTCGAGATTTTCTATATGATTTATGAATCTTTATGACATCTAGTATGTACTTTGATAATTCTTAACTTGAGATTTGATTATGGATCATTAAGGCCTACTTGAGATTTACAATTTTGTGAACCTTTGTGCTATAAGCACCCATGAATTGAGTAATCTCATATTATTGAGAAAGATTTGGCCTTTCGATCATAATAGAGATGAAATCCATATTGAGTATGATTTAAAGCAAATAGAAATATCTTTTGGTCTTCATTATAGACACGAGTTATTTTGAGATGGAATTCCTAAGAGTTCTGAGCTGAGTATGGGAGTAGTTTTAGCATTGAGTTGGATATGATTCCAGGGTCTCATACCCCAGAACTACGTATCGCTATAGGTTCGAGATTATGAGCCCAAGGCCAAGATAGTGATCACTGAAGATGAGGTTCTACTACGATGGCAAGGATAGAACAACTCTCTCCAGCATTGGAAAGACGTTGGAATCCATGTAGCTCACATGGTTTATGTCGGTTAGAAGAAACTCTCAAGTTCCAAGTGTCCTGAATCTAAAAGAGTTCTAGAGTTCCCAAGTGTTAAAAGTTACTAAATGTTCTGAGTCCTTATGTTTTAAAGAAGTTTTACCCTCCATAAGATCAAAGCATGAGTTTGAAAGTATTGTTTTAAACATTTTTTAGACGTCAAGTACTGAGAATAAGAGGAGAGTTTGGATTTTAAAGTTAAGTAAAATAAATCATGAGATTTGTGTTACATGCTTTGCTATTCAGGATTCATGAGTTTTATTTTGTAGACTTATTTAAGCCAAGAGATTCATTCCTATTTGCATGCATGATTTTATTAACGAGAATTGATATTGTTTTATGAAAATGCATACACCCCTATATACTTAGTACATTCCTAAAGTGCTGATGGACATATATGTCTATCTGCTACATTATCTCATAATGTAGGTACAGGTGCCCAGTCTCAGTAGAGACAGTGATCTCTGAGCATCTGATCTACAACATTGTCCATGGCCAGTTCTCATGGTTTGAGGACCTATATTTGCAGCTTTTCTGCCTTCATAGAGTTTTGAGTTTTACTTTTATCTCATTACGAGTCAGTTGGGGGTATGTCCCAATGGCTCCCCAGTTTGAGTAGTAGAGGCTTTGTCAGACTAGATTGTCAGTTGATGTTGTGTTCTAGACTATTAGTATTTTTGCTATCTAGACCTTGTTTCCAGTTATTTTGGATTATAGTTGACACGGTAAGGCATCATTATTTATATTTTTTATCCTAAACCAAGTGTTAGAAGCAGTAACTGATGTGCTAGATTTTTGTAGCATATTTAAGACTTTTTAACTTGAAATAATTGTAAGTTCTTAAGTAATTATTGGTGTTTTTGATGTTATTTCTTAAGATTTTGTAGGAAAGTCAAGGAAGGGAGAAAAACATAAGAAAGATGAACAAAATAAGTAAAATTTAGTACACGTAAGCTGATATGAGTCTGACGGTATTTCTTGCAAGCCATCAGAGATATGGTAAGCTACCAAAAAAGGCATCAGGAAGAACAATGAAGAAAAGTTGCTGGATGAAGGTGATGACATTCTCAATATGTCATCACAAATGTGATAAGTCGTCAGAAGATGTCGTCAGTGGGATAGAACATGGTGAAATAAGCTGAACGTCTGATGATATTTCCTACAGACCGTCACTCATCATTGAAGGACATCGTCAGAGTGAGGCAGAATAGGTTAAGAAGGCACGACTTTGGATAACATATCTGAGACGTCGTCAGAAGCTTGATGATCAACACCAATATGCCGTCACCTAAATCCAAGCACAGTTATGATTTTATTATTTTATTACCTTAATTAGGCTTTAGTATAAATATCATCTTTTAGGTTTTTTGATTCATTCATAATTCATCCATCAGACAATTAACCTAGGGAAGAGAGGCACGTAACATTGCTCTCTTACATCAATTATTCTTCTTATTTTTATCAACTATTTTTGGGTTTCTACCTTGGGATTCAATCAATAAATGAATTGTTGTTTTCCATCTAATCATAAGTTATCCTTATCATTATAAATTGAACTTGTGATTTCGTTTATGAAATCATGAGCGGCTAATTCCATTAGCCGGGGTTATGGGATCCATGGATTATGGTTTGATATGATACTAGGTGTTTAACAGATTCAAAGAGTAGTGGAACATCTTGAAATTCTGTTGTTTTAACTGAAATCTAGTGGTTGAAAACATTAGGTTATCCCTTAGGTTTTATTTAATTCTATTAGAGAAATAAACTAGAGGAAGTGAATTATCAACAGGGACTCGGAAGCTAGCAACCTTTTATTTAATGATTAATTCAATAACTGGATTATTCTACCTGAGATAACATCCTATTAGAAATAGATAAGTTATCTAAGTTTGAGAGAATTAGATAATAAATTGTCTGGTGAGGTCGAGAGATAAGTCAGATAGTATAATCGTCAGGGATATTCTGCTCTTCTAATCATTCCGAGAATTTTTAGCATTACCTAGTATCTATGAATTCCGAAAACCCTTGGTGAACATAGCTCTGGTTTCCCATTTATATTGATTACATACATTAATATTGAAGTGACAACATTACTTGATACTATCAAAACCACCATCTTAATTTTATATTTTCGTACCATTTGTTTCAATTGAACGTGTAGCTATAGCTTAAAATTAGCTTAATTGCCCCTCATATTTTTTCCTGTGGATTCAAACCTGACTCCAAAGTTGGGTAAATATATTGACAACGACCGCCTTACACTAATTTGAGGTGTAATTTGAGTGTTATCATAAATGGAGCCGTTGTCGGGGAACAATTTGGCGCTTTGAGTTTATTTGGAATATTAGACTACTAGCTTGAATTCAAACTTGTAAATATTTGTTTTTAGTTTTCTTTTATTTCCTGTGTTAGGTAGATTTTTATTTTAGTTTACTTATTACTATGGCATCGTGGAATGAACATGAGCTTAGTGGTTGGAAATCTTATCTTGATGATCCATGTCTATATTGTGATGGACCTCACTTTATGTGTGCATCATCTCCATCCTATAGGGAGTATGATTGTTCTTTATGTGTCGTTCGAGATGGACATTGGAGTGATTTCCTAAATGCCCCCTCCCCTTATTGTGCTAACCTAAATTCTAGTTCTTCTTATGAGTTTGATAGGTCTTATGGTCAAGAAAATAAAGAACAAAGCACCGGTAAGAGTTTAATTAAAGCTATGTTTCAATGAATATTAGATCTCAAAAAATAAACATATGATATCGTATGTGATATGAATCAAGATATGAAGCCGATCATTCATGAAGAAATAGATATAGAGGTCAATTATTCAAAGCATTCTTCTATATTATGTGTAGATGATATCTTGTCTATGGAATCATTTAACATAATGGAAGAGTGTGAAGATGAGGAGAAAGAATCCTATACTGATGATGAGCTTGATGTTGATCTTCAATTGGAGATTTTCCAACCAACCAAACCATTCATGAATGAAGATGCCAAAGATGAGAAAATGGTACTAGAATTGAAAGAAGAAATCAAGAACAATCCTTGTGAAGACTCTAATAAATTTTAGGGTAAGGATACTAATAGAGACGCTACTCAAAAATTGAGAGTCAGTCCTCATTCGTACCAGTTTTCAACATTATGCTTGGTGGATGTGAAGAAAGTCAAACCACCCAAGCAAATGATAAATTTTGAAAATAAGGTGGAAAATTCTTACATTTTGAGGTTTATCTTTCCAAAAGGGTATACTACAACCCTAGTCTTAAAGTCCATGAAGCTTAAATATTGATATCCATTTAATGTCTTTTTAAGATCCTCATCATTGCTCAATGAGCCCACATAAAAGTTCGATGGAAAATTGGGCAAGCGGTTCAAGTCTTCGAGTGGCATGATAGATTATTCCTTATCATGCCCTCATATTTTCCCAATGGACCAAAAAGATGTAAAGATCAAAATATGGGCCGACAATTTAAATCATCAAAGTGGAGGGATAAAGGATGACTAGATGTTGTCATTTCGCAACACTAAATTAGGTGTTTCTTAGAAGGCAACCCAAGGTATTTTGTTGTTTGTATTCTTCTTATGTGATTGACATCAGATCTTTGCATCCATGGTGCCATAGGTATGTTCCTAACTCTCTTGTTTTGGTTTGACGCATTGGAGACATTGCATGATTTTAAGTTGAGGGTGGGGCTACTTGTGGGTGTTGATGTCCTCTGTGGGTTTTTGTTGCCGTGCCTCTTTTCCCCAGAATTTTGATCCTAGTAGAGATGGCATGTTTAGGTGTATTGTGTTTTGTTTTGTGATGTGTTGTGGTAAATTGGGAGAAAAATAAGTATCTAGGATAGTTGACATATTTTTATTGATTTTTAAGACTGATAAACACCTCTCCATTGGTCTATTTTATAACTGTGTGATATACATTTATGTGTGACCACTGTGCATCTTGTTATGGAATTAGTACTAGTGACATGGTATCAACTGCTAAACAATCACATGAATCGAATAGGTAGTAGCTTGTGATGCACCTTTGTGCCATGTGTGTGTGAGATACTACTTTGTTCCCTTTGTGTGTTCAATCCAGAACTTGCCCGGTTAGTCTTACTTTGGTTGAAAGATAGGGGTTAGGAAATGATCATAGGCCGTTTTTGATATTAGTCCACTTTTAGCCTAAACGACCTTCCTTATTATGCATGATGTCTCTTGATCCTTATTTTGAGCCTGAATTGACCATTTCTTTCTATGACACCTATCACCTTCCCATTTATATCATAATGAACCTATTTTGGCCCTGGTCCTCCTTGGATACTATGCAATTTGACTAAGGCAAACAGCCTAAGTTGAGGGTGGCTATCATAGAGGTGCGTGATGTAAAATGAGTATGAGGAATGGTCGAATAAAAGAAAAAGGAATAAAAAGTAGGGTCTTGTGGAAAAAGAATAAGAAAAGAATAGTTGTGAAAAAAAATGATAAGAAAATCCACATCCATCCTGAATAATGTGTGATCAAGAAAAGGAGAAAAAGAAGAAAAAGGTTAATAAGTGAACCCCAAAAGTTAAGATAATGCCAAGGAGGCTTAGTCACTCTAAATGCCGTTGAATATCATACAAGCCTTTAGCCTACATTACAAGATGAAGAAAAGACCTATACTGATCATAACTTACTTGTCTGTATACCTTGGTAATGAAAATAAGGGAAAGAATATAGTATTTGACATGCATTGATTGGAATTTCTTTCTGAGAGTGAGTGTATCTTGACCGTCCCTGCATTGACATGCTTGAGTTCATATATGAGTAAGGAGGGACTTCTTTGTTGTAACGGCACATCGGTTACATTGCTAGCTTTTTACTTGTTTGGGTAGTGTAACTTGTACATATGCATGGTTATTATTGCTGAATTAATGCCATATCTTGATTCCTTTGGGTCACATTGTTAATCTTCATGGATATGCACAATTGTATTAAACATGGAGAGTGGCATGAGTTTTGAGTTAAACTTGATAATCAACTGTGATAGGTATCTTATGTGCCTCTTGGTTAAGCATCGTAGTAAGGTGTTATGTAGTTGCTTGAGGACAAGCAATTGTTTTAAGTTGAGGGTGTTGATGTGCTAGATTTTTGTAGCATATTTAAGACTTCTTAACTTGAAATAATTGTAAGTTTTATGTAATTATTGGTGTTTTTGATGTTATTTCTTAAGATTTTGTAGGAAAGTCAAGTATGGGAGGAAAACATAGAAAAGATGAACAAAATAAGTAAAATCTGGCACAAATGAACTGATATGAGTCTGACGGCATTTTCTACAAGCCGTCAGAGATGTGGTAAGCTACCAAAAAAATGTGCCAGGAAGAACAGTGAAGAAGAGTTGCTGGATGAAGGTAACGACATTCTCAATATGTTGTCACAAGTGTGGTAAGCCGTCAGAAGATGCCATTAAGTGGGACAGAACATGGTGAAATAAGCTGAAGGTCTGATGACATTTGCTACACGCCATTACTCCTCTGGTAAGCTGTTGGAGGACATCATCAGAGTGAGGCAGAATAGGTTAATAAGGCACGACTTCTGATGAGATATCTGAGACGTCGTCAGAAGCCTGACGATCAATACCAATATACCGTCACCTAAATTCGAGCCCAGCTATGATTTTGTTATTTTAGTACCTTAATTACGCTTTATTTTAAATAGCATCTTTTAGGGTTTTTGATTCTCTAAAAATTCATCTATCAGACAATTAACCTAGGGAAGAGAGGCACGTAACATTTCTCTCTTACATCAATTATTCTTCTTGTTTTTATCAACTATTTTTGGGTTTCAACCTTGTGATTCAATCGAAGAAACTACTTATTGTTTTCCATCTACTCATAAGTTATCCTTATCATTATGAATTCAACTTGTGATTTCATTCATCAAATCATGAACGGCTAATTCCATTATTCGGGGTTATTGGATCTATGGATTAAGGTTTGATATGATACCAGGTGTTTAACAGATTCAAAGAGTAGTGGAACATGTTGAAATTCTGTTATTTTAACTGAAATCTACTGGTTGCAAACATTAGGTTATGCCTTAGGTTTTATTTGCTTCTAACAGAGAAATAGACTAGAGGACGTGAATTATCAATAGGGACTCAGAAGCTACCAACCTTCTGTTTAATGATTAATGCCGTAACAGGATTAATCTACTTGAGATAACATCCTATTGGAAATATATAAGTTATCTAAGTTCGAGAGAATTAAATAATAAATTATTTGGTGAGGTCGTGAGATAAGTCAGATAGTATAATTGTCAGGGATATTCTACTATTCTAATCATTTCGATAATCTCTAGCATTACTTAGTATCTGTCAATTCCCGAAACCCTTGGTGAGCATAGCTCTGCTTTCCCATTTATATTGATTATAAATATTAATATTGAAGTGATAACATTACTTGATACTTTTAAAACCCCCATCTTAATTTTATATTTTCGTACTATTTGTTTGAATTGGATTTGTAGCTATAGTTTTAAATTAGCCGAATCGCCACTCACATTGTTCCCTGTGGATTCGACCCCAACTCCAAAGTTGGTTGAATATATTGACGACGACCACCTTACACTAATTTGAGGTGTAAGTTGAGCGTTATCAGTAACAAGCTCAAAGAGTTAGCTTAGGGCTACTTGTAGCCTTAAGCACCATGACATCCCGGGATGAGATTTTAGGGCATTACAAACTTGGTATTAGAGCCTAATGTTTAAGGAGTCCTAGGGATTCTAACAAGCCACGTTAAGTAGATTCTTGATCATCGGTGTGTAGCACGCCACATCTATGAGCAAGAGGCTACAAGAAGTTTTAGGAAAAAGTTGTTCCTATCTTTTAGATTCTATCGTGCCTATTGTTTTTCATCTTATCTAATAATTTGTGCTCTCGTATTTCAAAAAATGCCTCCCCGAAGAGCGAATGCCCGCAGAAACAATAATGAGCAACCTCAGCCTATTGATCCCTTAAATGAGACTGTGTCTCTTCCTAAGTTTCGGGCGGTCTTTTAGGCATTAGCCCAAGTAGACACAGTGAATGTCTAGGCCAATAACTAGGCCAAAATTGTGCATCAGCAGGGAGGTGACTTAGCTGCTGCAAGGATCCGTAATTTTATGCGGATGAATCTGCCAGAGTTGTATGGGTCTAAGGTTGGTGAGGACTGACAGTTATATCTTGAGGAGGTGAGGAAGATAAACCAAGTCATGCATATTTTTGAGGAAGAGAGTGTAGAGATGGCATATTTTTATCTAAAACACATTGCTCATGACAGGGTTGTTGCATGGAGGAAGAATAGAGGGGAAGATGCTTCCCCTGTTACTTGGCAGGTGTTCCAGGAAGCATTCTTTGATAAATTCTTCCCGTTTGAGATGAAGGAAGAAAATATTCAGGAATTTATGAACTTTAGATAGGGTTCTATGACTATTGAGAAATACTGCTTTAAGTTCAATCAGTTCGACAAGTATGCTCCTGATCTAATTGCTGACACCCGAACTAGTATAAGTAACTTTATTACTAGGGTGTCTGGGTTGGTGTTGAAAAAATGTAGAACAGCGATGGTAAATAGGGATATGGACGTATCCATATTGATGATACATGCATAACAAATAGAGGCAGACAAGATAAGGGTGAGAGATAGAGTGAGTGGTAACAAGAGAGCTAGATTCGAGCAACATGAGTATAGTCAGGCTAGGTCCCATGGAGGGAACTGCCCATAATTCCAGAGTCGTTTGTCTATACCAGAACCTTCATCAGCTAGTGTTGTCATGCCTAGAGGCAGATAGGAGCAAGGGAATAGATCTTTTATGTAGCAATCTCAAAATAGAGTAAGTAACAGACCTCGCTATCCTCCATGTACCGAGTGTGGTAGGGACCATCCCAGTGAGTGCTTAGAAAACCATAGGGTTGTTATGGTTATGGTAAGCTAGACCATAGACTTAGAGAGTATCCACATGCTAGGCAATGGAACAGAGATGCCCAAACTTAGACATAGGCTACTAATGCCCCAGCTCCTGTATCCCGTCCCGCCCCTACTCAGGGTGCTTCATCTAGCACTAGTGGCTGTTAGTGCCAGAACAGATTCTATGCCTTACCATCCCACTAGGAGAAAAAGGACACTCCTAATGTTATTACTAGTATGCTCTGTATTTTTCACTTTGATGTTTATGTGTTGTTGGACGTCGGGTCAAGTTTCTCTTATATGACCTCACTTGTAGCTATGAATTTCAAAATGAGACCCAAAAAGATTCCTGAGCCTTTCCTAGTTTCTACTCTAGTAGGGGAGTCAGTTGTTGCTAAGCAAGTGTATAAAAATAGTCTTGTTACTATTCTTCATAGAGTCATACTTTCTATTTTGATAAAGTTGGACATGGTGGATTTTGATGTTATTCGGGGCATGGACTGGCTTCACTCTTGTTATGCATCTATAGACTATCGTACCTGTGTAGTTAAGCTTAAGTTTTCTGATGAGCTAATCGTCAGGTGGTTCGGAAGTTTGGTATCTCCCAAGAGTCATTTTATCTCCTGTCTCAAAGCCAAAAAAACTAGTATCCAAATATTGCATCTATCACCTAGTTAGAGTTAAAGACACTAAGTCTGAGGCTCCAACAATTCAGTCAGTCAGCATTGTTAATAAGTTTCCTGATGTGTTTTTGGAAGATCTCCCAGGGGTACCTCCCATAGAGAGATATAATTCGGTTTTATTCCTCTCTATCATATGGAACTTGCAGAGCTTAAGAAGTTGGAAGAGAAACTTCAATATCTTTTAGATAAAGGTTTCATAAGGCCCAGTGTCTCTCTTTAGGGAGCACCTTTTATTTTCGTGTGAAAGTAAGATGGTTCTTTCCGTATGTCCATTGACTATCATCAGCTTAACAAGGTCATTGTTAAGAATAAGTACCCTCTTTTGAGAATTGATGACCTATTTGATCAGTTGCAAGGTGCAAGTTATTTCTCCAAGATAGACCTTAGATCCATCTATCATCAACTTAAAGTAAGGAGTGTGATATCTTGAAGACATCCTTCTGAACCCATCATGGTCACTTTGAGTTTCTAGTCATGTCTTTCGGGCTAACCAATGCTTCAGAAGCCATTATGGACCTCATGAATTGAGTGTTCAAGCAATATCTTGATATATTTGTCATTATTTTCATATATGATATCCTTGTGTACTCCTGTACTGAGAATGACCATACGGATCATCTTAGAATCATCCTATAAACTCTTAGAGATTATTAGTTGTTCGCCAAATTTAGCAAGTGTGAATTTTGGCTAAAGTCAGTATCCTTTCTTGGTTATATTATTTCAGTCGAAGGCATTAGAGTTGATCCCCAAAAGATAGAAGTTGTAAGAAATTGGCCTAGACCTATCTCTCTAACATTAGGAGTTTCTTAGGTCTAGTAGGATATTACCACTATTTTTTTGAAGGTTTCTCTTTTACTGCATCTTCCATGACCCGATTGATCCAAAAGAAAGTTAAGTTTAAGTGGCCAGATTCCTATGAGAAGAGTTTTCAGGAGTTGAAAACTTGATTACTTCAACCCCTGTGTTGACTTTGCCTGATGGTACAAATGGTTTTATGGTGTATTGTGATGCCTCTAGAGTTGATTTGGGTTGTGTGTTAATACAAAAAGGTAAAGTTATAGCCTATGCCTCTATACAGTTGAAGCCGCATGAAAAAAATTACCCAGCCCATGATCTTGAATTAGCTGTTGTGGTTTTTGCTTTAAAAATATAGAGACACTATCTCTATAGTTTTTAAGTTGATGTGTTTACTGATCATAACAGCCTACAGTATGTGTTTACTCAGAGGGATTTGAATCTTAGAAAGATGAGGTGGTTAGAGTTGTTAAAGGTTTATGATATGAGCGTGCGATATTATTTAGGAAGGGCAATATAGTGGCAGATACCCTTACTGGGATGTCTATGGAAAGTGTGGCTCATGTAGAGGAAGGTAAGAAAGAGTTAGCTCATGACGTGTATCGTTTTTCTAGACTGGGTGTTAGGTTGCTTTATTCAGCTGACGGGAGTATTTTGGTCTAGAGTAGTTATGAATCCTCTTTAGTTTCAGAAGTAAAGGAGAAGCAAAACAGGGATCCTAGTTTGGTCAGACTGAAGGAGTCAGTTAAGGACCAAAAGGTGGAGGTTTTCTTACAAAGGGAAAATACTGTGTTGAGATTGCAGGGTAGATCGTGTGTTCCGTGTGTTGAAGATCTGAGGTAGAGGATTATGGATGAAGTGCATGGTGCATGATATTCTATTCATCCAGATGCTACCAAGATGTACCGCGACTTGTGGGAAATCTATTGGTGGAGTGGTATGAAGAAGGATATAGCTGAGTTTGTAGAGAAGTATACAATGTGCCAACTGGTTATGGTAGAGCACCAAAGACCTGGTGGTGTGATACAGGATTTTGGTATACCCACTTGGAAGTGGGAAGTCGTGAATATGAATTTTGTGGTTGGTTTACCTCTTTTGTGTCATCATTATGATTCTATTTAGGTGGTTGTGGGCTGTCCGTGTATTTTTTGCATGTGCATACATCTTATACAGCTTAGGATTATACTAGATGGTATATCCGGGAGTTAGTTAGGTTACATGGAGTCCCCTTGTCTATCATTTAAGATAGGGGGTACTCATTTCACTTCGCAGTTTTGGAGAGATTTTTAGAAGCACCTTGGTACCCAAGTTTACCTGAGTTCTATTTTTCATCCGTAAATAGATAGTTAAGCTGAGAGGACCATCTAGACTTTAGAGGATATGTTGAGAACATGTGCTCCTGACTTTAAAGGTAGTTGGGATGAGCATTTTCCGTTGATTGAGTTTGCTATAACAACAGTTATCATGCTAGCACCAAGATGGTACCATTTGATTCTTTGTATGGTAGAAGATGTAGATCACCCATAGGTTGGTTTGAAATGGGTGAGACTACTGTGATTGGGCATGATGTAGTTTTTCAGGCTATGGATAAAGTTAAGTTGATTAGAGAAAGGTTAAATATGGCTCAGAGTCATCAAAAGTCATACACCGATGTGAGGAGAAGGAATCTTTAGTTTAAGGTGGGTGGTTTGGTATACTTGAAGATTTCACCCGTGAAAGGGGTGAAGAAGTTTGGTAGAAAAGGGAAGCTTAGTCCCCGTTATGTTGTCCCTTATATAGTTTTGAGTCGAGTTGCGAAAGTAGCCTATGAAGTTGAGTTGCCTGCAAAATTGTCAGCTATTAATCCTATTTTTCATGTCTCCATGCTTAAGAAGCATATTGGTGATTCCGTTGTAGTGGATCCTGTAGAGAGTACTGATATTCAGAGCAGTCTTTCATTAGATGAGATTTATTGATATTCAGAACAGTCTTTGATTAGATGAGATTCCCGTTGAGATCCTACATTTCTAGATCCGTAGACTGAGGAACAAAGAGGTTCCCTTGGTAGAAGTTTTGTGGTGGAACCAGTCAGTTAAGGGTGCTACTTGGGAGGCAGAAGCAAACATACGAGCCAAGTACCCACACCTTCTCTCCGCGAGTTCAGATCAAGACGAAGGTATTATTCTTACTTAATTCAACCCTTCTAATTTAAAGTTAACTATGTATCTATTCTTACAAGAGTTCTTGCAATTTCTGAAGTATTCAAGACTTTAGAAAGATATGGAACCTGCTTAGCAAATTGCTTCAGCTATGTGTACTCAATTTTCTCTGTGTTCTTAGTCTAACTACCGATATTTGAGGATGAATGTTTCAAAGGGAGAGATATTTTTGGACCCCACAAAGTTCCCTCATAGTCTGAGTCTTTAGAGCGTGTCAAGTGACGTGTAATTCTAGCCCTAAATGATTAATGAGTGACTTCCAAAGTGATCATTTTTAAACCTTTTTGAATTTTAGTAAAAATAAATTTTAATCATGAGGGAAATTGAATTATCTTTTCAACGATACCCATTTCTTCAAAAGCTGACATCGGAAGAGAAAGATATGGCCATTTTATAGAATGTAGTAAAAATCGCCTAGGTGCGATGGAGAGAGCTAATGGACCGTCGAGCTTGTGACGGACCATCACCCTGACCATCGTAGAGGAGGCAGTGAGGCCCTGTTCTAGTTGAGTGTGATGGTAAGGATCGACGGGCATCACACCAATTGTCGCAGGTGAGACAGTGAACCAAGTTCTAGCCTAGGTGCGATAGGCAGGACTGACGATCGTCGGGCCCTCGACGGGCTGTCGCAAACCACCGTCGCACATCTCAATCAGTAATTTTAAGTCGTTTTTAAAAGGGCTTTTTGGTCTTTTCCCACCCTTTAAACACTCAGATATAGCCCAAAATGAAGGAGATAATTTCAGTTCATCCAAAAACAACAAGATCTAGGGTTTTCTTCCCAAAGAACAAACCCAAATTCCTTGTCCAAAAAATTTAAGATTCACCCTATATTTTACAAATTGAGTTAAGATTCAAGTTTCCCAAGTCAAAGGCTTCAAGAACCCTCTCTCAAGAGTAAGAAGAAGAGTCTCAAACAAATTTGTTCATCCAAGTCATAATCTAAGATATGTGGGGTTTGAACAAGGATACTTCTTTCATCCTTGTGCTCAAAAGTTGTTTTAATTATGAGAATATATGATTTTTTATGTTTTCTTATGAAATTAAAGTACCGGTTTTGTAATTTCAAAGGGACTGGAGCCACACTCACAATACCAACTTTTCATGCTCTAATTGTCATCCTACCATTGCTATGGCTCTTAGAATGGAGGAAGCTTCTGGGACTAATGCTCTTTCTTATCTGATTTTGGGTTCAGTGATGAAAAGTATGAAACAAGAGATGTTAAAAAAATATTTTGAAGATAAAACCTCTAATATTCTAGGGTACCGAGTATGAGGATATTTTTGATTTCATCATTTACTGCTACGAGAGGTTACATAAGATGGGTATTGTGAAACAACATAGAGTTAGGTTGTGACCTTTCTATTATAAAAGTATGCCAAGAAATGGTGGAGGGATTTCATAGGATGTCTGTCATCGATGTTTCCTCTATTGACTTTGGATGAGTTTCATTCTTTGTTCTTAGAGAAGTATGTACCTCGTTCTCTTCAGGATTGCAATAAGGAAGAATTTTTATCTTTGGAGTAGGGTGATATGTCTGTTGCAGCCTATAAGGCTAATTTCCATGTCTTCTCCCACTATATATAAGAGATTTGGGGCGAGATCCTAATGTTCAGAGTAGTCCTTCTCTCCCTATTATTGATTAGACTGACCTTTTTTGTATTTTAGACATGGCTTCCACTTGTACTTATTTTGTATTTTTCTTATTCTCTTGTTGTATAGAAGCTCTTGTACCAGCTCCACTAGGTTTTGGGATTATATCAATATTCTTATATTCATTCTACAATTTCTTGTATTTCCGTTAATAGTCCTGCTGCTGATCTGAGGTAGATATATGCACCTCAGTGTTGTTATTTATGTTTACATCGCTTAGTTTGGAGGAAATCTTGTGTGCATAGTGATGTAATCTATGTATAAATTAGCATCTAAGAATTTCTTTATTTATTTTTAGTGTTTAAGGTATGTTCATAATGATTTTGGAGTCAAAACACTAAGTTACTCTTTGCTTGAGCTGTATTCTTTTATAGTTCGTCGTGTTGGATTGTATTTTATTTTGAGCTCTAATTCGTGGTATTTGTTGTTATAGGATTCTTGGTGATTTGGTGAAGATGATAAATGGATTATACACAAGCTAGAAATCAAGAGGAAATACCACCACAAAGCTTGGAATGAAAGGACAAATGGATGGAGTGTAATGGAATAAAATCCAGAATTTCTGGGTTCATTAGCGTGCCACGTTGCCTAGACACAGCATTAAGGACATTGAACACCCTTTGATGCAGATAAATATCACACAAAATAGTATCACTCTATTATTAAGCCATGCCACGACCCTTAAGCCACGCGATAACAGCATGGCATGGAGGCTATGTTCAATTTGGCAATTTGGTACTAGTATAAGTAGGACACTTTAACTCTTATGTAACGACCTTGGACGACCATTAGGGATTGGTTATGCGATTTATAAGGATTATGCTGGACTATTATGTTTACTATTACTTTTTTGTATATATTGTTTTTCTAATAATTCATCTATGTGCATTTTAAATTCTTTTAAATCATCAAAATTATATGTTAATGGTTTTTGTGTTATTATGCTATTTTTATCTATTAATTCAATTTTTATAGTAGTTTTATGTTTTTCCCATCCTTTTAATGGATCTTCACTATATAATTGTTCTAATTTTTTCTGAATTATTTCTATTTTATTTATTGAAAATATAGTTATTTCTATTTTATTTATTGAAAATACTACTAGTTCTACTGTATCTTCAGTATTTTTTATATTTTCTAACTTTTGTGTAATTTTTTCACTTCCTTTTATCCAATCAGTTTTCTTTCTTATTTTATTATTAACTCTTTTTGCTCTTACTTTTTGTTTACATGGTGTTGTAAACCACCAGTCTGTTTTGGTTATTATATGTGGGTATAATTTATCTAAGAATGGCATTCCTAAAAGTATATCTTTTGATGTTAATTCATAATTATAAATTTCTTCTATTGTTAATATCTTATCCCATACTTGTATTTTTACATTCCTGGCTTTATAAGTAATTAAGCTTCCTTCATTATTAAATCCTTTAACTATTATTGGTGTTTTTAATTTATCCCATTTGCTTTCTGGTAAGCAATTATATCTACATAAATTAGCTTCTGCTCCTGTATCTATCATAGGCGTATAATATCTACTGTAATAACCTTCTACTACTATCTTCATTAATACATATATCTTCATTTCATGTTAAGGCTCTTTTTAAGAATAACTTTTCTTTGTTATATGTTAAGGTTAATTGTGTATGTTCTATATTATATGGTTTTACTTGTTCTAACCATTTTATTCCTAATATTATATCTGCTTTTTGCATTTCTTCCTTTACTTCGAAATCTATTTTTATTTTTCTCACTCCTAATATTATTTCTTTTTCTGCTATATTTTTATTATTTATTAAACTTCTTGGTAGATCTGGGCATATATCATTGTCAGTTTTCATTTCTTTATTTTTTACTAGATATTTTGCTATATGATTTTCTTCTTGTCCTGTATTCAAAAGTATTAAATATTCTTTTTCATTTATTTTTCCCGTTATGTAATATTGGTTTAAATTACTTATTGAATTTGTTTCATAACTTGTTCTTTTTGATGAGCTTGATGATTCTGGTTTTTCATTAGCTATTCTTTTTGTTGTACTTATTCTATCATTTACTATTTTTAAATTTTCTTCTGTATCTATGTCTCTATAGGTATAATCATTATAATCTATTGTTTTTACTATTTGTTCGAATGGGCTTTCTATTTGTATTTTGTTAATCTTATTTTTTTCTGTTATTTTATGTTTTGTTGTTAATACATATAGATTTTTACATCTTGCTGTAAATATTTTACTTCCTGGGGTTAATTCTATTCCTGATATTTTCCAATATAATACTAATGATTTATCTATATTTCTATCTGTTACTGCTACTGAATAATTTACATTTATTATAAATTTAAATTTTTGATATATTAGATTTCCTTTTACGGCAGTTATTATGCTCTTTTCTATAGGTTTAATAAATTTAAATTTTTGATATATTAGATTTCCTTTTACGGCAGTTATTATGCTCTTTTCTATAGGTTTTATAATTTTATCGTCTGCTAAATATAATTCTATTGGTGTATCTATTCCTTCTCTAAAACATGCTTTTATTAATATCTCTGTACCTCCAAGGTGTACATATTTTATTGGATCTCCTTTACTTTTTATATCATTTATTTCTTTATTAATTATTCTTTTTGTTACTAGTGGTATACTAGCTTTTCCTTTTGCATATCTGCAGTCTATTACATGTTCTTTTTGACATACTACATAATATTCATCTTTTTTCCTAGTAAAAATATTTTTTATTGTTGGTATTTTAAATATTTTCTCTACACTTAAATCTAATTCTTTTCCTTTTATTTCATCAAATATGTTACTATCAAATATTATTTTTTGTTTCGTTCCTTCATCATTTAAATATTCTTCCTTTGTTATTATTTTTATATCTTCTTCAGTCATTTAATTCATCTATTTCGCTATCTATTTCATTATCTGTTTCGTTTTCTGAAATTTCATATATAGTATCTTCACTTTCTAATTCATAATCTATATAATCTATCTGCATATATTCTGTATTATCTATTCTTATTTCTGATATTTGTTTATTTTTTGGATTTTTAGGTAATTTACAATCTCTAGCTAAATGTCCTAACTTTCCACAATTATAACAAGTACATTCTTTTATAGATTTCTTCTTTCTATATGGTCTTTTATGTGTATAATTTTTTACATAATATCTTTTTCTTGGTTTCTTATATTTATATTTTGATTTTTTATATTTCTTATATTTCTTATGTCTTTTTCTTTTCTTATAATATCTTTCTTCGCATCCAAATTGGGGTGCTATTTTATTTTTGCAACAAGCTAAATTTCTTATTAATGTTTTTTCCATTTTTAATTCTTCTCTATATTTTTCACATAAGTTTCTATACCATTGTTGTAAATATTTTATTCTTGCTCCTAACGTATCTACTATTTTTGCTTCTTCCCAACTTTTTATTATTTTCGAACTAAATGGCTCGGGTAATTTACTAAAATATAATTTTCTTATTTCTTTACTTTCTTCTATACTATATGCTCCTTTGTAATAATATTCTTTAAATGCGCAAGTATATTCATCTATATAACACATATTACATATTGCTAATTTTAACATTAAATTTCTATTTGTATCTTTTTCTTCATTTTGTTCTTCTTCGATTGTTGTCGTACTACCAAATTCATCTTTTATAGCTGTTTCATATTTTTTTAATAATTCTATAGGGGTTAGTTTAGTTGTTGTCGATGATGTTCCTTCTATAGGTTTATTAGTTCTTAATACTTTTTTTACTATTTTCGGTTAAATTTGCAAACCATAGTTTTACTGATCCTATTAGGGTTTTTTCTATATATTCCGGTGCATCTGTTATATTTATATTATTATCTAATAATTGCTTTGTCATATATCCTATCCATAATTGTATTGTTTTTTCTGTATCTATTACACAGTCTAGATCTAAAAAGTTATAATTTTTATTCACTATTTGTTTTGGTATCCATTTATCATATTCATTATATTTTTTAAACTTATTCTTATAATATATGGGTTTTCTTGTTTCTGTTGTTTTAGGTATTATATTTTCATTTTCTTTTTTATCAAGAGTATTTATTTCTGTGTGGGTATTTTCTAAGTTTTCCTCATTAATTTCTTTTTGTTCTTCATTGATTTCTAGATTTTTTGTATTTGTTAGTATTTCTGTGTATGTTTCACTATCTTCGGACTCATAATTATCTTTCTCTTCAATATCTATATTATTTATTTCTAATTCTTCGTTTTTTATCTCTAATTTTTCCTTAAATTGATTTATCTCGTTCAGTAATTTCTGTTCTCTATCTTTTTCTTTTTGTCTTTGTTCATACAGCTCTTTTAACATTTGTAATTCTTTTTCTAATTCAGCAATTCTACTATTTTTGGTTTCTTCTATTTTACGTATTTCTTCCGTAGTTTGTTGTTTTATTTTTTCTATTTCCTTTTTCCTATCTATCTCTTCATTTTCTTTTTCTATTCTTACCATTGCTGTTAATTTATCTTCTAATTTTAATTCTTCTTTTTCTAACATTAGATATAAATGTTCGCCTATTTTCTTATATCTTCGTCCTAGATTAGAAAATACTATTTTTATTTTTGATCCTTCGTAGTTTTCATATATTTTTTCATCTATTATAAATTCTTCTTTATTCATTTTATTGTGAATAGGTCATGTTGATATACATATTCTAAACTATCTATTTGTGATTCTAATTTTGATATTTCATCTTTTTGTGTATCTATTGAATTTTTACTAACTCCGGCAAATATATTATAATGTAGTCTTTCTATTCTTATTTTTAATTCTTTACGTTTTTCAGAGATAATTTGTTTTAGTTCTTTATATTGTTGTATTTTATTCATTTTAAATTATATTTATAATATCTTGGTGGATATCTAAATCTAATTTTATCATAATTAGGTGGTATATATCTCATTCTTCTGGATTTTAAATGTGTTATTAATTTTGATTCTATACTAGATATTAATGTAATTAAGTAGGCTAGTTTTTCTGGATTTTCTTTTATTTTATTTAGACTTATATATTCTGAATAATTACTAATTAAAGATTCTTTAATTTTTCTAAAAGCTTCTCTATTTTTAAATGGTCTTCGCATAATTAATAAATTATAAGTAAATTTTTTAACTCTAAATCTAATTTTAACTCTAACATGTATATTCTAACTTTAATATAGTAAATTTTTTAACTCTAAATCTAATTTTAACTCTAACATGTATATTCTAACTCTAATATAGTAAATTTTTTAACTCTAAATCTAATTCTAACTCTAATATATTTCTTCATTTCTATTAGTTTGTTTATTGATTTTAACATAGATTAATCTATTATGATTACGTGTATGTCCATGTGCAAAGAAACACACTTTTCCGGGGTTAAGGCCAAGAACATGATTACTCTTGTTATTAATTAAATTGCTTTTGGCTATTTATCATTTTTGGTTGTTTCATTATCCTTTTTATCACTAATTTAAGGATTTACAACCCTTAGAATACATGTTTAACTCTATTGTGAACCCAAAAGGAATAATGATAGGGTAGAACATGGGATAAATGGAATAGGATTATAATCTCAATAGAATAATATTATGATTTCCATTTAGGAAAGGAATATATCTAAAGGACCTATTTGGTTCAATAATGTCATAGAATATTTACATTTAACTGAGTTCACAAATCACCTATCAATGATGTAGTTGTGGGGCTAAGTTAGCCAATTGACTATCAGTTCGGAAGGCTATAGTAATATTATTGACCCCATGAACCAAAAACTAATATAATTAACCTAATAAACAATGTTACATAACTGAGCATGATTCTTCACAGTGACTTAACTCTGGGTTTCTCCCTATTATTGTTAGAACTTTACTATACTGTATTATTTTAGTTTATATTTAGCAATAACTTTAAAACATCTTTTGGTTACATTTACACTTGCTAAATCTTAATAGTTCAACTCAAATTGGATAATTGCATAACATTAGCCCCTGTGGGATGGATACTTGTCTTTGTTTAAGGCCACTATATTACTTGGGTGGACCACATATAATTTCTTGTGTGCTTAGGCGCAATAAGTTCTTGGTGCCTTTGTTAGAGACTAGTAATCTGGCAACTGTCTTAGTTTAAATTTTAATTTTTGATTTTATAAGTGATAATTACTTGATCTTAGCTTATGAATTAATGCGCACAGATTTCAAAGGCCAGTAAGCTGGTAAAGGACCAGAAGTTGGTTGAGCCATATCCTAAATTTTTGCAACACTTGCATCGATTAAGGAGAGAAGTAGTACTTTGCTACCAGATTCCATAAATTCACCAGCAAGAGGAAGATTCTTGCACCTATGTCTGAAAATCAATAAACCCATGAGATAGTTCATGAAATGGCAATCCTACTTGCGGCTGATATGCCATTTTCTATTCATAGACTAGCTATTGGAGGTAGATTTGAGCTAGATCAGAACATGGTGTAGCTTTTGCACAGCAGTGGTTAGTTCACCGGGTTCTCAGATGAAGATCTACAGGTTCACTTGTAGAATTTCTTGAAGATCAGTGACACATTCATCCCAATCGGAGTATCCACTAATTATGTGAGGCTTACACTCTTACAATTCTCACTTTTTGGGATAGAAAATAATAGTTGAACATTGAGCCAACAGCTTCCATCACTATATGGCCCAAACTTCCTCATCTATTTTTCTCCATCTGATAAGAATGTGAGATTACATAGTGAGATTTTGAGCTTCAAGCAAAAGCCGGATAAGAACCTACATCATGCTTTGGAGAGATTCAAATCTCTACTTTTGGACTGTACAAATCATCATCAGTCCAATGATGTATTATTTCACACCTTTGTTGAAGCTTTTCATCATAATATAAACATTTTGCTAGATTCAGCTGCAGGTGGTCAGGATTAGGAGAAAACTTATGATGAGTTATATATTTTGTTAAATCGTATTACTCAAGGGAACCTAGACTAGCATCATGACATATCCATATGATTAGTTAATAAGGTTGAGGGCATAATTGAAGATAATAGTATCACAACCTTAGCAGCCAAATTATTAGCCATGAAAAATTAGATAATAACCCTATTCAACAAATTAGGTATGAACTAATCTCCAGCTTAAGTTACTACAGTACAGGAAACCCTAAGTTTGGGCGAGATTTGTGGTAATAGGGACCACTCTACAGATTTATGTGTTGTAAATCTAGAATAGCTAAACTTTGTAGGAAATGCTCAAAATCCAAACTATGGTAATGTGTAAGGCCACGAGTCTGCACCCCAAAAGTTACACGGTGCTCATAATCTCAAAGGACCACAAGCTAACCCATGACGGGTACCTGCTATAATAATTGTATAATAAATACTACAATGATTGCGGAAATAGGCAGAAATATATGCCATAAGGTTCAAATTTGCAAATAACTCTGAATGCGGTATCAAAATACCAAAACTAAATATAAGTACTAAAAAATTAAACAACTGTCTAAAAGTACTCGTCTTAAAATTCTCTAAACTATCTGAACTGTCGATTTGATGGGACAAGTCCCCAACTAACTCTGACTACTAAAAATAATATTGAAATACTGAAAACAACCATGTCCTCAAACTATGAGGACTCACCACTATGCTGACAACTGAAAATATGAACTGCTAAGGGTGCTTTGGAGCCCATGCATCTGAACTTATGAAATAAGACAGCATAGCATAAAAAAAACATGTGTCAGTACTTTGAATGTACTGGTATACTCAGTGATGTAGGCGGAAATACTAGTGTTCATATGCATGAACATTAATAACTGAATAACATAAGTATGACTGAATAAGAATACATACATGAATACGTATACTATAATTGAGATCATGATAATGCTGAGTACCAAATTTTAATACTGATTTACCAATTTCTAAGTTTACTGATGTTGTATTTTTGATAACTGAATGATTTTATCTGACAGTCATGATTTTTTTGGAACTATACTGAGTTCCATACGTAGCTGAGTGACTAAACCTAATAGTCCTGAATCCGTAGAACTAAACTGAGTTCAATTCATAGACTAGGACTGAAAATGAGACTGTGGGAGGTAATCATCTAAACAATAGGCCCCTCTTTGAACTGATTGGGTTCCAACCTATAACCCTAGTCAAAAGGGTGTCAATACTAGGTAACGGGTAGAGATAAGCTATGAGTTAAACCTATCTGATAGGAAACCTTTTTGTCAACCCTCGCTGGCAGGATAACTTAAATGAGATATATCAATCATCATAATATCTGGAAGGAATATATCTCAACCAACACTAGCTACGTATTTTTGTAATGTAGGGATTCCTACTACAGGTCAAACCTTCCATTGGAATGAATGCCTCCATCCCTGGGTTCACTCAGTGCTGAATCCTACTCCTAACTGAATAGACACTGAGCTGATTTCTAGTTTGTACTAGGGTGGACTGATCTGTTACTAATCTTACTATCTAACTGAACTGGACTGAATTTGTTGTGTTCTATTGACTGATGGAATACTACTGAATTCTGTTAACTGACTGAGTCTACTGATGTCTGAACTGAATATTGTGGCTGAGTTACGAGAACTACTGAGATTTATTAAGTTTTTGTAACTGACTGAGAGTACTACTGTTTGTGACATGACTAAAATTATTCTATGACTGACCATGGCTCTAGATAATAAGCTAAATTGTCGAGTATTAAATACCCCCAGTACTTGATAGCATAAATTAAGAGACATGGCACAAACTTGAAACATGTAAGCTAAGTACTTTGATCATCATTCATTCATTAGGGCTTTTTAACAAACATTTGCATGGCATGAACTTGAATACATACTAACATGATATAATTTAAATATTTGAAGGCTTTAGAATGATTTCACATGGTAACACACATAGATCATTTAACCCCACATTAAAGTTATTATAAAACATGGAATTGAAACCCAATTCATCATTATAAATATGAATATTATCAATGCCAACATGGAATTCATGAAATTCATATACTTGGAGTTTTATAAGTAGTTTTGTGAACTCCTTAGGTGGAAGGGACCCTTGGATGAACACTTCACATACCTTAGTCGATGAATTTCTAAAAGTTAATGTTGAGTTCTTGAGTTCTTGATATGAAATTTGAAACCCTAGGGTTCTTGTTCTTTAGTAATTTGTGAAAGAATGAATATAATTGCTCTCCAAAGGGTTTAATTTTGTGTTTTGGGGGTTGAAGGGTGTGGGAAGAAGGACCTAATTAACCATGAGGATGTGGCCTTTTAATGCCTGCAAACTATATTACCGACACGCAGGCCGATGCACCACATTATTGGCATTGATGTAATAGCCAATGCACCGATTCGAGTCTACGTCGGTTCACTGGAATTTGCATTGAAGAAGGGGAAAATCTATCTTATCGATGTGATGTTCTAAGTGATACATCCAGATCGCGTCGACCCACTATTTTGGGCACTCAAACATGGTCTAAATGAGGTTTGAAAAATCCAAAACTTGTTCGAGAACCTCTATTGACATTCCTGGTCATGAATTAACTAAAATATCAACATTTAAAGGACGTAAAGGTAATGAAATAAGATTTCTAACTTTTGAATGCTAAAATTGCACTAAGTCTGAATACTTTGTTAATATATTCTATGTCTGGAACCCCTAACAAGCTTAAAAGACTGATTTAAGCTAGAAATTTTTTTGGGGCCTTACATTATCTCCCCCTTGGTAACATTAGTCCTCAAATGAGACTTACTAAGCTGAGAATACTAGTAAACTTACTTACTAGACATAAACATCTGGCATATGATTATCTGACTGATATTACTGGAATATTGGTTTTCATACTGAACGTGCATATCTGATGCATGAGTAAATAATTGAATATGCAATGGTAACTGATACCAAGTTCTTAATGGAAAATATGAGCATGAAATTGGTAAGCTTAAGGAGAACTATTATCTTGAGCTGAATCTGACTTTGCAGAGAAGAGGTAAGGATACTTGGTCCGTATATCTACTTCTACTTCCTTAGTAACTCCCTCAAAGGACTAATTCCACCAAAGAACTTTGACTAGAGGGACTTCTTTGTTCCGCAGTCTGCGAATATGATAGTCAAGGATTTTGACTGGAATCTCTTCGTAAGAGAGGCTGTTATGAACATTTAGGCCCTCTATGGGGACTACAGTTGATTGGTCACCTATGAATTTATTTATCAAGAAGACATAAAACACTAGATGGAATGGAGATAGATCTAAAGGCAACTCAAACTTGTAAGCGACTTTCTCAAAAAGGATAAGAATTTTGTAAAGACCGACATATGGGGGACTGAGCTTCCCCTTCTTGACAAAGTGCTTCACTCCTTTCATAGGAGAGATTGTCAAGTACACATAGTCACCAATCTCAAACTCAAGATCCTTTCTGCACACATTTGCACACAATTTTTGCCGGCTTTGAGCTATCTTAAGACTTTCCCTGATCAATTGAACTTTCTCTAAGGTGTCAAATACCAAGTTAGGCCCTACCACTATAGCCCCACCCACTTCAAACAAACCAATGGGAGATCTATACCTCCTTCAATAAAGTGTCTCAAATGTAGCCATCTGAATACTTGAATGATAGCTATTGTTGTATGTGAATTCAATCAAAGGCAAGTGGTCATCCAAACTACCTTTAAAGTTTATCGCACACTCTCACATCATATCCTCTAAAGTATAAATGGTCTTTTATACTTGACCATCTATCTGAAGGTAAAAGGTTGTACTGAGGTGAACTTGGGTACTAAGGCCCTTTTGGAAGGCTTTCTAGAAATCAGAGGTAAAATGGGTACCTCTGTTTGAGATGATGGATAACGGAACATCGTACAATCTGAACAACTCCCTGATATAGAGTTTGGCAAAATCCTCTACTCAGTAAGAGGTATGGACTGGCAGAAAATGGGTAAATTTGATCATTCAGTCTACAATGACCCAAACTAAATCATGCCGACGACGAGTACGAGGTAAACCCATCACAAAGTCCAAGTTCACTTCTTCCTATTTTCAGGTGGGAATATTGAACTCCTACGTGGACCCACTAGGCTTGTGATGCTCAATCTTGACCTATTGATATGTCAAGAAAGCCACAGACTCTGTAATATCTCTCTTTATCCCACTCGACCAATAGATCTCCTGCAAGTCATAGTACATCTTAGTGGACCCTGTATGAATAGAGTAGCATACACCGTGTGCTTATGTGAGAATTCACTGCTTTAAGTCATCTACGCCTGGCACATACAAATAGCCCTGGCAATGCAAAACAACATTTGCCCCTTGGGAGAAAACCTCTACTTTCTGATATCTGACAGATTCTTTTAGCTTGACTAAACTGGGATCCCTATCCTACTTTTCCTTCAATTTGGGAACTAGGGATGATTTTGAGCTACTCTACACCCACACACTACCTTCTGCCGAATCGACTAAGCGGACACCTAGTCGGGATAGTTAATGAACTTGTTGAGCTAACTACTTCTTACTGTCCTCAACATGGGCCACACTACCTATAGAAATTCTACTGAGAGCATGAGCCACTACATTAGCCTTACCTGGATGATACAGGACACTCATGTTGTAGTCTTTTAACAACTCCAACCACCTTCTCTGATGGAGGTTTAGTTCTTTTTGAGAGAATACATAATGCAAGCTCTTATAGTTTGTGAATACATCAACATGCACATCATACAAATAATGCCTCCAAATCTTTAAGGCAAACACTATTGCTGCTAGCTCAAGATCATGAGTTGGATAGTTCGTCTCATGGGGTTTAAGCTGCCTAGAGGCATAGGCTATGACCTTACCTCTCTATATCAGAACTCACCCTACGCCAACTCTAAAGGAATCATAATACACCACAAAGCTATTTGAACCATCTGGTAAGGTCAAAACTGGAGATGTACTGAGTCGAGTCTTTAACTCCTAAAAAATTTTCTCACAAGAATTTGACCACGGGAATTTTACTTTCTTTTGAGTCAATATGGACATAGAAGATGTAATAGAAAAAAATCCATCAATGAACTATCAGTAATATCCGACCAAACCTAAGAAACACTGCTTCTATCTTTTGGGGATCAACTCTAATGCCATCACCGGAAATTATATGGCTGAGGAAAGCTGTTGACCTTAGCTAAAATTCAAACTCACTAAATTTGGCGAATAACTGATGATTTCTAAAATTCTGTATTACTATTCTACGATAGTCTACATGATCATATTCACTATGGGAGTAGATGAGAATATAATCTATTAATACTATGAAGAACATGTCCAAGTACCACTTGAACACACGATTCATCAACTCCATGAAAGCTAATGGGTCGTTGGTAGGACCAAAGCATATGAATAAGAATTTGAAGTGACCATATCGAGTTCTAAAGGCTATCTTCGGGATGTCACATCCCCTGACTCTAAGCTGATGATAGCCTGAACTAAGGTCTATCTTAGAGAAATAGCTGGCACCCTGAAGTTGTTCGAAGAAGTAATAAATCTTTAGAAGTGAATACTTGTTCTTGACCATAACTTTATTTAGCTGATGGTAGTTTATGCACATTCTGAGAGAGTCATTTTTATTACGCACGAATAACACTAGTGTGCCCCACGGGGACATACTTGGCCTGATGAATCCATTATCTAGGTGATCCTTTAAATGCCCTTTTAATTCTCTGAGGTCTACCAGAGCCATTATGTAGGTAGAATAGATATGGGCTGAGTATCTGGGAGAAGATCAATTCGAAAATAAATTTCCCTTTCAGGAGGAACTCTGGGAAAATCTTCGGAAACTCATCTAGGAATTCATAAGCTACTGTCACTGATTCAAGAGTAGGGTTTTCTGAGCTAGAGTCCTAGACCAAATGAGTTGGTAGACAAATCCCTGAGCTATCATTTTCCTAGCCCAAAGGTAAAAAACTAGCTGATCCCTAAGTGCTAAAGTATTACCCCTCTACTATAGGATGAGCTCATTCAGACATTGAAATTTGACAATCCTATTACTGTAGTCAACTAAGGTATAGCAGTAATGAAGCCAATCCATGCTGAGAATGACATCAAAATTAGTCATCTCTAATTCGACCAAGTCTGCTGAAGTGACTCTCTAAGATATCATAAATGGACAGTTCCTGTATACCCGCCTGGCTATGATAGATTTACCCATTGGTGTAGAAACTGAGAAAGGCTCTGCGAGAATTTTGGGACTGACTCTAAAATTAACTACTATATATAGAGTAACAAATGATAAAAAAGCTATTGGATCTAACAAAGCATAAACATGCAAATGGAAAACTTGTAACGTACCAGTGACCATATTAGGAGAACTTTACTGATCCTACCGAGATTGAAGATCATAAATTCTAGGCATTGCCCACTAGTGGCACTGGAAGAGGCACCCTGCTGACTCAGTAGACTAGACTAAGCTAGGGGATGGTTATGCTGACTCTATGAACCCACCCGAGGACACTGTCTGACCCTGTGGCCTGTCTTTCCACATCCGAAACACACATCACTGCTAGCTCTGCAAATACCCTGGTTGTTTTTGTCACACTTCTGGCAAAAAGGATTGGTTCAGATACTGCTAACCGTATCTCTGCTACCATCTCTAAATTTTAGCACTGGAGCACTGGCTAAGGACGAAGCTAGAACTGATGATTTTGGGTAGAACTAATAACGATTTCCACTCTCTGACTTAGGTTGAGCGAATCGAAAATTACCTATTCTTGATCTCCTATTTTCCCTCTCCTTCTCTTGATTCTTGGCCTCATTTATCTGCTGAGCATGGACCATAAGTATGGATATGTACATCTCTTTTATCAGCATTATGTTCCTACACTCTTTGACCATACTATTTGTCACCCTCGACATAAACTTACTTATCTTAGATCTACTATTTGTTACCACATGCAGGGCATATTTGGTTAGCTGAGTAAACTTGAGATAATACTTTTGTACTATCATATTTCCCTACCTCAGGTTTATAAACTCCCAAACCTTCTCTTCCCTCAACTCTAGCAAGAAGAGCCTATCCAGAAAATTAACTGCAAACTTCTCTTATTCTATGGGCCCTGTATCTGTAGCCTTCTCTACTTTCCACTATTTGATCCATGAGTGTGCCACACCTATAACTAATATGTGTCTAAATCAGTGCTATCAACAGCAGTCACCCCCATAATATCGCTAACCTTCTACACCTAATCAAAAATTCCTGAGGATCTACGTCTGACTTAGACCCGTTAAATGATGGAGGGTTCATTTGGGTGAAATCCTAAATCCTGGAAGTAGTAGTATTGGCCATTGGGTTGGCCTAAATAGTAGCTGGACATTTATTTAAGACTGTCATAGAATGGGAAAGAATGGTAAAGGATTCTCTGAGCTCAGTATAGGAGATGGGTTTATCCAGAGGTCTGGCTGGACGGGGTGGGGTTCTAACTAGTCCTCCATTCCTCTTCTTTTAGTCCTCTTTGAAGGCATAGTTTTTAAAAAGAAGAGAAAATTGGATTAGAAGGACAGTCTAACTGAGGCTCATGCTAACTCGCACAATATGAATACTGAAAGAAGGGAAACTATTCCTAAAACACCTCATAGCCTCCTGTCCATAAGTTGGTGCATAATACACCCATGCATAAGACTCTACTAGAAGTGGATTTTAGATATCCTATGACACTATTGAATGTTAGGCTCTAATACCAAGCCTATAACGCCCCAAGTCTATACCCTAAATGGTACATGGTGCTTATAATCCCAAAGGACCACAAGCTAACCCATGACTGGTACCTGCTGTAATAACTGTATAACAAATACTGTAATGATTGCAGAAATAGGATAAAATATATTCCATAAGGTTCCAATCTACAAATAACTCTGAATGTGGTATAAAAATACCAAAATTGAATATAAGTACTAAAAAATTGAACAACTGTCTGAAAATACTTTAGTCTGAAAAGCCTTTAAACTGTCTGAACTGTGAAGTTGATGGGACAAGTCCCCAACTAACTTCGAATACTAAAAATAATAATGAAATACTAAAAACAACAATGTCCTCAAACTATGAGGACTCACCACTACATTGATTGTTTAAAATTAGAAATGCTAAGGGTGCTCTAGATCCTGTACGTCTGAACCTATGATATAAGATATCATAGCACAAAAGAAAAACATGTGTCAGTACTTTGAATGTACTAGTATACTCAGTGAGGTAGGCTGAAATAAATGGGTTCATATACATTAACAATAATAATTGAATAGCATGAGTATGACTGAATAAGAATACATGCATAAATACGTATACTATAATTGAAATCGTGATAATATTGAGTACCAAATCTGAATACTGATTTACTATTGTCTAAGTTTATTGATGTTGTATTTTTGATAACTGAATGATTGTATCTGTAGTTTTGATTTTTTTGAAAATATACTGAGCTGAGTTACTATACTTGATAGTCCTGAATCTGTAGAACTGAATTAAGTTAAATTCTAAGACTGAGACTAAAATTGAAATTGTGGGAGCCAATATTCTAACCAACATACCCCTCTCTTAACTAATTGAGGTCCAACCTATAACCTTAATTTAAAGGGTGTCAATACTGCGACACGGGTAGAGACATGTTGTGAGTTAACTCTCTCTGATAGAATGATATTTCATCAACCCTCACTAGCAGGATAACTCAAATGAGATATATCAACCCTCATAACATCTGGCTAGAAGATATCTCAACCTATGCTAGCAACGTAGTTCTGTAATGCAGGGATTGCTACTAAGGGTCAAACACTTTGCTGGCATGAATACCCCCATCCTAAGGTTCTCTCGATTCTAAATCTTACTCCCAACTGAATAGACACTGAACAAATTTTTAGTCTATACTAGGATGGACTTAACTGTTACTGATCTTACAATCTGATTGAACCAGATTGAATTCACTGTGTTCCATGGGCTGATGGAATACGACTGAATTATGTTAACTGACTGAGTCTACTAAAGTTTGAACTGAGTACAATGACTGAGTTATGAGAACTACTGAGATTTCCTGATTTTTTGTAATTGACTTAGAGTACTACTATTCGTGACGTGACTAACATATTCTATGACTGACCGTGGCTCTAGATTATCAACTAAATTATCGGGTATTAAATACCCCAAGACTCAATAGCATAAATTAATAGACAGCACAAACTTGAAACATATAAGATAAGTACTTTGATCATCACTCATTCATTGGGGCTTTTTAACAAACATTTGTATGGCATGACCTTGAATACATGCTAACATTATATAATTTTACTATTTGAAGGCTTTAGAATGATTTCACATGGTAACACACATAGATCATTTAACCCCACATGAAACTTATTTTAAAACTGTAATTGAAACCTAATTCACCACTATAAACATGAATATTATCAAACCCAACATGGAATTTATGAAATTCATATACTTCAAGTTTTGGAAATAGTTTCTTGGACTCCAAGAGTGGAAGGTACCATTGAATGAACACTTCACATACCTTAGTTGATGAATTTCTGAAAGTTAATGGTGAGTTCTTGAGCTCTTGATTTGAAATTTGAACACCTAGGGTTCTTGTTCTTGAGTAGTTTGTGAAAGAATAAAAATAATTATTCTCCAAAGGGTTTAATTTCGTGTTTTGGGGGCTAAAGGGCATAGGAAAAAGACCTAACTAACCCTGAGGACCCAGCTTTTTAATACCCTCAAACTATGTTACCGACGCACAAGCCAACATGCCGTGTCATTAGCATCAATGTGATTGCCAATGTGCCACATCGAGTCCGCATTAGTTTACTAGAATTTAGATAGAAGATGGGAAAAACTATCTTATCGATGTGATAGTCGAAGCGATACATCGAGATTACGTTGACCCACTATTTTGGGCACTCAAACATGGTCTAAACGAGATTCAAAAAATCTAAAACCTGTTCGGGAACCTCTACAGAAATCCATGATCATGAATTAACTAAAATATCAACATATAAAGGAATAAAGGTCATAAAATAAGATTGCCAACTTTTGAAGGCTAAAATAGCACTAAGTTTCAATACTTAGTTAATATATTCTAAGTCTGGCACCCCTAACAAGCTTAAAAGACTGATTTTAGCTAGAAATTTTTGTGGGGTCTTACATAATGTTTACAACCACAAGAGGCAGAGTTATTCAAATTGCTACTGGAGAAATAATCAGCAGTTTCAACAGTAGTAGCCAAATACACAAGTTAATAATACAGAGAAAACTTTAAAGAAGATCCTGGCCAACAAAGAATAAATGGTTGCTAAAATAAACAATCTGCAAGTGGCTCAACAGAATTTAAAGCAGCAGTTGGGGAAACTATCCTAGCCAAAATATACCAAGCTTTAAGGTGGACTTCCAAGTTATGCAAAATATCTAAAGAAAGTTATGAAAATTAGTTTAAGGAGTTATAAGAAGCTTAATGATAGGCCTCCAAAGACAAATAAGGAGGTAGATGCAAAGTTAGGTCCACAATGGGATACAAGTAAATATATTGGTAATTTAGGAAAGTCTAGGTACTCAACCACCACCACCATTCCCACAGAGGCTAAAAAGGGGAAAAGAAGATTTTTTTTTTTTGAAGTTCTTTGGCATGTTTAGAGAAATTCACATTATTTTAAATTTGTTATATGTTTTTTATGAAATGCCTAAGTACACCAAGTACTTAAGGGATGTGGTGACTAATAAGGTTAAGTTGTCAGATATTGGATGGTATAACTTACTAAGGAGTACATCTCTATGGTAATGAAGAAGATGCCAAGAAGCTTAAAGACCTAGGGAGTTTCACCCTTCCTATAAGCTTATCCCCTTGAGTAATTTAGGGGATATCATCAAATTGATTCACTTGTCAATGTTTGAAACTCTTTATTTTGGTAAGCCAAGGCTATGTTCTTTGGTGCTCTAAATGGCAGACAGAACCCCAGTCCACCCCGAAGGAATTATTGAGGACGTGCTCAAAAAGGTTTATAAGTTTACTATCCCTATTAACTTTCTTATTTGGGGTTATGACATAGATAATAGGGTACCAATCATTCTGGGATGTTTGTTCTTATCAACGGGAGAAGTGCTAATAGATGTGAGAGAGGGCATTCTCTAAGTGAGATTGGATGATGAAAAAGTGGTCTTCAAAGTGTATAAGCCACTTAATCCACCTTCTCACTATAAACCTTTTTTTATAATTATGGTGGTGGAATTGGATGAGTGTAGGTTGGAGTCCAAAATACCAAAGACCTCTTTGAACAATCTCATTGAGTTACCCAAGCCACCACTTAAGTCAAAAGGTATGATGATTGATGAGCCTAAATAGGCTAGTATTAATAATGATGTTGACCTTTAGAGTGCACATAGGCTAGTATTAATAATGATGTTGACCTTTAGAGTGCACACTTAAGAGGTCAAAAGAATATAAGAAAATGGCCTTCATGTAGGCGGAAAAGGATGGAGTAATCTGACTGAGTAGTAATGTTGGGTCGTGCCACAATACTAAATCAGGCATTGCTTGGGAGGCAACCCAAGTGAAGGTAAGTTTTATTTTTCTATTTTTTGTTTTTACTTCACGTAGTTTTTGTTTTATTTGAGTCACAGGTTAATGAAAAGTTTGAGTATTGGAGTCCCAAGTTAAGGAGCATAGCAAACACTGGGCGTGGAGTTCTCGGACCCTCTTGATGTTTAAAGATGCTGCTATCTAGTCCTAGAGGCCTTAGAAAATATTTATATCTCTACTTTTAAGCTTAATTTGAGGACAAAGTGAGATTTTAAATGTAGGGTAGGGAAATTCTCATGGTTTTCAGGTGAAGTGATGCTATATGATCTTAGCTCTTTGTTGGCTTTTCTAGTTTTTACTTAAATTTGAATAATTATATAATCATTTTTGCTTTTTAGTGTTAAGTATTAGTTGTATCAGTCTAGTAGGTGCACACTTCACCCACCCCGTGGTGGTTCTTTTTGGTTCTTTTCCACGAGGGTGCCCATTTAACCCAGTATCCTTTTTTTAAAGTAAAATTTAAATTTTTTGTGTTAAGTAAGTGAGATATTCTTGTTTTTGCTATGTATAATTGCATGATGCAAGTTGGTTTGGTGGTGAAACCATATTGATTGTAGTGAATTACTATTTTTGAGAAACCTAGGCTCTTGTTTATGACTCGAGTACATTTTTGGCGTAATTCTAAATTCGTGTGATTACTTGGTTTAGAATATATGATGATCCAAGTTTACTTGAGCATGTACCATATGTGTATGAGGTTTGTCTTTATATTCCTTATTGGATGTGGTGTATAGAACTTGACTGGTGTGTGTGCAAAGCAAAATAAAGAGTGTGGGTTTATGAAATAATATAGGCATTTCATTGAAAGCTTTATTTCATATCCTTTTTCACCTACCCTTGTTCATAACCCCATTAAAAATTTAGCCTATATTATTTGGTAGCCTTCTATGTAGCTTATTCCCCTTCTTTGGTTGACCTTAATTTGATCAAAAGCTCCTAAATATTTTTGTTAAAAAATGAATATAGTGAAGAAGTATGAAAATAAGAAGAAAAGAGGTGAAAGTGAGTCTCCAAAAAGTATCTATTGGTGTTGAAAAATTGATATGTGTTGTGGTTGAGAGTTGTGAAATGAAAAGTGAGAAAAATTATGCTGAAATTTGACCCTAAATTGATGAATTATCCTCCTTATAAATTATATGTGAATTAGCTTAATGGGATGAGGCATAATAAAAGATGATGTAGATAGAAGTGGTGAAATTTGTTGTTAATAAAGAGACCTTAATGTTCATGTAATTTGCTTAAGTGCTTAGGGAAGATGGTAACTATTCTTGGCCAAAATAGTTTCTAATTGTCCCTTAGCCTACATTACAACCCTTAAAGACATATTTGATACTAAGTCTTAACATTATGATATTATTGGAGTACTATGCTACGGGCAAGCCTATGGTTCATTTTGTGTAACTTGCGAATTCTTTGTGAGAGTATGCGTAATTTGATGTTTATACCCATTCTATTAATGTGAGTGATAATGGTTAACACTATTGTGGTGAAGGAACATTTTTAATGATAGTTGGGTGATATGTATGATCTTTGTGATTGAGTGGCATACATGAGTTTTCCAACTTGGTGAGAAAATCTTTGAGTTTAGGATGTTTTGACGTAGTATTCTTAAGTTCTTAATTGTACAAGACGTGATTATACCCATTCTTTCTTATGTATGAAACTTGTTATCTGTTCGATCATTGTAGTGCTATCCTGAATGTCTTGCTTGTAATAGTATCATAGGAGCCTTCTCATGATCTTGATGCTTAAGTGAACAATTTTCAAGGACAAACAAGGATTTATGTGTGGGATGATGATCAGATGTGGATTTATGCACCTCAGTGTTGTTATTATACTTAGCATAGTTGTGAGGATATCTTGTGTGTATAAGGATGTATCTATGTATAAATGATCATACAAGCAGCTATTTATATATTTTTATTGCTTAAGGTGTGTTCATAATGATTCTAGAATCAAAACACTAAGTTATAGTTCAAGCGAGAAAACAAGCACTCTTACATGAGTTGTGTTCTTTTTTAGTTAGTCATGTTTGATTCTATGTTGTTTTGAGATTATTTTTATTGCTTAAGATGTGTTCATAATGATTCTGGAATCAAAACGCTAAGTGAAAGTTCAAACGAGGAAACAAGCATTCTTAGCTTGAGCTGTGTTATTTTTTAGCTCATCATGTTTGATTCTATGTTGTTTTGAGCTCTACTTCGTGGTATTTTATTTTATTGGATTATTGGTGAGTATATGATACACAAGCTATAAATCATGAGGAAACACCATGAAAAAGCTTTGAATGAAGGGACAAATGCATGGAGTGCAATGAAACAAAATTGAGAATTTCTGGGTTCATTAGCATGGCTTATCCCGCTTTCTAGATATCGCGTTAAGGGTATGGAACACCCTTGGTTGCAGTGCAAGATGGAAAAAAATAGTATCTCTCCATGATTAGGCCGTGCCACGACCCCAAGGCCAAACAATAAGGGTGTGGCATAGAGGCTATGTTCAATTCGGCAATTTGGTCCTTGTATAACTAGAACACTAAACACTTATGTAACAACCTTGGAAGACCTTAGGGATTGGAGACAGAAACTAGAAGTGTGAAAATAATATTTATATTTATTTCTTTTGGATTGTTTAGGATTTTAGCATGGCTTCATGATATATGAGCAATTGCTAACACATTTAAGGCCTTTAATTGAGAATAATTGCAAAGTCTTAAGCAACTTTGTTTTTTTTTGATTTGTTTGTCTGATTTTGCAGTTTAAGCTGATAGGATCGAGGACAAATAAGAATGGAAGAAAAGAAGTTGAAATCTGGAGAAATTTAAAGAGAAGTGTGGCTGACGATATTTGTGATAAGTCGTCAGCCTCGTGATAGGCCATCACAGTTGTCGTCAGCCTTAACCAGAGACTTGGCATGAGTTGAAGCCTGTGATGAGATCTGATGATAGGACGTCAAAATCGTGATACACCGTCATGAATGTCATCATTATTAACTAGAGAATGTAAGCTGAAAAGAAGTTGTGAAGACATTTTGTGATAAGGCATCAGGATGGTAATAAGTCGTCAAGGATGCCATCAAACTTATACAGAACATGGGAGTTGAGAAGATGTCTTGAAAACAATGGTGACATGTCATCACTCTAGTGATAAGGCTTCACTGTCTTCATCATCCTTAGGCAGCAAAAGCCACAAGTGCAGAGGATCTGACGACATCCATGATAAGCCATCAGCCCCTGATAAGCCGTCACGGATGTCATCATTTATTCCAAGAAAAAGCTGAAACTTCTATTTTATTCCCTTATTTAGGGTTAACTATTTAAAGCCTTGTTTTAGGATTTTTTGGGGAGAGATTGACTTATCATTGACTTATGAGCTACATACGATTTTTTTCTCTCTCTAGACCAATATTTTGGGAGTTTTGTCTTGTGAATCAATTCAAGTTATATTTTTT
Source organism: Capsicum annuum (assembly GCF_002878395.1). Taxonomy (NCBI): domain Eukaryota; kingdom Viridiplantae; phylum Streptophyta; class Magnoliopsida; order Solanales; family Solanaceae; genus Capsicum; species Capsicum annuum. The sequence goes on from NC_061116.1 coordinate 157,700,143, forward strand.
GATCTTCATCATAGTTATAAGTTAATATTCTCAATTATGAATTCAATTTGTGTACTTATTTATTGCATCATGAGTGGCTAAACCTCATTCACCTAACTTATGGGATCTAGGGTTAGGTTATGAAGAGGTGCTTAATACTCAAAATTCAATAGGTATCAGGATTTCTTTATAATTCTGAGATGTTAATTAATGTCTGTTGGTTGCAAAATGTAGGCATACCTACTTTGATTTGTTTGAGAAAGAAATCATAAATAGTAGGAAGTGAATTATCAACAGGGACTCAGAAATACTTCATTTAATAATCAGCGCTGTAATACCTGAGGTAAATTCTAGGCAGCAATAGCGATTCCCTATGTCTGAGAGGATTTGGAAATTAGATACTTAAATAGGTTGAGAGATATTTTAGCATATCATTGATGAAGATAGCTTGTTATCCTAACCACCTTAAGAATCTTGAGTCACCTTTGGCATCTGTCATGTGCCGTAAGCCCTAGTGAACATAATCTGGTTATTTCATAAAATCTTGGTTCGAAACATCAAAATCAAAGTGTCAAACAATTATTTGTGAAACTTAAACCCCCATTTCAGGAGATGTTAAACTATCAGTGAATTAAACCATAAACAACTTGAGTTCATATCATATTCCCAGTGGGATTCAACCCAAACCTAGTTGAGTTTTATATTGACAGTGATTGCTTACACCCATTCAAGAGTGTAGTTTGAGCGTAATCAAAAATGGTGTTATTGCTGGGGAATACAGTTGTAAACTGAAAGTTTGTGTCTGTGTGTGCTAATTTATTGTTAGTTTAGTTTTCTAGATTTACATTTATTTGTTGTTTTCATTTATTGCAGGTTCTTTATTGTTTACGCCAAAAACAAGAAGTTTCGTAAAACTATTATTGATAATTAATCTAGAACCTCAGCTGATCGGGAGAATGACTGAACAACAGAAGGTGGATAGATTAGCCACTTTGGCTAGGCTCAGGTAAAAGTACAGAATTAGGGTCAAAAAGTACGTCATCCGAACCCTAATGATGAAGACTTAGGTGATGAGGAATTGTTGAATCCTAAAACCCAAGGTGAGCTGAGCAACTTGTTGTACCATTGCAGTGAAATTTCAATAGAAACCATCCAGTCAGAGAAAGATATGGTAAACAACCTGTTCAATACGAAGGTGATGACGATGATGAGGGAATGGAAGAAGCAGGTACAATGGATGCTATCATTCCTCCACCGTTGGCACCTGGTACAAAATTCAGCATAACAAGTACCATGATCCAACTCGTGAATCTAAAGGAGTTTTTTGAAGGCTTACCTAGTGATGATCCGAACATGCATTTGGTGAACTTCATCACCATTTGCAAAAAGCTTTTGATAATCCGGGAGTGAGCCAGAATTCGATCTGGTTGAGATTGTTTCCATTGTCTTTGTCTTGGGAGCCAACAATATGGTTAAATGAGTTTGAGCACGATTCTAGAACCAACTGAAGACAATTGAAAGAGGCATTCCTAGAACGATTCTTTCCACCCTGCAGGAAGGTATATTTGAGGGACAAAATCAGTAACTTCAGGTAGTTCCCAACTGAAGCCTTTCATAAAACTTGGGAGAGATTCAAGAAGAGGCTGGCATAATGTCCAAACCAGAGCGTGATAGACTTGCACTTGATGGAGACTTTGTACAGAGCTTTTAACTCTGTGACAAAGCTAATTGTACAAAATACTGTGGGTGGTTCGTTCAATGACCTTTTTTTCTATAGGCTTTAGACATGTTAAATCGATTGATCAAACAGAGTTGGGCCTGGCGTACCAGGGATCCTGTAGTAGCGAGCCAGACTATTTTTGTTGGTATGATCATGGAGCAGTATAGAAGGAATGAGGAGGGAGACCAAGACATAGCCCATTTGAAGATACAGATGGACTTGCTAACCAAGCACTTGCTGTCAATCAAGACTGAAAAATTTAAAGTTGTGGAGTCTCAGTGCACTGTTGCTACTAATGCAGATGAGGAGGCAAACTATGTGAGTAATCAGGGGGTTTTCCGAGGCAATAGCCAAGGGAATCAAGGTCAGAACTTTTATGACAAGCCTAATTATAAAGATAGGGAGCAAGGACACTGGAGAAGCAATAATGATAGGAGTGATTTGTATGTTCTTCCTGAAAGTCGTGACGCTGCACCAACTAGCTCTGGTAAGATGTCCATGGAGTATATGATAGAAAAATTGCTGAAAGGAGTTGAGGCTACCAACTCGAGGGTAAATACTACTAAGAGCGAATTATCTACCTTGAGTTAGTTGGTTAGTTCACACTCCACTTATATGAAGCAGTTGGAGTAGCAGATGAGCCAACTTTCTACAACACTAAACCAAAGAAAAATTGGTACTTTACCTAGTGATACGGTTTAGAATCCGCGTAATGATGGCTCATGTATAGAGATTACCACAAGGAGTGGTAAGATATTACCTGGCCCTTCTATGGGTAAATCTATAGATGGTGAGGTGGTTACTGATGAATCCGATAAAAGCAAACTAGTGGAGTCTGAGAAGATGGGTAGTGTTGTAGATGATTCAGAGAAAGAAAAAGAGAATGAAGAGGAAATGGTGTTGATATCTATCCCGAGACCACCATCTCCCTTTCCTCGATGATTGAAGAAGAAGGTTGATGATGCCAAATTTAGCAACTTTATGGTAATGCTCAAGCAATTGACAATAAATGTGCCCCTGGTTGAAGCACTTGAGAAAATGCCAGGATATACAAAATTCATAAAATACCTTATGAATAAGAAATGAGTGGTGAGTTGTGAATTAGAGGTAGATCTCTACCTTTGTAGAGCTATTTCTACAAGGACCCTAGTATAGAAGAAGCCAGACACAGGTGCAGTCACTATTCCCTGCACAATTGGGACAATGGAATTCACCAAAGAACTATGTGATCTGGGAGCAAGCGTTAATTTGATGCCACTAACTATTTATAGAAAGTTGTGTCTGGGAAATCCCACACCCACCAACATGAGAAATCGTGATGGCGGATAGGTCAATAAGGAGACCTATTGGAATTTTGTATGATGTGTTGGTGAAGGTGTCCAACTTTATATTCCCTACAAAATTTGTTATTCTAGATTGTGAGGTGGACTTTAAAGGCCCATCATCTTAGGTCGACCTTTCCTCATAATAGGAAGTGTGCTGATTGATTTTAGAGCGAATGAGCTGTTATTCAGGATGATCAATGAAGTGGTACAATTAGATATGGTCAAATCAATAAAGTTTTATGAAGAGATAAGTGTGTTCTCGATAGTTGATGTGTATTATGAGGACGAAGAGGAGGTGCCCATAGCTGAGCAACTTGTTATCGAACCTTTAGCCGCGGTCATGATGAATAATGATAGTGAAGGAATTGGAGAGTATGAAGAGACCATTTGTTCCTTGACAGTCATGGGTTCATATACTTATGCTCCTAAAAAGCTGGACCTTGATCTGGCTAATCGACCAACGCCACCAGCCAAGCCATCTATTGAGGAGCCTCCGGTGTTGGAATTGAAGGAATTGCCTGGCTACCTACGGTACGTGTTTCTGGGCAATGGGAACATGCTACCTATTATTATTGCAGCTAATTTAGGGGAACAACAGGTGAATGAACTTATCTCAATACTTCAGAGGCTTAAGAGAGCTATAGGGTGGACCATTGCAGATATTATTGGTATTCCCGCAGGAATCTGCACGGATAAAAGTTAGCTTGAGGAGGATTGTATTCCAACCATCTTAATCCACCAATGCAAGAGGTGGTTAAGAAGGATATTATTAAGTGGTTTGATGTAAGAATGGTTTACCCTATTTTTGACAGTAAGTAGGTGAGCCCAGTTCAATGCGTGCCAAAAAATAGGGGTATGATGGTGGTTTCTAAAGAAAAGAATGAGTTCATTCCACTCAGGCCTATAACTGGGTGGAGAGTTTGCATGGACTACCGCAAGCTAAATTTTTGGACTCTGAAAGACCACTTTCCGATGCCCTTTATAGACTAAATGCTTGTTCGACTAGCTGGTAGGGGTTGTATTGCTTCTTTGATGGTTATTCTGGATACAACCAAATATGTATTGCTCCTGAAGATTAGGAAAAGACGACGTTCACATGCCCATATGGCACCTTTGCATTTAAAGGGATGCTATTTGGGCTATGTAATGCACCCACCACTTTTCAATGGTGTATGATGTCTATCTTCTCTAACATTGTGGAGGACACCATAGAGGTATTCATGGATGATTTATTTATGGTGGGTGATTCATTTGAGTTTTTTTTGGAAAATTTGGATTGTAGCCTTGCAAAGATGTGTTGAATTTAATTTGGTGCTTAACTGGGAAAAATGTCATTTCATGGTCAAGGAGGGCATCGTTCTCAGCCACAAAATCTCCAAAAAGGGGATAGAAGTTAATCAAGCAAAGGTGGAAGTTATTGAGAAACTACCACCTCCTATTTCAGTGAAAGGAGTACGCAGTTTTCTTGGACATGCTTTCTTTTATTAGAGATTTATAAAAGACTTCTCAAAGATTGCAAATCCACTTTGCAAACTTTTGGAGAAAGAGGTGAAATTTTCCTTCGATGATGAGTGCTTAATGGCATTTGCATACCTTAAAAAAAGTTGATTGAGGCCCCTATTGGTATTTCACCCGACTGGGCAAAACTAGTTTAACATCATGTGTGATGCAAGTGGTAATTCCCTTGGAGCTGTATTAGGCAAAAAGAAGGAAAAACTATTTCATCCGATAAGATACGCTAGCAAAGCAGTGAATGGAGCGCAAAAGAATTACACCATCACAGAATAGAAACTTCTAGTTGTAGTGTATACTATTGAGAAGTTCAGAACTTATCTACTTAGGACCAAAGTAGTGGTCCACAACGACCATGCTGCCTTGAGGTATTTGACAGCTAAGAAGGATGCTAAATCAAGGCTGATCAGATGGGTATTGCTGCTGCAAGAATTTGATTTTAATGTTAAGGATAGGAAAGGTTGTGTAAAACAGGTTATAGATCATCTGTCTAGAACGGAAGGTGAACAGGAAAGTAGTGATGAAATAAAGATAAATGATGCATTCCCTGATGAGGAGATTCTATTTGCCGCTAAGGAAAAATTACCTTGGTATGCAAATTATGCAAATAAAGTTGTGATTGAGGTCATCCCAAAAAACCTTTCTTTCCATCAAAGGAAGAAGTTCCAGCATGATGTGACACATTACTTCTGGGATGAGCCGTATCTATTTTGTTGATGTGCAAACAATATTATAAGGAGATGTATGTCGAAAGTTGATGTATTGTGCATATTGGAAGCATGTCATGCTTCCCCAGTCGGGGGTCACCACGTAGGTGACCGAACTGCTAGGAAGGTGTTACAAAGTGGCTATTATTGGCCAATGTTACTCAAGGATACCCACGCTGAAATGTGACCAATGCCATAGGCAAGGGTCAATGTCTAAAATACATGAGATTCCCTTGACTAAGATTCTTAAAGAGGAATTAGTTAATGTTTGGGGCATTGATTTCATAGGTCCTTTTGTAACCTCGTATGGAATAAAATATATTTTAGTTGCTGTTGACTACATCTCAAAATGGGTCAAAGTTATGTCCTTATCTAATAATGAAGGGAAGAGGGTTGTTGCTTTTCTCTAGAAGAACATCTTCTCTCGCTTTGGAGTACCATGTACTATCATAAGTGATGGAGGATCTCATTTTTGCAACAAAATATTTCAAGCAGCTTTGGCAAAATATGGGGTGAAATAGTACAGAGTGGATACTCCATACCACCCACAAACCAGTGGGCAAGTGGAGGTGTCAAATCGTGAGATTAAAGCCATCCTAGCCAAAACTGTGAACTATAGCCGACAAGATTGGTCTCGAAAACTAGATGATGCCTTGTGGGCATATCATACTACTTTTAAGACACCCATTGGCATGCCACCATTTCAGCTAGTCTATGGAAAATCTTGTCACCTACCAATAAAGCTGGAGCACAAGGCCTTATGGGCACTCAAAAGGTTGAATCTGAACTGGAAGAAAGCAGCAGAGCTGAGACTGAGGTAATTGAATGAGATGGATGAATTCTATCTCAGGGCATATGAATGAGCAGATCTATATAAAGAAAATATGAAGAAGTACCATGATTGGAGAATCGAGAAATGAGAATTCCAAAATGGTGACTTGGTGCTTTTGTTCAATTCCAGACTCAAATTATTCCCAGGTAAGCTAAAATCTAAGTGGTCGGGACATTTTAATATTAGTCAAGTCCACTCATCTGGAGTGGTGGAACTTGAAAATGAAGATAGCAGTACCTTTAAGGTAAATAGGCAATGTGTCAAGCTCTACATTGGCCCAAAAGAATCAATGAAAAGTATCACCATTATTTGTCTCGATAAATTCAAAAGTAATCGAGATACCTAAGTCGTGTCGTGAAGTTAAATTAGGTGCTGCATGGGAGGCAACCCATGATCCCCAAGATTTATCCATTCCAGGTATACTCTAACCCTTAGATTAGTTTTCCATTAATTTTAAGTTGTAGGTGTAGGATAGTCTATTATTGTAACATATTTTATGGTGACTAGGAGAAATACAAACACAGAAAGAAGTTGACATGTTTTTGGTTGACTTTTAAACACCTCTACAATGTTTTGTTTGCAAAGATTGTCTGAATTACATCTACTTATGACCATTGTGAATCTTGTTGTGGCATTAGTTCAAGCTGCTTGATGATCATTGCTGAACAATTGCATGAACTAGATAAGTGGTAGGCTGTAATATACTTGTGTGCCATGTATGTGAGCAACTACTTAATTCCCTCTATATGCTAAAGACAGAACTTACCTAGTTAGTCTTACCAAGGTCAAAGGATAGGGGTTAGGAAAGGATCAAAGGTTGTTTTGTTGATTAACCCATTTTTAGCCTAAATAGCCTTCCCTACGTGCATAACATCTCTTGATCCCTGTTTGGATCCTAAGTAGCCTATTTCTTTCTTATGACACCTTTCACTTTCCTATTTATATCATAATGAACCTATTTTGGCCATTGTCCTCCTTGGAAACTGTGCACCTTGACCTAGGGAAACAACCTAAGTTGAGGGTGGCTATCATAGGGGTACATGGTATAATGTGAGTATGAAGAAGGCAAAGTAAAAAAAAAGAATAAAAGTAGTGTGCTACTCAAGTAAAAACAAAAACAAGGGCACCCAACTTGAATATGTCTGATCAACAGAAGAGAAAATAAAAGAAGAGGGTAATAAGTGAACCATAAGAGAGTAGTGTAGTGTCCAGGAGGAATAGTCACTCTAAATGTCATTAAATATCAAACCAGCCCCAGCCTACATTATAAGCCAAAAAAAGTCCTATAGTGATCCTAGCTGGCATACTGAAGGCCTTGGTAATGAAAATAAGGGCAAGCCTATGGTACTTGGCATACACCGATTGGAACTTCATTTTGAGAGTGAGAGTCTTTCTGATGACCCCTATATTTACATTATTTTTTGCTTACCTGAAAGGAGGGGGATTTTTTTTATTGTGAGGGCACACTGGTATTGTTCTAGCTACTTTATTATGTAGAGAGTATAGCATGGGTATATAAATTGTTGTTACGGCAAAGATTGATGCCATCGCTTGAGCCCTTTGTGTCACATTATTGTTTTTTTTATGGCATACATAGTTGGTTTTAATTGAATTGACCTTGGAGGTTGTGACTATGTTTTTAGCTTAGGGAAGACTGGCTGATGAATATGTTGTGTTCTCTTAGTTTGGCTGATTTGCTTGAGGACAATCAATTATTTTAAGTTTAGGGTGTTGTTGTGTAAGCAATTGCTAACACATTTAAGGCCTTTAACTGAGAATAATTGCAAAGTCTTAAGTAATTTTTGATGTTTTTGATTTCTTTGTCTGATTTTGCAGTTTAAGCTGATGGCATCGAGGACCGATAAGAATGGAAGCAGAGAAATTGAAATATTGAGAAATTTAAAAAGAACTGTGGCTGACGACATCTTTGATAAATCGTCTACCCCGTGATAGACTATCACAGTTATCGTCAGCCTTAAGCAGAGATTTGGCATGAGTTCAAGACTGTGACGACATCTGGCAATAGGATGTCAAAAGTGTGATACGTTATCATGAATGTCGTCATCATTAACCAGAGAATATAAGATAAAAATAAGTTATGATGACATTTTATGAGAAGGCATCAAGGATACCGTCAGACTTAGGCAGAATATGGGAGCTGAGAAAAATTGTTGACAACATTGGTGACATGTCATTACCCTGGTGATAAGGCATCACCATCGTTGTCAACCTTAGGAAGCAAAAGCCACAAGTGCAGAGGATCTAGCGATATCCGTGATAAGCCGTCAGCCCCCTGATAAGCCATCACGGATGTTATTATTTATTCTAAGAAAAAGGTAAAACTTCTATTTTGTTCTCTTATTTAGGGTTAACTATTTAAAACCTTGGTTTAGGGTCTTCTGGGGGAGAGATTGACTTATTATTGACTTATTGACAATATACAATTTTTCTCTCTCTCTCTCTAGACCAATATTTTGGAATTTTTGTCTTGTTAATCAATTCAAGTTATACTTTTTGATCTTTATCATAGTTGTAAGTTAATCTTGACAATTATGAATTCAATTTGTGTACTTTTTTCTTGCATCATGAGTTGCTAAAGCTCATTAACCTGAATTATGGGATCTACGGTTAGGTCATGAAGAGGTGCTAAATACTCAAAATTTAATAGGATTTCTTGATAATTCGGAGAAGTTAATTAATGTCTGTTGGTTACAAACAGTAGGCATACCTACTTTGATTTGCTTGAGAAAGAAATCATAAATAGTAGGAAGTGAATTATCAACAGGGACTCGGAAATACTTCATTTAAAAATTAGCGCTATAACAAGGTTGATTAACCTGAGGTAAAATTTGGGCAGTAATAGCGATTCCCTAAGTCCGAGAGGATTAGCAAATTAGACTCTTAAATAGCTTGAGAGATATTTGAGCATATCATCAATAAAGATAGCTTATTATCCTAACCACCATGAGAATATTGAGTCACCTTTGGCATTTGTCATGTACCGTAAGCCCTAGTGAACATAATTCTGGTTATTTCATAAAATCTTGGTTACAACCATCAAAATCAAAGTGTAAAACAATTATTTGTGAAACTTAAACTCCCATTTTAGGAGGCATTAAACTATTAGTGAATTAAATTGTAAACAACTTAAGTTCACATCATATTCCCCATAGGATCAACCCCAACCTAGTTGGGTTTTATATTGACAACGATCACTTACAGCCATTCAACAGTGTAGTTTGAGCATTATCACTTGATCTATTATGATTATGTGTATGTCCATGAGTGGCTAAACACCATTCTTCAGGGATTACTCTTGTTTTTAATTAAATTTGTTTTGGTTAGTACTCATTTTTGGTTGTTTTATCTTTTTTTATCAACATTTATTAATTTGTGACCCTTACAATACATGCTTAACTCTATTGTGAACCCAGAAGGATGAATAACATGGTAGAATATAGGATAGGTAGAATAGGATCGTAATCTCAATAGAATGATATTATTATTTGGATTTAGGATAGAATATACCTAAAGGCCCTATTTGGTTTAATTATTAGGTAGAATATGAATTCTTTTAAGTTAGTTCTCATATCCCTGTTGAACAATGTAGTTGTGGGGCTAAGTTAGATAATTGACAATTAATTTGAAAGGCTAAATTCACATTATTGACCCCATAAACCAACAATAAAGATAATTAACCTAACCAACAAGGTTACATAACTGAGTATGATTGTTCGCAGTGCCTTAACCCTGGGTTTCTCATTATTACTGTCCAAGAACTTTACTTTACCATATTAATAACCTTCAAACATCTTATAGTTTTGTTCAATCTTGCTTAGTCTTAATAGTTAAACTCGAATTGGATAATTGCTAATTATTAGTCCTTCTAGGATAAATACTTGGTTTTCTTTAAGGCCACTATATTACTTGGGTGGACCACGTACACTTTCTTGTCCATTTGGACTCAATATCTATTATCCATTTTTGACTACGAGTAGGCTTACATACAATGGTTTATAGTAGGTGTCTTCATGATATGATAAATTGGGTCTTGACAAATCAGTATCGTAGCTAGGTTTCTGGTGTTGTTATTTTATGAGCTAAGTGTCTAATAGAATCCTGCGGATTGGTATGGATACATCTATATCCCATATTCATAAGGCTATATGGCATTCTTATGAAATTTTGTTCTTGACTCTTTTTTATGTTTTTATGTGTCTATGAACCTCTTAGTACTTCTTTTGACTCCACTCTTCCCCAGATGGATAACACAAGCTTCTCAATAGATGCAAATAGGACTTTTACATGTGTTTCTAGAGTTTTAGCTCAGTGTCCAGATAGGGTGTTAGAGATTATTGTCAAAGATCTTTAGCATTTTTAATAGAATGTAGGGCCTGCCTATGCTCCAATAGAGTGTGAGGTTTTTATACCCATCGATTGTTATATTATTTGATATTAGTTTATTAATTGTTGTATGCCTTTGTGTGAATTTATGCATATATGATTACCCCCATATACGATTTATTTTAGTATTTGATTGAGTAGATTAGTGAGATATTTTCCTTGGGGTATATCAATTGGTTTAAATTACTATTCCTTTGGCATTATGGACTTATTATGACCTTAGAATGGTATTGGTTATGTTTTCCAATTTTGGTGCCTCCTACACTTTATGTTGTTGTATCTAAAGTTTTTATTTTAGTTTTTATCAATTCTCACATGATAGATAGCTATATTGGTGTCATCAAGTTAGTGTTGACCTTCTTGTGATTCTTATCTATTTATCCTAGAATCATGGTTTTTGCTTTTTCCTTCTATTTTGCAGAAAAGTTCAATTATTGAATAGGTTGTAAAACTAAAGGTTTGTTTGGCCTTCAATGGTTATTTTATGATTATACCATCGAAAACTCATTTCTATACCCATTCCTAGATACATAAGTTTGGGGTGCACCTCTATAGTTTGACGGGTTAATTATCTGGTAGTGATCTTGATATTGGTATTGTTTTTGAGTTGAGTACTATATGCTTTATGGGATGCGGTTCAAATTTGAGGTTGGTTTTAATGATTGAATTTAAAAATTCCTCATCAATGATATTTATTTAACCTAGTATGATTCATGGGATGCTTCTGCTTGGTGGTATGTGCTTGTATTATTGTAAGTAACCAAATTTATTTCTTTTTGAAGTATGTATTCATCGACATAGATTGGTTATTGAATGACTAGATTCAGGCTATGTTCAAGTTTTTTGAGTTGCTCGAGAGTTAGCTATATTAGTATTTTTGCAGCATTAGTGATTTTTTATTTATGTCATGATTTGTTATGCTCTCAGCAGATATGGATTTTGTTATTCATATATTTAGTATGTGGTTTGCCAAAGCTATGGTCAGGTCCTTTAGAAATATATCATTTTCAACTTTTGCGAAAATTGATGGGTAAATGTTGGAATTCTAATGGTGTGATTAGTTTGAGTATTTGATATCTGTGAAGACTCGTGGACTTTAGTATTTGCTCCTTGGAACAGTGTATTGGAAGTTGTGATGGATTGTAGGGTATGAATGTTTACTCGTCAATATGATGGGTTTGGATGGTTGTGATCAAGTGTAGACACGTGATTTTTGACCCTTGTCGAACTTTAACCTAATTTTATCTTTCAATATACATTTTATCAAATCTTTGTTTTGCTTTTCTTTCATGCTTAGTGGGTTTCTGTTAAATATTGTGAAAACGATTCAAAAATATAGTTACATAAGGAAATTTTCAAAAATATGCTTTTCCTTTTAATTTAAATTTTAATAAATAAACTAGTAATTTTATTATTCTCTTAATTATATTTTATTTTTATGCTAGTTATAAACTTTTTGTATATTTTCTAAGTATAAAAATTAATTAGTTACTAATTTTATCATTATTATTTATCTTTGAACACAGAAAGGAAAATCTTACAACTAAGCACTAATCCTTACCCCACACACTCCTAATACCTCTAACATACAATTCCCTCTGGTAACAGCACCCCTACCCCATTAATAAACTACCACTTCCTGACATCTCTCAACTCCCCCACACCCCTATTCCCTCACAAAAACTAAATTTCTTACACGTCAAATTCCTATACACGCATGCACTATATATGCAACCATGCAGTAGAAATAAAAGAAAAAAGACCAACAAATAGAAAAAAAATAGAGAAGCAACAACAAGAAAAAAAAGGGCACCAACACATGGGAAACAAGACAAGAAAAAAGATAGAAATGAGAGTTAAGAAAATAGAGAGAAAAAGAAAAAAATAAAGAATACTTTTAAATGTTGGTGGGTTGTAATATAAACTTCAGTTCCTGTTTCGAGTTTTTGATGAAGGCGTTCTTGCTACTATTTTATCTATTTTGTCACACAAGTTCAAGTTCTACTCTTTTACTTTATGCTTATGTTTCATATAAGTTTGTAAAGATGAATGTAAGTTCTTATTTTAGTTTTGATGGAATCTATAAACTTTATATATGATATCATCATGTTCTACTCTTATACTTCACGTTTATGTTATGCATAAGTGTGAAAATCTGAAGGTTAGTTCTTATTTTTGTTTAGATGGAATCTAAAAAATATAGATATGATTTTACTATCTCGAAGCTATATTTCTTTTTGTTGTATTTAGACGTGTTCTAAGGTGTAAAGATTTATAGATATTTAAGTTTAATACCATGATTTCTTAGGCCAAAAAAATAATGTTCAGTGTTTATATGTCAACTAGAATTTTTTTTAATGATAAATTTAACTTTTATATGCTTGGATTGAATTTAATAGGATTTTTTGTAATGTGGTTAATTGTTATGTTTTTTTATGTAACGGGGATATATATATATATATATATATAATACAAACTTGTCGACTTCCTAGTATGGCACAAAAATAGAAGTATCAGAACTTTGATAGTTAGTACAAGTCTTAATTTTCCTAGCATATTGAGTTCCTAGAATGTCTGCCCATATTTACTGAAGTGCATACACAGGAGGAACTACCAAACCATTAGTTTGTCCAAAAAGTTTCCTTCGCACCCCTTCCTTTTCTAAATAGTTGGCAACTTGGTTTTTCTCTCTAAAACAATGCACCGCTAGCAGATGTCCCACACTTCCCAGCACAGACCTACAAGAATCAAGAATGTGGTTATAGTGAAGGTTACCAAATTTTAGAATATAAATTACCTCTTTGGAGTCTATATTGATCTCAATAGGAAAGATATTTTGTTCTTTAATAAGCTTAAGACCTTCAAGGAGGGATGAGCTCTATTTGATTGTTGGTTGTATTAGGAAAACATTTTAAGAAAATCAGCACCTGTTCTTGTTTATTGTTTCTTATTGTTCCTCCTATGCCTCCAATACCAGGATTGCCCATACATGCCCCATCCATGTTTAGCTTATAGAAACCTAGAAGGGGAGGGTTCCAGTTGATGGAAATTATAGGAGAAAGAATTGTTGATTTAGAGGGGAAGGGTGATAGGTTGGTGTATTCTGCAATATTAGCAAAAGAAAACTCAAAGGATTGGTGGGAAGTAATTTTGTTGAGCAAGCTATCATTTCTACAATTCCAAATTTCCTATAGGCAGAAGACAGATAGAACTTCCAGGGTAATATGCTGGTAAAAAAATATGTTGTGCAATCGATTCCTTATAGTATGGAGAAAGTTATCTATTATGAGATTTGGGAGGCTTGGGATAGGACAACTAAGATTTTTGAACATGACGTTCACATAGCATTATGTTGTGACAATTCTAAAAAATATGAGGGATGTCTTCACATTGATTGTTGTAGTGTTTGTAAGGGGGATCAATAGGAAGGACCATCCTATTGAGGGTATAGTCGCAAGGGAGTCTATTATGGTTGAAGAGCCAAAGTAAATGCTTTATTTTATTGGTAATTTTTAAAGTCCATATCCATCTTAAGATTTTCCTAGTATCACTAAGTTGGGTCGTAGAGGTGATGAGCTTGTAAGAACTTCTATTGGAGAAGATACCATTACATGTGAGACCCCAGATAGGGTAATCAACAAGCTTTTCTTTCATCCTATCATTGATGAACTAGAAATTAGCATTGGTGGGGAGTTTATGCAAGATAGGGAAACCCATGTATTTTCTAAATTTGTCCTAGGCTTGAATGCCTAAGCTAGAGTCCAAGGAGTTAATAGTGACAGTAGAGCAATTTCTAGAGAAGATAATTTTGGATTGGATCCTATTTATCTTTTGACTAGAGAAAGAGCAATGTTGTCCAGAGTCCTTTTATCGTCTCATAATTTTTTGCATTTACTCTAGTAAAAAGAGTTAAGTCATCTAGAAAGAATAGGTGGGATAGTTTGGTACCTTTCGTTCTAAGATAAATAGGAGTCCAATTAAGAATATCAACTTCATATTCAATCCTTCTTGAGAGAAGTTCCATACAAAGGATAAATATGTTAGGGGAAATAGGGTTATCTTGTCTTATATGTCTAGAGGGCTAGAAAAAGAAATTTTTTTCCCTATTTATTAGAGAAGATATGAAGGATGTGGAGATACAGGGCATTATTATCATAGAAATATTGGGGGAACTTGAAGAAAAAGAGGGATTCTCTAATAATGGACCATTCAATCCTATCAAAGGTCTTTTCCATGTCAATTTTAAGAATAACATTTAAAGACTTTCATTTTAGAGAACTAATTGAAGAATTCCTAGACAATAATGGCATTGCCAGTGGGTCTTCTATTGGGAAGGAAGCTTGCCTGAGTAGGGCAAATGATATTGGAGAGGTAAGGTTTGATCTTATTGTCAATTATTGTGGTAATGATCTTGTATTGAGTGTTACAAAGCCCTATAGGTCTAAAGTTCTTTAAGGTAATGGCATTTTGGCATTTTGAGATACGGTAAAGCTGGGTGGTGTTTACCTCTTTCTCTATAATTCTTGAAGAAAAGACTTTGGTACAAAAAAATATGAGATGGGTGTCGATGGATTCCTAGAATTTTTGGAAAAAAAAGGGGTGAAAACCATCCAATCCCAAAGGTTTATTAGATTTGAAGTTGAAGATAACCTTTATAATTTTAGAGAGAGAGAGAATGCTATCCAAGTGGTTATAGACACTCTCAGGGATAGAATCTCTAAAAGAAGGGTTTTTAGGGCACCTGTTGTTTGAGCTGGTGTGATCAGTGGCATAGAGGTTATTATAGAAAGACTGTATAGAGGCTTTAATATGTACTTGGGATTAGATACAGTTTCCTTCCTCATCCTTGAGAGAGTTAATTCTAGTTTTCCTTCTTCTATTCAAAGTAGAAGTATGGAAAATCTAGTATTTTCATCTCCCTCAATGAGCTATTTAACTCTAGATTTTACTCTCCAAAAGTCATATTCCAATCTAACAATCCCACCGTATTCTCTGAGGAGGGTATCCTCAAGGTTGTGGTGGAAGAAGCTGGTAAGGTAGTGGATGCTTTTTTGAATACCAGCCATCCTTGCCAAGACTCTTCTTATCCAAGAGAAAATATTACCAAAAATCTCTCTATTCCAAGTGATGATGAAATATTGGAGGTATTTGATGGAATTTGTAAGATTATCTCTTTTAAGGAATTCTTGATTGATAATGATAGGGATGTCAGGATGACAACACCACATGGGTTCCATTCTTAAGGTTTTTTCCTTAAAATAAGGGTTATTATTAAATTTTATTAGAAGAGAGTCGTGGTTAGAGTGGGTTCTAGGGAGGTGAGTGACAGAGGATTCATGAAATAGATGTATCCATTGCTCATTTACTAGGCATCTATCAATTATTTAAAGGATAAGGTGATTTCTTTTCCTATACCTCTTATTTGTCCATATGTACTTACTACCTTTAAAACCCAAATCTACCAGGTTACAGGGATTGACACAATTCCAAAACAAATTGACTCTATTATTTTTTATAAGGTTTCCATCAAATTTATCAGGGCCTGAGAGGAATTCATTAAAGTCACCTCCTACTATCCAACTAGTATTTTCATGGTTGGCTATGTTATCATCCATAAGAGTGAACTGATCCTACAGGGTCTTTCTATTGTTTAGGCTAGTACTAGCATATAAAACACAGCGAAACCAAGAAAAAGGAGAAGAGAGAACCTTGATAACCAAGAATAAGGGGTGATGGAGATGTCATTGATAATGAGAATGTCTTTTTTCCATATTAACACAATGCCACCTAATATGCCAATAATAGGGGACTAGATTTAGCAGTCATAGCTAAGGTCTTGGGTGAGTTGGTGGGGTTCATCATTCTATTTTCAAAAAGGGACAGCATGGCAGGCTTGTGTAGGCCTTTCATACTAGTGTAGTGTCTACGGAATTCTGCATTATTTGCTCCTCTAGCATTCCAAATTATTATGTTTATCATTATTTTGATTTATGATAGGGTCTGGTTCTCCACCACTCTTTTCTCTTTGTTAGGGTAGCTTAGGGGTGGTTGTGGTAATTTTATATTGACCATGGTCTTTAAGGGGTTTAGGGAAATAAAAAATTTCCCTCTGTAAGATAATGTTCTATAGAAATATAGCACTTTCGATGCTCAAAATGAAAAAAATATGTAGGTTTCTGAGGTTAGTTTGTTAGATATCTGAGGTTAGTTTGTTAGATATGATCCTTTTGGGTATGTTTTGCAGGAAATCATGTTTTGGATGATAAGTTCATGAAAAAGGTGAAAAAGGTGTTTTTGTTAATTTTTGAAGCAATTATGGATGTTTGGGATACTTTCTGGCTTGATCGTGATCAAATCATGTTTGAGAATAGAAGAAGAGCTAAAAATATAACTCCCGACACTTACTAACACAACCTATGGACCGCATATGCTACCAACGGACCGCAATAAGGCAAAGCAAATGCCAGAAGTCCAAAATCCCCAGAACTAAACTTAAAGGATTTTTCAACTACAACCAGCGCCCAGTGTCAGAACCGCAAGTGCTACGTGCACCCAGAGACAGAGTGCAGGTATAGACCACATATGGCTATCGACTCGATTTTCTCCTATTTTGTTTGGTCTTTGGTTTTAGGGTTTCTTCATGTTCTATAAATACTCTTTATGTGTTTTTAGTTGGAGTTATGCATGTTTAGTTCTCACAAACATATTTTGATTCCAAGATTAGATTTTAATCTTGGGATTCTCTTATATTGACTTTCGTATATTAATTCAGTTATAGTTGTGTATTTTTACACTTCTTATCATAGTGATTTCATCTATGATTTCAATTATGAATTTTATTGATTTCTTCATAAGCATGAGAGGCTAAATATCATATCTAGGGTTGTAGAAACCCTAGCGGATTGACAAAGTAGGGGAAGTGTGATTATTGAATTAAATAGATAACCATGGCTTGCATTGCACACTATAATAGATTTCTTAACGGAGGTCAATGTAGATCCCGCCCAGATTCTGGCTTCTTACTCCAAAAGAGGAGTAGTGACTATTAAAAGATAATAAAAACAGTAATTTGGAGTTTCACTGTTGATCCTAGATACTAGGTATTATCTATGTAAGATTTCATTTAATAACTAGAGACTCAAAAGGTAATAGTTAACTAGGATCACGATAAAGGTTAGTAACGTGACATCATTAGACTTAAAAGGTAAAGGGTAAAATTTGTCCACTATTCCAAAAGATTGTAGGTGGTACATATCTTATTGATTCTGCATGCAAGGTATCAGGTTGTTTCGACATAGCATGATAAGCCTACAGAGTTGAGAAGCCAAGGTACCACAATCCTAGTGTTCACCAACATTGCTTACAACAAAAGTTAGTGTAGTTATTGTCTTTAGTGTAGTTATTTTCTTGAGATTATTACATCAAAATCCCTCATTTACTTTTCCAGTTCTTGCCCATTGATTATAGCATCTCAAATCCATGAGTCCACATATTCACTTAGGATTTGACCCAACCTTTGTTGGGTAACTATATTTTGATAGTGACTATATCATCATCATCTGAGAGAGATATTGTTTGGACTTCATCAAACTTTTGGCATCACTGCTAGGGAACATGGTGTTGATCTATTATTTAAAGTTGTTATAGTTTTTGGATCTCCTTTTTTGTTTTTGTTCTTAGTTGGGCATACACCGGTGTATGCCTAGAATACATATTTAAGGCAATTACTTTATCCCACTAAATTTGAATCCAATGACGGTCCTATAAACACCTGGTAGGATGTGTAAGCAGAAAGAGATAAACTTCTTAAAAGTGTTTGTGATGTTGTAACCCCCCTAATCCTGAAGGATTTTAGGACATTATTGATCGAAAGATTGGTGAGATTTTAGCTCAAACTAAAAATGAGAGATGCATAATAGAAGAATCTCAATGCATAGCTTGGGAGGCAAAGTTAGCTGAGCAGAGATGGGCAGAAGACCATCGAGCAGTACTAGGTGAAAACAAGAATAGAAATAACAGAAGCCGACCTCAAGTGATCCTAGCATATAAGTATATTTATTTGTATGAAGATGATGAAGGGGATCTGGGATATGTTGAGCTGGCAGAGACTAGAACTATCAAGCTTCTTGTTTTGCCCCCTGATGTCAAGTTCAACATTTCTAATTCTATAATTCAGGTACTATACTTGAAGGGCTTGTTTGCAAGGTTGCCTAAAAATGATGAAAACAGGCATCTGGTGAATTTTACTTGGATCTGCAGTACATATACCATACCTGGGGTAGATTAGAAGGAATTGAGACTGAGGTTATTTCCCGTCTCTCTTATTAGAGAGGCATCTTTATGTCTTCAGGAACTTCCAGGAGGGTTTATCACTACATAGAGCAAGTTACACATGCAATTCTTGAACAATTTCTTTCCTTCTATAGGGTATTGCACTCAAGGACGAGATTTGTAGCTTCAAGCAGCTGAAGTCAGAATCTATTTATAAGGTATGGTTTAGGTTCAAAAAGAAACATAGCTTGGTTCCCAAAAACCAAATTTCAGGGACAAAATTGTTAGAGATCTTCTATAGAGCCCTCACTATAAGTTCCATAGAAATGGCAGAAACCATCTCCGGAGGAGCCTTGATAAGATTACTATAGGAGATGGCTTCAAGTATTAAGGATCAAATCTCATTATCTAACAAAGGGTGGAAATCTCGGGAGGTTGAGAGAAGTTTTGATATTTATTTTATTCGAGCTTTTGGTGATCAGAGAATAGATGAGGATGCTGTAGCTCAGTAGATTTCTCTATTAAGGATAGACATTGGTGAGTTGGCCAAATAATCTACAAAAATAAATTTTTCAAAGGTTAATGCAGTAGGGGTACAGGGTGCAGCTTCTAGGGTGAATGAGTCAGATATAGAGGGGGAGGCAAAGTATGTGGATCATCCGTTGGCAGGTTTCTAAATCCAAGAAAAAGGGAATCAAGTTAGGAATTATGATGATAGAGATAAATATATTCCACCTGGCAGATGACATGTAGAATTGAGAAATGGTGCCCAACAATTGAATTTCAGGGACAAGATTGTGGGAGATCTTCTATAAAGAACTGAATACCAGTTCCATAGAAATGGAAGAAACTATATCCGAAAGAGCCTTCATAATATTACTATAGGAGATGGGTTCGAGTATTATGGATCAGATCTCATTAACTAACCAAAGGTGAAAATCTCGGGAGGTTGAGAGAGGTTCTGACATTTATTTTATTGGAGCTTTTGGTGATCATATAGTAGATGAGAATGTTGTAGCTCACCAAATTTCTTTATTGAGGATAGACATTGGTGAGTTGGCTAAACAATTTGCAACAATAAATTTTTCAAAGGTTAATGCAGTAGGGGTACAAGGTGCAACTTTTTGGGTGAATGAGTCTCAGATTGAGGGGGAGGCAAAGTATGTGGATCATCTATTAGCGGGTTTCTGAGCCCAAGGGAAAAGTAGTTGGAGAAGTAGTATGGGAAAATCTCTACCAAGTTAGCCCGGTATCAGACAGGTGGACTTCATAGTGATAATGTATCGAATCCTGTAATACTTGTTCATTGTCTGGATAGGAACACGTGGAGTAATTCCACACCTAATGAGCAATTTTTCCCGCTACTAATGAGCCAATAAAGGAAAATATTATTGTATATGAGACACCTAAAATAGAATTTGAGAAGCTGGCCTATAGTGATGATGATTTTGGGAGTAACGACGATGACGTCTGGGTAGAAAGAGATCTCCAAAATATATTACATCAATTTAGTATAGATTTTCATGCACCAGTAGTTGAAAAGAAAGGACACCCAGGTGTAGTCATCATTCTAAGTTCTATTAGGCCTTTCACACAGCTGTATCTCGGATACTAGTAGGCTTCAGAGGCTAATTTATGAAGAGTACTAGATCGATCTATCTAAACATAACGAATAACATAGTTATTGGAATTTGATAATTACCAGTCAGAGTGGATGACCAGACCACTCAATTCTTATATCCTGGCCATTGTACGAGAGTTTTACACATCATATAATGCTATAGTAGATATTTTCAATCCTAATAAGGCATATGGAGTAGCCATAACTTGATCATACAATTGTTAGAGGGGTCAGAGTTGATCTATCAGTAAAGACTATCCACCGAGTTATATTTAGTCCTGATTATATTAGTCTTGTATATACAGTTGAGTGAGACTATAAACTGAGAGTCATATGTGATAGACATATTATATGGAAAGCTGATAACAGAAGAGAGAGGGTCAAGATGGCTAGGTGGACATCCAGCTATATTTCACCTTTGGGTGATGCCACCCCATGGATTAAGGGGCATGGTATGATCAAGAAATGTACATTGACCTTTAAGGCCAAATTTTGGTGGTTTCTTATTCGATACTGACTATTCCCCACAGCCTAAGATAATTTATTAATTTGGGAGAGAGTTTTCCTAGTTACTAGTATAATGGCTGGATATTTTATTGATTTTACAGCTATTCTCCAGCATGAGATCCATGATAGAGCATTTGGCGAGTTGACTAATATGCCAATTCCTTGCATAATTCAGAGACTATGCAATTAGGATGGTGTACCTAAGATACCAGGAGTAGATGAGATAGTACTTATGATGGCTACTGGGCATAAAAAAAGTGTGAAGGATCTGGTATGCCTAGTCCTTTCGAGGAGATCGACAGAGCTAGCCGTTGTACCTAGGTCCTAGAATAGAGGCCTAATAGTTTCCATAGAGCCTTATGATACATATGGAGGCAATATGGGTATAGGTGTTGACATAGAGATAGGGTAGCAGAGATAGGCTCTAGATTAGCATACGCAGGGTGAGGGGACATAAGCCACTTCTCATCAGCCGTAGCTTTAACCTCAAATTTGATTGGCATATCTTTAGAGCCTACTCACCCATCTACTATAGCTCCTACTAAAGGTATGATTACTATATCTAGAGAGTTCTTTTAGAGCTTAGAGGATAACCATAGGGCCACTGGTACTCAATTGAAGTTTGTTGAGATCGAGAGAGCTACCCTCTATGAGCAGATGTGATTACGGATTAGGACCAGATTCGAGCAAATAGAGGCTAGATGGGAGGCTACACAGAGAGCTTCCTTATTTGAGCTATGTGTTGACTTTGATACATGTCTTGATTAGTTTGAGAGATAATTTATAGCCTAATTCATAGGGATAGATGCACCAAATATAGCCCAGATGAGAGAGGATTTTGGTATATTACGAGCAGAGGTACGCTCTCTCAGAGAGAGCCATATGAAATCCACTCCTTCAGTTATACCCCCAGTGGTCTAGATATTACCTCCACCCATACTAAAATATTTTGATTTCTTCGAAGATGATGATTCAGAGGTCCTAGCAGTTGAGGCCATGAGAGGTTATATAAGAGACTTATGGGATTCTGATATGCCATATGACCAGGTTGTTAAAAGGGAAAGACATGATTCGATAGATACTACAGTTTTTGACATGCAGAGGCATATAGATCTACCAATGGGTGCATTCTCTAGTAGTGCACCGCCACCACCACCATCTCTGCCAGCTGATATGCCCCCATCTGGAGATGCCCATAAAATGGATACTTAGCGCATCCCAAGTATGTTCTTATTTTCATTTATTTTATGTTATTTGTGTTTATTAAGGACAGTGCATAGTTTTTTAGTTGGGCGTGGGGTATACCAAAGCTATGGCAGGTTTTTGTTGTCGTACTTCTTTCCATGTCGGTCGTAGTATGGTTGTACAAGTGTCATGTGGATAATTTGGGTTGTATTATGTTTTGTTTCATATTGTGTTGTGTTTTCATGTAATTAGTAGATTTTTAAGTATTTAGGGCAGTAGTTATATTTTGACTAATTTTGGATACCTCTCCAAAAATTGTATTTTAGAACTGTGTGAAAGTACATATGTATGAACAATGTGGATCCTCTTATGGAATTAGGATCAGGGGCATAATAATCATTTTCTAACAATTGCATGAATCGAATAAGTAGTAGCCTATAATATTGACTATGTGTTATGTGTGTGTGACATGCTACTTAGTTCCCTTTGTATGTTGAAGTCAGAACTTGCTCGGTTAGTCTTCACAAAGTTTGAGTATAGTTGGTTAGGAATTGATCATAGGTAATTTTTGATTTTAATCCACTTTTATCCTGAATAACCTTCTATGTGAAAAATAGTATATCTTGATCCCTATTTTGAGCCTTGTAGCCTAATTCTTTGTTCTTATCTATTCACCTTCCCATTTATATTATAATGAACGTTTTTTGGCCCTGGTCCTCCTTTGACATTATGCACCTCAACTCAGGCAAAATACCGAAGTTAAGGGTGGCTATCATAGGGGTGCATAGTGTGAAGTGTGTATGTAGAAGGGTAAAATCAGAGAAGAGTTATTAAGGCTAGGTGTGGTAGCAAAAGAAAAGAAAATTAAAAACAAAAGAAAAACTATGAAAAATAAAGAATAAAAGACCACACCCAACCTGAATATGCTTTAAAATAAAAAGGGAGAAAAAAAGGTGAAATAAAAAGGAAATTGGTTAATAAGTGAGACCCCACAGTTAGTGTTAGTCACTTGATTTGTCCATATGTTCCATACCAGCCCCCTAAGTCTATATTATAAGCCAAGAAAAGTCCTATAATGATTTTAACTTGACTGCCTGAATGCTAGAGTAAATAAAATAAGGGTAATCCTACGGTATTTGATTTACATTGATTGTAACTTCTCTTCTAAGGGTAAGTGTCTCTTGTCTGTCCCTGCATTCACATGTATTATTTCCTATGAGTGAGTGGGATATCTTTGTTGTGAGGGCATATTTGTCATATTGTTAGATGCTTGCTTTTTTATGGGTAGTATAACTTGTACATATGCATGGTTGTCAATTTCTAATGTAATACCATACCTTGATCCCATTGTGTCACATTGTTGTGCTTTATGAATATACACAGTTGGTTTTGAAAAGTGAGGTTGGAAGGGGTGTTGTGTTTTGAGGTTAAAAGTGTTGATTTACTGCCTTGTATAGCTTATATCCTCCTAGTTAAGCATCATTTTTATTTTATTGTGTTTTGTTTCCTGAGTACATTCAAACGTTCTAAGTTGACGGTGTTGATGTGCTAGAGAAATATAGCACTTTTGATGCTTAAAATGAGGAAAATATGCAATTCTATGAGGTTTTATAGTTAGATATGATTCATTTTGGGTATGTGTGGTAGGAAATCATGTTTTGTGTGCTAAGTTTGTGAAAAATATGAAAAAGGTGTTTTGGCTACTTATTAAAGTAGTTATGGATGTTCGGTACACTTTTGTCTTGTTCGTAATCAAACTATGTGCAAGAATTTAAGAAGAGTTGAAAAGATGAGTCCCGACACTTTCTAAGTCATCATGTGAACCGCAAGTAGTACTTATGGACCATTTATGGGCAAAGAAAGTGCCATAACTCCAAAATCCAAAGAGTTGACTTCTAGGAAATTTTGGTCTAGCACTTGCAGTCGCCATTTGCACCATCCCTGCTAGCTGCAAGTTCTACCTGTGCCCAAGGACAGGGCAAAAGTAGGGACCATAAGTGGCCACCGACTCTTTTTTCTCCTATTTCATTTGGGCTTTTATTTTATGATTTTCTCGTGTACTATAAATACCCTTTATATGGTTTTAGTAGAAGTTACTCACTCTTGATATTTATAAACATATTTTGATCCTGAGATTTAATTTTGATCTTGAAACTATCTTGTATTAAATTCAGATGATTAATTTAGTTATGGTTTTAGGTTTTCTACTTCTTATTATTGTGATCTCATCTATTCTTTCAATCATGAATATTGTTGATTATTTCACAAGCATGAGTGGCTAAAAACCTACAGCTAGGGTTGTGGTAACCCTGCAAATTGTCGAAGTAGGGGAAGTGCTATTGTTTTTCTAAATCGATACCCATGCGTGCATTGCTTTTTTTTCAATATAATGGTTTTATTAACGGGTTCACACATTATATTCCACCTAGATTATTGCTACTTACTCCAAAAGAGGAGTACTGACTAGGATAACATAAAAACAACAATAATTTGGAGTTTAAATGTCCATCCACACTTTTAAGTTTTATCTTAGTAAGATTGTTGTATTTCATCTAATAACTAGAGACTTGAAAGGTAATACTTAGCTGGAATCAAGATAAGGGTTAGTAAAGCGACATCCTGAGACTCAAAAGGTAAAGGATGAAATCCCTCTGCATGTCTAATGGACTATAGAAGGTACATAACTTATTCATTCTTCATACAAGGTATCTAGTTTATTAAACATAGCATGATACGCCTAAGAGTTGAGAGTCCATAGGGAACACAATCCTAGTGTTCACTTACAACTATTTACAATCGAAGTTGGTATTTGCTACTAGTTTGATATTGACACTCAAAAGACCTAATTTACTTTTCCAGTTCTTCCTACTGATCAAAATAGCTGGGAGACACAATTCCATTTATTCCTTGGGATTCGGCCCCAACCTTTGTTGGGTTACTATATTTGGCAGCAGCCATATCATCTTCTGAGAGGAGGTGTAGCTTGGACTTCACCATATATGCATATGTATATGTTGTTTCATATATGCATTATACATATGTGTAATATGCATATCTATATATATGTACATATATATGTATATAAGTACAATTATTTCTATATACATATGTTAATTTTTATATATTATGAATCACCTAGTAGAATGAGTATCGGTGCATTAGGATCCTAATATACAAATGTTCAATCATTTAATTGTATATATATAATACTATACGTTTATACAATATAGCATTGATATACATATTTATATGTTTATTTAATACATAGTCTATATGCATATGTATATGTTATGCAAATGTGTTTGTGTCATTTGTATCTACTTATTCATTTAGTTATATATGTATAATATTATAAATTTATATAATGTATTGTTGATATGAATATGTATATGTTATACATAATACATAATTATAAAATTAGAATCTATATGTATATACAATTGTATATATATTCAGTTAAAATTCAATTGTATGAAGTATAATTATTTTTTATACGTTTGTACTAAAAAAGGACCAATTATGGAAGGATAATCAATAGCATTTTTTGTTATATAGAAGGAAAATATTAAGGAAAGTTGAAGATAATAATGAGCATTAATTACTCTTTTTTTTGCTTTAAATTAATATTAATTATATTATATAAATGAGTCCTAAATACATTTGGTCATTAACTAATGTCTATATAGTGTAATTAGTGAAACTTAAAGCATGAAGTTAGTTAGGAGGAATCGAAGATGTCTATATGTGAAGTTTTACCATTTTTTTTAAATGTTATACACAATTTACGGTATTGGTGTGTTACTTTGAGGTACCTTTATAATTACCGGATTAATCCTTTTGTTCTAAAAATATTTTTGTAGGCATAAATAACTATTTAAATCCTAATCAATTAAGTGCATCAAAAAGCAAGAAATGGATTGAAAATTTATCCAAGAACCACCTTAAATGATAAAAGAAAAAAGAGAAAAAATATTTGTAAAGGAGTAAGGCGAGTTGCATATTAATTCAAGACTCATTGCTAATTTGAAATAAAAAAGTGAAGAGACCAAAAAGGATCAGAAAAATGGTTGCGGGTTTACAAAAAAGAACAAATGCCTCTAATACTAGATAAGCTTTAGGCCAGATGAATTTGGTTTTGATTAAGAATGAAATTATGCATCTTTCCCCATACTCTTAGTAAAAAAAATGAAAATCGAGAATGCAATTACGCACCTTGATAAAGATCGTCCTAAAATAAATTTTCATTAGCTTTATCTAAGAAATATAGATTGATATTATTGGTAAATTAAAAATAAGAAAATTATGTCCTACAAGCATAGTTTATCTAAAATAATTTAAGTCACGTATAACTTGATAAAAACGACTGTTCTGGAACCGCAAAACTCGAGCAGTACCTTATACCTTCCCCTCAGTCAATAGAATTTTTGACCTGGTCTCCTATTTTCGTAGATCAAAAAAGAGTAATTTTGTTTTAATTAGAGATTCAATAAGGTAACTTAGAATACCATAACTCATTTTAAGTGGAAATTATGTAAATAAAATAATCCCTATTCAATATCATCACTTTAATTGAAAATATTCTTTGACCTAATAAAAAGGGGTATGAAATCATGTAGTTTGACTTCAGCGTTGAAATTACATCTATGGATTCTGTAACTTTGTTGCAGCCTACATTTTGAAATTTTACTCTTTTTATACTACTTTGATAGGTTGACTACTAGTTCAGTTTCTGTTAGTTCAGATGGGTTGTACTTGGTAGATGCTTGGAGGTTGTCTATCGACATAGGGTTTTGGTTTCTACTACTTTTGGCCTAGATTTCTTAGTTGTCCTTACAAATTTTGAATGTCAACTCAGTGAGATAAGTTACCTAAGTTTGACTTAGAATAGTTACACCCCATAGTCGGTAGGGTATAATGGAGTAGATCATTCAAATTCGAGAGATTATGCATGCGATTCATGATTATTAGTTTTAAGGGTCGTCCGAGTTAGTTATAGCTTTGGCTAGATATTGGAAGCTTTGATCATCTCCATTTATATGTCTAGGTAGTACCTTATAGTCTTATTATTATGATTGGCATGATGGATTTTCAGTATATCAGCTTCAGTCTATTGAGGTTTGTGAGATGTGATTATGTAGGCAAGGCTCAAATGACATTCTGTGTAGATCAGAGCAGATAATAGGTTTAGAATGATAAACAAATATTAGATTTAAAATTTGGAGTTGTCCTCATAGTTCAGCCTTGGGTGGTCTTATACATATGATATTAGTGTACCGTGGTTGGGCTTGCGTGCTTCAGTTATTCTCAATTCAATTGGAGGCTAGTTCGTTGATGAAGTTGAGTTTTTATTATTTGGGAAATAAAGTAAGAAAGTTGGTGAAAATGGGATACCTTTGTTGAAATCCCTTTAAAACATTGGTTTGACTTAGAGGTTATCTAGGTAGTTTTTGTTGGAGCATGCAGGCCTAGTACCTCGTCATTTAAAGTTTTTGGGTAACTTTGACCCATTGACTTTTGTAAATGAAATTCCATTTAGTAGTGGATATTGTAATAAGCCTCCAGGTCATCTTCTCAATATCCATGCATTTATAGCATTTTGATCCTTCCCTCAGTGGTTGTAGGTTATTTATGACCTATCAAAACTGTCGATTTAGTCATTGGATAGTTCATATAGATTTTAGGATTATTTCTCTATCTTGGAGCTTTTGCTGTTAAGAAATAGGTCTCGGACCAAAAATTTTAGTAAGTAGTCTCAATTGAAAAATTCGACAAGGCTGTTATCTCCACAACATTGATTATAGGTAAGAAGGACCCTTGGACCTGGTCTCGAGGCTTTTGGACTTGTTTTGGGCTATTGGTTAGAAATTGGTAAATGGATCATTGGGTTTGGGGGCACTTTTTATTAAAATGACTCAGATAAAAATTTTGATCGTGCCATTAGTTTGGAATGTCGATTTTGGGTTAATATCATAGTTAGTTAGGGTCTTGAGTCTTTATAATTTATTTTAATTATTTAGATGAAATATAGTTAAAATAGCTTAAAAGGGATCATGATATTTAATTAGTTGTAAATGAATTTTTTCATAATTCTTATTATTCCATTTGGTCCTAGATATGTTTTGAAATCAATTTTCACTACTAGTTTATGTTTATAGGGCTTGGATGAGTTTTGAGATTAAAAAAAGTTTTTTAAAAGTTGTTGGTGTTGGTGTGGCCGCTTTAGCGACTGTTGACCATTTAACTGAGCCACTATTTGACTTCTTTAGCAGTATTTTGACCCTCGAACAAGGTTGCTTTAGAGTTCAAATTTCCGTTTTAGGGGCGACTGCTGAGGATAAGACTAAAATCGAACTAGTTTAGTATTTTTGACATTTTATGAGCTAGGAAACATTGCTATAAGATTCTTGATTCATTTTTCTTGTGTAATCATCATCTATGTGTTTAGAACTTCATCTATCTTAGTTTCCAAGAATACCCATTACAGTTTTCTTAATTTCCAACAATAGTTGTTATTCAAAATCATTTTTTTGCCATTGTTGGAGCTTGGAGCATGGAAAATTATGTTAAATCATCCATTGAGTCTAAGATAAGCTAATTTAACACCGTTTGATCATTTTTCATTTTTTCTCCCTTTCAAATTCTTCGTTTTTCCTTGTAAATTCCTTGAAATTAGTTTTTGAATTTCTTAACTTTATGGGCTGATTTGGGATTTGATTCAAGATCTATTTGTCCTCAACTTTTGAACAAATTCCTTGTCTTTTGTGAGATCTCATGACGGATTAAATTTTATAATTCTGTTAGCGGGC
This sequence comes from Capsicum annuum, assembly GCF_002878395.1. NCBI lineage: Eukaryota > Viridiplantae > Streptophyta > Magnoliopsida > Solanales > Solanaceae > Capsicum > Capsicum annuum. The sequence continues at coordinate 157,729,012 of NC_061116.1, forward strand.
CCTATAGACCTATTTTGACCTAATTTTTGGTCTAAAGTGTTATATCGCAATACGGATATTGTTTTACTCCTATTAACTTTTTGATTTTGATTGTGTGCAAATATTTAAGGATCGTTGATCAAAGATGAGCAATTCATGTATGATTCAAGATTATGGTTCAGCATCGAGGTAGGCCTGGGCCTACTTTCTGTATGAGATGGTGTTATATATATAGCTTGCATGCTAGCTAGAGATTATAATATATGTTTATGACAAGTGTATCATGACTTAACCTATTTGGGTAATTTGGGATATAAGTGTAACCCAAACCTTATAATAATATACTCTTTATGGCCTTAGGACCATATTATTCTAGATTATACACATGATATTAACCATAGATTAATATTAATGATCTTTTATTATAAGACATACCTTTTGACTTAGTAAATTGTTACCTTTTTACTTAATAATTTAGGTGGTAATTCTATGATTAGATACATGTAGTGATTGTATGCCCTTGATTACCTAGTTTCTCAAGCTATGAGTCTTGCAACATAAATTATGTATTGTTGGGCTCGAGTCTGTAGTACAACACCTTTTGGAATCCAGGTGAGTATTTTATTCTTAAAAGAATAAGATTCTAGTATATAGATGCTTATGTTGTATTGTTTGGATATTGGTGATGGCATGCATACTTTTAGGCACATTTATGCTTACTTAGTAGTACGATTCCAACCAAATCCTTACCTTTACTACTGTTTTCTAAAAAGGGATATATTTCTACTTTTCACTTTTAAAATTGATTCTTTTACAATGGGAATTACCATCTAAGTTAATGATTTCTGAACTTTTGGAACTAATGTGCCATTTTAGAAATTATACCGAGGATGATTCTAGTCCATTATCAATTCACTTTTTTACCATGACTATTTATTTTGGTCAAAGAATAGTTTGCTCCTTTCTAAGCTATTATACTAATTTAGTCTCGAACATGATCTCAAGCAATAGATTTACAGATTTGTACTTTTTTATTCTCAATTTAAGTCTTGCCATATATTTTATTTTTATATCTCTCTATTACTAGATGGAATAGAGAAATTATAATGGTTATTGAAAGTCTTAGCTTCAGACAGGGCAGTGTATAGGGATATCCCGAGTCCCTTATGGGATTCTTCATCCATGAGTCATAGTCCCAGAAAAGAATAGTCTTCATAGGTACTACCTTTGCGAGCTACTGAGCTTGATGAGGTGTATACAGTTGATACATTATGCACTTGTGTTGGAAATTAATACTATTACTTTATGTTGCATTTATCCATTCATATGCATTGCCTATCACCAGTATAATTGGTTGGTGCTTAAATCTATTAGTTTTACGGAAGGTTGTATAGCTATAAGCTATGATTGTAGTTTTCTAAGATATTTCTTGAACCTTCTGGGCTTATGGAGACCCAGTTAGGTTATTGTTTGTCTGTACTATTTGGTTACTTTATTGTTAGTTATTATGGTTTGTTTGTGACAGGATAGTTATAGACTGGTACCTGGGATTGTCTGTATATTTTTAATTCCTTTTCTTTCTCATAGTAAGATATATTATTATTAGATTATCTTATGTTTAGTCATCCTTGTATTAGAGTCCTTGATTATCCTTAGGGTTCCTTGAGAAGATAGGTTGTCTCTAAAACACTCTGGGTTTGGGACCCATAGAAAATTTCCTAAATTTTTGGATTCTGAACATCATACAACTTGTGGGTACCATTCGTATGATGGGGTACGGTTGGTATGCTCTTAGTCGTATGCTAACCAGTGTTGGTTGGTGGGCTGGATTGGTTTCTGGTATGGATACAACTTGAGTGGGAACAATTTGTATAGTGGGTGATGAGTCATATTATTAGGATTTTTCCTTCTCTTAATCTGAGACTTAGTGACCTAACTTGGATCTGAGTACGAATGGCTCACCATGAGCCATAAGATAGGGTATAAGTCATACCATTGACTCATATGGTAGATAGTGTTCAAACTTTTTTTATTCTATTCTATCAGGGATAGGGTTTAGGGTTACTAATTGTATGGTTGGGTATGACTTGGTTCGAGTAAGTTGTATGTTAGACTATATTAGATTGAAAGGGTAGAACTAGGGTACGAGTAGTGGGTACCATTTATATTGGAGGGTACGATTTCTATGGGGTAGTCATACCATTTGACAAGAATTTTAAGCAGTTAAGTTGGGGGTAATCTCAACATTTCCCACTTAACCACTAAAGTTTGCATGATTTATATCACTATTGGGACATCATTTACCTAATTATTCAAATCTTAAACACTTGGAAACACTCTCTAATTCTCTCTAAGGCTTTTTGGTAAAATAAGGCCAGGTTTCATCTAGAGGATCAATTTGGGGCTTGTACGGGTGATTTATCTCCATTATCTTCGTAATCCAAGGCATGTAATCCTCCCTTATTATTAGTTACAAAATAAAGGCATGTTTTATATAACGTTTTCGTGGCATGATTATTGTATAGTGTTAGGGTTTACAAATATATGTTGGGGTATTGGGGTTAAGTGTTTAGTTATGGTTTTTCCATGTTTTAATTATGTAATTATATGCTTTAATGGTGCTTTTGACAATTGGTTGGATGTGAATGGTTAATTAGTAATTGGATTTGATTTTGGAAACACTACGCCTCCAAAATGTTTGATAAAATGCCTATGAGAATGCTTTCAATGTAACTTTTGCATAGAATGGTTTTGTAATGGAACCCTAAAATGGTATAAATGGTATAAATGGTTTGGAATGGTTAATGGTAAGGGTTGGTGGTCATGGTTATGGTTCATTAAACTTCCTTGTAGGGTACAAGGGAATTCCCCAAGTAAGCATGTTCATGAACGACTTGTGGGGTACATGGGATTCCCCCAAGCAAACTTAATAATGAAAACTTTGTGGGGTACACGGTATTCCCTCAAGTTAACTTGATAATGTAATCTTTGGGTACATAGGAATCCCTTTACATAAAAAGGTTGGTTAAGGACATTGCTTTCAAGCTGTAATTTGGTATGATGATACCACTACTCATAGCCTTGGTTAATAATAATGAAATAATAGTTTAGTTGGATGGCAATGGTTTTAATTAGTCCATAATGGTAGGGTGTGATAGCTAAATATAAAGGTGCGAGTACGATGGACGGACACTAGAAACTCATGTTTGACTACGTGAGGGTTGGTCATAACAACCATATATGATACTATGAGGTACATGGGAATCCTCTAAGTACATTGTACATATGTATCATAGATAGAAAATGGTACTCGGTAATCCCCTAGTCTTATGATATCTTTAATTCATGCGGATACATGCATCAGGGCTTATTCAAGGGGTTAGACTGGACCCATATAGCCCTTGGGAGTTTCTAAGATGGTTAAGTTACACATACCCAAGTTAATGGTTTTAAAGGCATGCTAAACCCAGGTCACATCCCTAAAATAGTTTTATATATATGCATGTATTGTATGGATATTGTTTGTTTACTTGGTTTTACTAGATGGCATTATTTTATCCTTATCCTGAGTTCATGCTAGAGTTAACCCGTTAACCCATCTTCAGTCCGATGTATCCCAATGGATGCAAGAATCAGCCATTCTATTCTTCCTGATTTGTGATAGAATTCAAGATCAGCTATTGAATTAAAGTAGTGATCTTTCATATTCTTGAAGGCTCTGCTTCATATCATGGATGTCTTTACATACTTTAGTTATATTAAGGATATTGCTTTTGGCTATGGTTGGGGGCATATCCCAACCAGATATTGTTTTTCTTTTACTTAGATGCTTTTGTGGAAATATTATGGGTTGGAATAGTATGGATCGGTATTGGTGCCAGCCTAAATATTCGGGCAGATACTATTGGACTTGATTTATGATTGTTCCATACTCTTATTTATGTTATGGACTCGTAATTGATTATTATTTTGGTTTTCACATGGTTATTGGTTGGGTTTTGGATAGTTGTACTCATTTGGGTTAGTCATTGACATAGACCGATCCTATAGTCTAAATTTGTACAAATATACTATCTTGTTATATGTTCAAAATTCATCTGACTAAAGGTATGCATTTGGATGGTTGGGTTGGTTATCGAGGGTGGTCCCAAATCCTAGTTGGACATAGGATGCCCATTACGATAAAGCCTTAAGTTGGGTCGTGTCAAGTTGGTATCAGAGCTTTAGGTTCATGGTAAATTGGAAGTCCATAAAGCCATGTCGAATGGAGTCTCTTTTAAGGATGTGTAGCGCATGACACACATAAAGGAGAGGCTATAAAGAATTTAGTAATATTTCACTTTCTTGGTATTCTATTTTTAAGCTTGGATTCTAAGTTCTGGAATCTTCTCTAATCCTGGTTTGTTTTCTTTTCATATCATGCCTCGATGTTCTAAGATGCAACATAACTCTTCTGTCCTAATAGGGGATAGTGTTGAAGAGACACGTACTATTCAGGAGATCCATACTCGATATAGGGGTTAAGTACCTTATATTTCTTGAGTTCCACCAGTTGCTACCAGTCCTCCTCAGGTTGAGGTGACTAATATAAAATTTTGTCCATCAATTTATGTTATCGCTTAGTTGGTTGTTGCTCAGGCTAAGTGGGATGTATCTGGTGTTTCATCTACTGAGGCCACAAGGATTATCCAGTTTATAAAGATGAATCCTTATGCTTTTACTAGTGTGAAGGTAGCGGAGGATTCTCAGGGTTTCTTAGATAAAATATAGAAAATATTTAAGGTGATACAAGAATTGAATGTGGAAAGGGAGAATTTTTCTACTTACTAGCTTAAGGATGTGGTGTTCCAATGGTATGACGTGTGAGAATGGGTGAGAGGTGATGATGAGGATTAGACTTTCTGGGTGACTATGTCTAATGCTTTTCTGAACCGCTCCTTTCTTCAGCAGTTGAGGAAAGCAAAGGTAGAAGAATTTGTTAATCTGAGACAAAGTAAAATGTTTGACATGGAATATGCCTTAAAATTTCATCAGCTGTCTAGGTATGCTCCAAAATTAGTGTCTAACATAAGGGCAGAATGAGAAAGTTAATATTTGGACTGTCTTAGGATTTGATCCTTAAAAAAAGACTGCATTTCTGATCAAGGATATGGATTATTCTAGGTTGGTGGTTCATATGCATTAAGTGGAGGAGGAAAAGAGGAAACAAGTTGAGTTTGGTGAAAGGCAGGGTAAGAAGTTCAGGTCATCTAAACAAGGTGGTTCTCAACAGCAAGGTGGTAGGGGTGGTGATAAATGGCCAAAGAAGAAATGTGGGAGTTCTGTTCCTTTGCTTTAGCTAGTGCTCCTTACCCAAAATAGTTGGGTGATAGGCATCAGTAGAGAGGCAATAATTTCTAGGCACAGGGTGCCCAATCTTAGGCGAGTGGGGCTTATTCGGCCTCATCAAGCCCTCCTTGTTGGTTTTGTCGTATGTTGCATAGGGATTTTGTGATAAGGGAAGGGACAAGTTATTCAAATATGGTCAACTAGGCTATTTTCTTAGAAAATTTCTCATTGGTAAGGGTGCTTCGGGAGAGAGTAAGGCTTGAGTTTCTCCATGTTCTTATCCTGAACAAAAGGGTGCTACTTCTGTATCTATTTCTACTTCTAGTACCGATGCAAGTCAGAACAGGTTATATGCAATTACTACTCAGCAAGAATCTGAGGCATCTCCTGATGTCGTTACGGGTACGTCATAATTCTTTTCTCATAAAGTGTATTATTTTCTTGATTCTGGGTCCACTCTCTTTTATGTGACCCTATTTGTGGCTGTGTATTTTGGTTTTGATCTTGAGGTTATTAGGGGTCCTTTTTCTATTTCTACCGTAATAGGTGACACTGTTGTTGCAAAAAGTGCCTATAAGGGGTGTGGTATTTTTTTGTAAAAGGTATACTTTGGTTGATTTGTTTGAACTTGATATGGTGGATTTTGATGTTATTTTGGGGATGGATTGGTTACACTTCTATTATGCGTCCTTAAATTGTGAGACCTGTAAGGTTGTCATTAAGTTCCCTGGTGAACCGATTATTGAGTGGAAGGGTGGTTCCCTAGTCCTAGGGGGAGGTTTATTTCTTATCTTAAAGCTTGGAGAATAATCTCCAAAGGGTGTATCTATCATTTAGTCTTGTTTAAAGATTCTAACTCGAAAGGTCCTCCATTAAATTTGGTTTTGGTGGTAAATGAATTTTCTAAGGTCCCTTTGGATAATCTTCCTTGTTTTTCTCCAGATAGGGAGATTGAGTTTGGTATTTATTTGGTTCTAGACACTCGTCTAATATTTATTCCTCCTTATAGAATGGATTTCGGCTGAGTTGAGGGAACTCAAGAAGCAACTTAAGGATCTTTTGGATAAGTGTTTCATCTTTCCTAGTGTATCCTTATAGGGTGAACCAGTATTATTCGTGCTTAAGAAGAATGGTTCCCTTCGAATGTGCATTGACTATCGGTAATTGGATATGGTGACGATTAAGAGAAAGTATCCTCTCCAAGGATAGATGACTTATTTGATCAATTGCAAGGTGTAGAATGTTTTTCTAAGACAGATCTTTGGTCTGGGTATCATCAGCTTAAGATTGGGAAGGCGTATATCCCTAAGATGGATTTTTGTATTCAGTATGGGCACTTTGAGTTCTTTGTTATGCTATTCTATTTGAATAATGCCTCAATGGTATTTATGGATTTGATGAACATGCTTTTCAGGCAATTTTTGGATCTCTTTGTCATTATGTTCATTGATGACATCCTGGTGTATTCTAAGAGTGAGGTGGATTATGCTAATCACCTTCGTGTGGTGTTGCATACCTTAAAGGAGCAGCAGTTGTATACCAAATTATCCTAGTGTGAGTTTTGGTTGAACTCTGTAACTTTTCTTTGTCATATTATTTAAAGTAAGGGTAATATGGTGGATCCACAAAACGTGGTGATGGTTAAAAAGTGGACTAGACCTACGACTCCAATTGACATTCAAAGCTTTTTAGATTTGGCTAGGTATTATAAGTGGTTTGTCGAAAGTTTCTCGACAATAGCTGCCTCATTAACTAAGTTGACTCAGAAAAAGGTAAAGTTTTCTCGGTCGTATGCCTGTGAGGAGAGTTTTATGAAGCTGAAGGATAAGCTAACTTTGAATCTAGTTTGGATATTTTCTAAAGGTAATAAGGAATTTGTGGTTTATTGTGATGCATTTCGTGAGGGACTTGGTTGTATTTTGATGCAGCACGGTATGGTGGTTTTCTATACTTCCAGACAGTTGAAGGTACATGAGATAAATTATCTTACTAATGATTTAGAGCTTTTAGCAGTGGTTTTTTCTTTGAAAATATAGCAGCATTATTTATATGATGTGCACATCGACATATTTTTTTATCATAAGAGTCTACAATATGTGTTCACTTAGAAGGAGAAAAATCTCAAGCATAGGAGATAGTTGGAGCTTCTCAAGGACTATGATATGAGTCTTCACAACCACCCAGGTAAAGCTAACATGGTTGTTAATGCTCTTAGTAGGTTGTCCATGATAAGTTTAGCTCATGTGAATAAAGAGAAGTCGGAATTAGTGAAGGATATTCACCGCTTGGCTAATCTTGGAGTTTGTCTCTTGGACTCCAATGATGGTTGTGTGATGGTACCAGAAGTGGTTCGGTCGTCTCTTTGTGTAGAGATCAAAGAGAAGAAACTGTTGGATCCTATCTTGAAAAAAATCAAGGATGATATTGGTGGGAAAAAGTTGATGGTATTTGAGATCAGTGGTAATGGTACCTTAAGGTACAAAGGGAGGTTATGTGTTTCCGATATTGATGGTTTGCAACAAAAGATATTGGTTATGGCGCATGAGTCATGCTATATAATCTATCCTGATTTGACAAAAATATATCAGGATCTCAAGAAGATATATTAGTGGAATGGTATGAAAAGAGATATGGATGATTTTGTGGCCAAGTGTATGGTGTACCAACAAGTTAAAGTTTAGTACATGAGGCCTAGTGGGTTGTACAAGGAGATTGATTTTCCAGAATAGAAATGGGAGGTAATCAATATAGATTTCATTACTGGTCTGCCTCGGTCTCAGAACTAATTTGATTTGATTTGGGTCATGATGGATAGGATGACAAAGTCTGCTCACTTCTTATCGGTGCGGACTAGCTTTTTGACTGAGGATTATACAAGGTAGTATCTTCATAAGATTGTGAAGCTAGATGGGGTGTATGTTTCGATTATCTTTGATCATGGTATGCAGTCTTTATCTCACTTTTGGCAGTCTTTCTAAAAGGGATTGGGTACTAAGGTTAATTTGAGTACTATTTTTTATCTGTGGACGAATGGGCAAGCAGAGAAGAATATTAAGACATTAAAGAACATGATTCATGTGTATGTGATTGATTATGGTGGTAGTTGGGTTGAGCATCTAGCTTTGTTAGAGTTTGCTCACAACAATATTTATCATTCTATCATTGGGATGGCCCTTTTTTGAGGCATTATATGGTAAGAGGTGTAGGTGTTCTATTGGTAGGTTTGAGATTAGCGAGGTGGATATGTTTGGCTCGTATTTGGTTTATTAGGCTATGAAATAAGTAAAGGTGATTTGGGCTAGGCTTAAGGATGCCCAATATCGTTAGAAGTCCAATGTAGATATAAGGTATAGAGACTTAGAGTTTGAGGTTAGGCATAAGGTGTTCCTAAAGGTATCTCCCATGAAGAGTGTGAGATGATTTGGTAAAAACAGGAAGCTCAGTTCCATGTATGTTGTCCTTATGCGGTTTTGAGAAGGGTTGGTAACGTGGTGTATGAATTGGAGTTGCCTTCTAGTTTGAGCCCCATTCATCTGGTATTTCATGACTCTATGTTGAGAAGTGTATTGGTGATCCTTCTTCTATGGTTCCTTAAGAAGAATTGGGTATCTTGGATTCTCTTTCTTATGAAAAAGTCCCTATTGTGATATTGGATTGGCAAATTCATCAATTACGGACCAAGGATATGGCCTCGGTTAAGGTTCTGTGGCAGAACCACAACGTGGAGAGGCTACATAGGAAGCGAAAGCGAATATGAATTCTAAATATCCACATTTGTTTTCTCCTCTGGATAGTTGTGCAGAAGGTATATGTTCTTGATTACATCTTTGTTTTCTAACTTAGTTAAAGGTTGAATTGAAATTTGATAATACAAATGAATCGTGCTTGTGTTTGACCTACGTTGTCCGTCATTCGGGGACAAATAATCCTTATGGGGGAGAATGAAATACCCTGGGTTTGGGACCCTTAGAAAATTTCCTATATTTCTAGATTCTGGACATCATATGACTTATGGGTACAGGTCGTAAGATGGGGTACAGTTGATATGCTCTTGTTTGTATGTTAAGCAGTGTTGGTTGGTGGTTAGGATTAGTTTCTGGAATGAATATGACTTGAGCAGGTACGAGTCGTATGGTGGGTGATGAGTCATATGGTTTTGGATTTTCCTTTACTTAATTTGAGAATTAGTAACCTTACTTGGATTTGAGTATGAGCAGCTCGCCATGGTCCGTAAGATAAGGTACGAGTAGTACCATCGACTCATATGGTAGACAGTATTCAAACTTTCTTTGATTCTTTTCTGTCAGGGATACGGTTTAGGGTATGGTTGGGTAAAACATGGTTTGCATAAGTCATATATTGGACAGTGTTTAGTCTATAAGAGAGGCCTAGGAAACGAGTGATGGGTACCACTCATATTAGAGGGTACGACTAGTATAGGGTAGTTGTACCATCGGACGGGGTTTTTCAGCAATTAAGTTGGGGGTGATCTAGACATTTTCCCACTTAATCACTTAAGGCCCCATGACTTAGATCACTATTGGGACATCATTTACCCTATTATTCTAATCATAAATACTTAGAAACACTCTCTATTTCTCCCAAAGGCTATTGGGTAAAGAAAGGCTAGATTTTTATCTAAAGGATCAATTTGGGGCTTGTACGAGTGATTTCTCTCCGTCATCTTCATAATCTAAGGCATGAACTCCTCCTTCATTTTTAGTTCCAACTAAAGGTATATTTTATATAATGTTTTCATGGCATAATTATTTTATGGTTTTGGGGTTTTCAAATAAATGTTTGGGTTTTTGTATTAAATGTATAGTTATGGATTTCCCTTGTTATAATTACGTAATTATATGCTTTAAGGGTTGTTTGGACAACTGTTTGCATGGGAATGATTAATTTATAATTGGATTTGGTTTTGGAAACACTACACCCCCTACATGTTTGATAAAATGCCTATGAGAATGGTTTTACTATATTATTGGACTTTTAAAGAGACTATTGCATGGTATGGTTTGGTAATGGAACCCTAAATGGTATAAACTATTTAAATAGTTTTGAACGGTTAAATTAATGGTTGGTGATTTGAACGGTTAAATTAATGGTTGGTGATCATAGTTTTGGTTAATTAAACTTCCTTGTGGGGTACAAGGGAATACACTAAGTAAATAAGTTAATGAATGACATGTGGGATACATAGAATTCCCCCAAGCAAACTTAACAATGGAACACTTGTGGGGTACATAAGATTCCCCCAGTAACTTGATTATGTAATCTATAGGTACATACGAATCCCTTTACACAAAAAGGTTGGGTATGGACATTTCTTGCAAGCTATAATTTGTATGACGATACCACTACTCATAGCCTTGGTTAATAATTATGGAATAATGGTTTAGATGGATGGTAATTGTTTTAATTGGGCAATAATTGTAAAGTGTGATAGATAGATGTGAAAGTCTGAGTTCAATGAATGGACTCTAGAAAAATCATGTTTTCCAACATTAGGGTTGGTCATAGCAACCATAGATGATACTATGAGGTGCATGGAAATCATCTAAGTACACTGTACATATGTACCATGGAGAGCGAAGGGAACTCGAGAATCCCCTACTCTTATGGTATCTCTGGTTCATGCAGCTACAGGCATCGAGGCCCGTTCAGGGGGTTAACTAGACCCATATAGCCTGTGAATGGTTCTAGGATGGTTAAGCTACACATACCCAGGTTAATAGTTTTAAAGGCATGCTAAACCCAACTCCCTTTCCCGATGTGGTTGTATATATATATATGTATGGTTTGTATGCATATGGCTGGTTTACTTGGCTTTACTGGATGGCATTATTTTATCCTTATCCTGAGTTCATGCTAGTATGCACTCGCTAACCCATCTTTAGGCAGCTGTATACTCATGCAATGTAGGAACAAACCATTTTAGTTCTCCTTCTTAGTGATCGGATTCATAATAAGTTCTTTGATTGAAATGGTAAGCTTCGATATTCCAAAATGATTTATTTCATATCATGGATGTCTTTACATACTTTGATTGTTTTATTAATATTGGTTTTGGCTATGGTTGGTGGCATTTCCTAATCAAATATTATTTTTCTTTTTGGTAGAGGCTTTTATGGTACTACTATGTGTTGGAATGGGCGGGATCAGTATAGGTGTCAGCCTTAGTATTGGCATTGGTATTGGGGTTGATACTGTGTGACTGGATTTATGAGTATTCTATCCTTTTTTGTTATGTTATGGACTCGTAATTGGTTATTGTTTAAGTTTTGGCATGGTTATTTATTTGGTTTTGGACGATAAGACTTGTTTAGGTCAGTCACAAACATAGACCCATCCCAAATTTTGGATTTGTGCAAATACGTTATTTTGTTATATGTTTAGAATTTACTCAACTTAGGGTATGCGTTTGGATGGTTGGTTTGGGTATCGGGGGTTGTCCTCGATCCTGGTTAGACTTGGGATGCCCATTACTATAAGGTCGCAGGTCGAGTCATGTCAATGTCATATATATTTGTGTGAGTGATAAATAGATATTGTTTATATATATATATATATGGCATCACTTTATATCCCTCTCTTCCTTTTTCTATTCATATTGTATATGTATTTTTTAGCCTTATACTACTACTCTATATCCTTCTTTCACTCTTCATTTCTATATTCTCTAGTGATATAAGGTATAGAACTTTAGTTCCTAAACACTCTTAGAATAGGCTAGTTTATCTTTATTTCTCTAGTAGCATTCTTATGTTTAGTTTCTGAGATAGCTACCTGTTGTTTATTTTCCTACTTTACTTGTTATACTTGCATTATCTTTGGAACACACTTGGCTGAACGTGTTTGGTACTCATACTACACTTCTGTAGCATATAAATCATGGTACAAGTTCTCATTGTTGACGTATGCATCGGGTGGACAAGCTGTGGATAAGAGATTTTGGGTGAGCTCCTGATGTTTGGAGTAGTCCTACTCTCCTCTTATTGATTAGACTAATCTTCATTTGGTATTTTAAAGATGTCTTTTGCTTATACTTATTTTGTATTTCGCTTGTGACCTTATTGTATTAGAAGCTCATGTACTGGATCCATCAGGTTTTGGGTTATATTAGTTTCTTTATTATTTTCATTCCACAGTTACCTTTATTTCGTTTGATAGTCCTGGTACTAGCCATTCTAGACTACGGGTACGCTTACCTACTGGTGGGTTATAGTAGGTCCCATCATGACATAAGAAATTGGGTTGTGAGAAAAGAACTTAGTTTGAAGTAGATGTATGTCAATCCCCGACAATGACACTAAAAATTTGACTAGTCTGTTGGGTATAAGGTTTTGTTTCTCGTACACCCTAAGATATCATCCCATAGAGATTGAAAAATCTATGCTACAAACTTGTTATATTTGACTACTAATTGAGAATCAAATTGACGAAAGGAGAGTAATTTCTTAAGTTTTTAAAATAAAGACGTAAAAAGAAATAACATTTGAAAGATTACCTTGAAGAAGGAATTAGGGTTTTTTGAATTCATTTGGTATGTTTATTATAATAAAATCATTATCTTAGTAATTTCTACAAAACTGTAGTATAACTTCCTAGATTTGATTTATATGATTATTAGGAGTAAAGACCTCTCGAGAGTAATCTTTAAATCAATCAACTTACTTGAGCCAATCTCTACCCGAGGATACACATTGAATGAAATATGATAAGAGGTCCTTCAATCATTAAACTTAATTGAGACTGTCCTTCCATGGGGATAAGGACTGAAGAAATTAAGATAAAGATATAAATCTAAAATATAGCTTGAACCAATCCTTCCATAAGGATAAGGATTAAAAGAAGCGAATTCAAGGATTTGAAATAACGAGTGACTTAAAATTGTTATGACTTATACTTTATGAATAAATTCTGGTATATTTAGTTTTCCTTCTTGTAGGAAATATAACTTAATACAACTATAACCATTATATAAAATATATAAACTAACGCTAATTTCTAGTAAAAGTGTTTCAATATGAAATATTTTGTATTTAAATAAACTCAAGTCAAGAAAGAGCTAAATTTTCTATTATATTCTTGAACCAAAACGTAGTGTGTATGGGGAGTTAGGCTTTTCTTGGAGCTTTCGGGAAACTTTTAGCTTTGGATATCTAGTCATTACCTAATAGGTTGATTTGACTTTATATTTTTGACTCGAGGAGGATTCTTGCTAGTGTTGTGGCTCGTTCTACATTGTTAGAGAATATTTGAGAGCGACAGTTTGAGGATAGTAGGTAGAGGAGGATTCGAGATTAGGTGTTGAAGTGCAAGGATAGTAAATCCACCTTGGATTCAGAGGGTGTTCAGAGATTCTAGGGTTGTTTTGAGTTCTAAGGGTTGGTAATTTTATTTCATTGATATTGTAAGAGGCCCATTGTTTCATTTATTCCATTCATCCATGAGAAACTAGTTTATCTTTATTGTTCTATTAGCATTATTTTGTTTATTATCTTGGATATCTATCTATAGTTTGTATTCCTTCTTTACCTATTATACTTGCATTAACTTTGGAGCTCAGTTGGTCGATGACTATGGAGTACCACGTGTTTGGTACTATACTACACTTCTACAGGCTGTTCATAACAGTGTGAGTTCTTGCTGTTGAGGTGTGCATCATGCGAAGTAGATATGGATTGGCGATTTGGAGTGAGATCCTAAAATTCAAAGTAGTACTGCTCTCCTCTTAATGTTTAATCTCTATTTTGTATTTTAGAGATGGATTGTAATTATACTTATTTTGTATTTCGCTTGTACTCTTATTGTAACAACCTAATTTTCTGGAACAGGAATGTCTCATGGTTCTCATGATCCCGAAGGACCACAAGTCAACCCTCTACTGAAATTTGTACTTGAACACTGCATAATATAGATAATAAATGCGGAAACTATCCATAAGGTTCAAAACATCTAAAAATACTCAAAATTGAAAACTAAATTTTGATGCACCTGTTTGAAAAGCCTCTAAACTATCTGAAATGTAGAGTTGATGGGACATATCCCCAACTAGCTCCGTCTACTGAAATTAAATTAAATTTGATACGATTATACTAAAAATAAGGATCATCCTCGACTTAAGAGGACTTACTATTATGTCTACTGCTGCTGACTGGGACTGAGCTGCTAAGGGTAGTTTAGATCTCGTGCCTCTGAACCTATGGTGTCAAATAAAACACCATAGTACAAAGTTTTCAGTACGGGAACGTACCAAGTATGAAGATGAGATAAGGCTAAATGCAAGGGCTTATGCATGAACAATTACTTGACTGAATCACCATGAGATTACTGAATGAGGACACATGCATGAATGCACGAACCACAACTGACATCATCATGACTCAAAATACTGAAACTCGGATACTACTTTACTGCCATCTGAACTCACTACTAATGCTTGATATACTCATCACCGAATCATCTGATACTGATAACTGAGTACTGGAGTTAAGATCACTCTTAACTAGCGAGTGATCTTGAAAACTGATTAACTGAATCTACTCATATCAATGACAAAATTTTGAGCTTTCTACTCTCGACTGACTGCATCAGAGATCAAACTTCTCCAACAAATTATTTTGGAACTACTATAAATGATAAGAAATGATTATGTCCGAATTTGACAACAAGAATACTCAACTAAATTTGAGACTGAGATCAAGCCTATCTGATAGGTGTCTCTAGATCTGATAACAAGAATACTCAACTGAATCTGAGACTGACATCAAGCCTATCTGACAGGTGATCTTCAGATCTGATAATAAGAATACTCAGCTAAATCTGAGACTGAGATCAAGCCTATCTGATGGGTGATCTCTAGATCTGATAACAAGAATACTCAACCAAATCTGATATTGAGATCAAGCCTATCTGACTAGTGATCTCTAGATCTGATAACAAGAATACTCAACTGAATATGAGACTGAGATCAAGCTTATCTGACGGGTGATCTTGTGATCTGATAATGAGATTACTCAACTGAATCTGAGACTGAGATCAAGCCTATCTGATGGGTGACCTCTAGATCTGATATTGAATAACTTTATATGGACCAAGCCTATCTACAGGTGGTCCATGAATTAATAGAAGTATCTGAGTTCCTCACTGAGATAGATGACTATATCTGACAGTCCTGATTTCTAAAGATTGATACTGAAACTGCAACTGTGGGAAGTAGTCACTTAACCGACATGCCCCGAATCTTAACTAGTGGTGTCCAACCTGTAACACCAGTAGGAAGGGTGTAAATATCGTGCCACGGTTAAAGACCTCTCTGGTCAAGCCTATCTGACGGGTCATCCTCGCAGGAAGTCAAGCCTATGGCAATATAATAGTCAAGCCTATCTGACGGGTGACTAGCCATTCCTGACGGGTGACTCCTGCATCCTACGCTAGCTATGCAGTTCTAGAGTTCAGGGATTGCTCCTAACGACTCTACCAATCTGACGGGGAGCCGCCATCCCTACCCTCGCTCGGTGCTAGCTCCTACTCCCAACTGAAGACTCTGAACTGATTCTTAATTGAACACAAACTATGTTGAATCTGATACTGATCATGTTTCTCTACTGATCTAATAGAGTTAAGCTGAATTTACTTGGTTTTGTATATGACAAAATACTACTGAATCTCGTTATTTGACCGAACAACACTGAGCTCGAGATAGATTTCTCAAATACTACTATGAACTGAACTGAACACTTGAACA
Source organism: Capsicum annuum (assembly GCF_002878395.1). Taxonomy (NCBI): domain Eukaryota; kingdom Viridiplantae; phylum Streptophyta; class Magnoliopsida; order Solanales; family Solanaceae; genus Capsicum; species Capsicum annuum. Next base: position 157,745,075 of record NC_061116.1, read on the forward strand.
CAACTAGATCTGAGCTGAGTATAGAACTGAGGCTAGATTACTAGCGGTACCAAGATTACGGAGATTACTATGATTACTTAAGTTCTGTATCTATCTGAGAGTATATAGTTCTATAACTCACTGAATTTTAAAAATCGTGACTTGACTGAGATTATGTTGAAAACTAACATGGGCTCTAGACTGAAGCTAAATTATCGGGTATAAATAGCCCCAGGACTCGATAACATAAATGTAAAGCATAACCATTCTTGAATTATCAAGACCATGGACATTCATTCACCATCGCACTCACTACAGCATCTCTTTAAGCATTTGGAAATCATATATACGTGATAATATAGGGAGACATGCTATTGGCTTATACTCCATTCAAAAAGATCTTGCATCAAACACTTAGCATGTATTAAAGTTTTAGAATGTATCAAAGAGCACATAATTGGAGAATTTCAGGCTATCATGTCACAATAAATTAACTAACACTTTTCAACAAACACTTGGCATGCATGGGCTTGCACACAATTGGGAATTTCTAATCAACATGCTAGAATATCTCTAATTCCTTCAAATAAGAATTTTATCAAACATATGGGGAGCATGCTTTGCTTATTCAACAATTTCTACACCTTATTAACATGAACACATCACTTAACCAGCAACTTGAAGAGGGTTTATCATGAACATCACATGAATTTCATCTACTAAGGTCAAAGCTTGAAAACCTTGTAAACAAACATGAATCATAGCTCAATAATAGCATGAACATCAATTTCAACTCACATGAATCATGAAAACTCATAAACATAAAAGCTTTGAAATTTGGAAAGGGGTTCTTGATCTTCTTGGATAAATGGGACCCAAGAATCAATATCTGCATACCTTAGTGAAACTCTTTCTTGAAAGCTCTTGGAAAGATTCTTGATTTCTTGATTTCTCTTAAAGAAGAAGGAAGGGTTTTGATTTTATCGAAACACTAGTTCTTGGTCTTGAACAACTTTCAGAAAACATTAGTATTTTTAGGTTAAAATAAGGCCTAATCCTGGGTTAAGGAGTATATATTGGGGAAGAAAAATGACCCTTTTGGCCCTTAGATTTAAAATTTAAAAATCCCAATTTTACATGCTAGTGTGACGCGCCATAATCGCGCCAGCTCACTAGAAATTGGAAAATTGAGAAACTTCTTGATGGCGCAAAACGGTGGAAATTGCATTGCCACCTTGGTTGTGAACTGGAAAGGCACCACAATGTGGTGGAATTGCATAGTGTAGTGGAAATTAACAATTTTGAAATTAATCCTTAAAGTAATGCGCCATAATCGCGGAGGCTCACTAGATTTTGACGATTGCCATTTTGGCTGGTCCGTGATGCGCTAAAGTGCCAGGTGGTACATTGTCTCACTAAACTATATCTACATTGATTAAATTACTACTCACTTGGGAAGACACTTCTCAACCTTTTAAAAATGGATTAACACTTTACTGAACATGCTCCAAGGCTCAGACTACGAAAGAATTTTTTGAGGTCTTACAATATCTACCCCTTGGAAATATTAATCCTCGAATGTCTCTTGATAGTCAAAGAATACTAATCGACTGAACATACTCAAGAAATAGGAGCATCTAAAACATGACTATGCAATTATAACTATTGATAGTCTGAACTCTCATACTGAAGTTACTCATAAGTTGAATTCTCATAATAGACATGCATATCTAATGCATGGATGTGTAACTAAGTTGTTCTCATGAATCCATGACTGAATACACTAAAAAACCAAACTCTTTCTACTGAACATGCATATTTAATGGATGAATGTCTGATGGAACTGAATCTCGAAAGCATGAATAGATATGTAATAATAAATGATTTTAACTTCGTAAGGAGAGTCTAAACATGCAACTGAATGAGTCTAAGGACATGAAAGCATTGAAATATCATGGGGTATCTCCCCCTTGGGACTCTATGTCTTCCTAAACACACTTTACTGAAATACTGAGGTAGTATACAGGGCACCTACAAAATGGGTCATGATTGACCGACTGAGATCTGAAATAATGCATGACTCATGCTTACATATAAGCTCAAAATGGGAGCAAAGGACCTGACAATGCATATCATAAAAATGAAGGACTCATAACATACCCTAATCTATATTAGGGAACCTTTCCTGATCATGTTAGGTCTGAAGCGCATAGAGTCTGTTCTGACGCTGGCTACTATTGGCACTGAAAGGGGCACCCTGCTGACAAAAATCTCTACCCCTCTAAGCTAAAAATCTTCACTCTCTCATTTTGTGGCCTGAATCACCATACCCAAAGCACATATCACTACTGGATCTACACACATCTAGGTGACTCTTGCCATACTCTCCCCAAAGTGGATAGGTACGAACACAACTAGCACTACTTTGGGATTTAGAGCCTGGCACTCCATCATGACTGACACTCCTAAACTTTTGTATGGGTATACTAGCTGAGGATAGAGTTGGGACTGATAATTTCTGACTGTGCTGAGAACGGCTACTACCCTGGGACCTTGCCTGAGAGAAACCATAATTACCTATTCTGGCTCTCTTACTCACTCTCTCTCTTTATTTTGTCTTATCTTTCTCAATCTGTGGCGCATGCATCATCAGCCTAGCAAGGTCCATATCTCAATTTAGAATAGCAGTTCTACACTCTTTCAATACCAACCCGAACACACCAGTCACAAACTTACTCATACTCGCTCTAGGGTCAGCTATCAAGTTGGGAACACACTTATCTAACTGATTAAACTTAAGACAAAATTAAAATATGGAGACATTACTTGTATGGATATTTACTAACCATCACAGCCTACAGTACATTCTTAGAAAGAAGGATCTTAACTTGAGGCAATGTAGATGGTTGGAGTTACTAAAGAACTACTAAATCTTTATTTTGTACCATCTAAGGCAGGCTATTATGGTTACATATGCTTGAACCGAAAGGTAGTGAGTATGGGGAGTTTGGCTTTTCTTGGATATTTGGAGCAACTTTTGGCTTTGTACATCCAGTCCTTAGCTAATAGGTTGATTTTACTGTATATTTATAACCTTAGGAGGATTCTTTCTTATGTTGAGGTTCAGTTTACATTGTTAGAGAATATTTGAGAGTGATAGTTTGAGAATAGTAGGTTGAGAGGGATTAGCGATCAGGTGTTTAAGTGCAAGGATAGGAAATCCACCTTGGATTCAGAGGGTGTTTAGAGATTCTAAGTCTATATATTTTTTTTAAGGGTTGATAATCATATTTGGTATATATTATCAGAGGCCTATATTTTCAGATATTCCATTTATCTAGGAGTAGCTAGTTTATCCATATTGTTTAATTTGCATTATTATGTATAGTTTTTTGAATATTTGCTTATAGTTTATTTTACTTCTTCAACTATTATACTTGCATTATCTTTGGAGCTTAGTCTAATGATGCCTACTGAGTATCACATGTTTGAAACTCATATTATACTTCTGTAGCCTGCCGATCATAGTATGAGTTCTCACTGTTGACGTGTGCATCGTGCGGAGAAGCCATAAATCAAACATTTATATGAGCTCTTGATATTTGGAGCTGTTCTACACTCATCTTATTGATTAGTAAATTCTCTATTTTATATTTTAGAGATGGCTTATACTTTTACTTATTTTGTATTTCGCTGATACTTAAATAAGTTTAATGATTTGATATTAGTTTCTTTATTATAGTTATTCCACAATTTCCTTCATTTCTCTTGATAATCTTGTTACAAGCTGTTTTGGACTATGGGTAGACTTACCTATTGGTGGTTTATAATAGGTGTCATAATGATAAGAGAAATTGGATCTTGACCAAAATACTTAGTCTTAAGTAGATGTATGTCAACCCCCGACAACGGTACCATAAATTTGAAGAGTCCAATGTGTATAAGATTTTGTTAGTCATACTCTATAAGATATCATCCCTCAGAGATTGAAAAGTCAATGCTACAAACTTATAATATCTTTTTTGTTATTTAAGAATCAAATTGATTAATGGATAGTAATTTCTTGAGTTTGTAAAATAGAAATGTAAAGAAATAGCATCCGTAATATTACCTTGAAGAAGGAGTTGGGAGTTGTTGAATTCACTTGGTATGTATATTATAGTAAAATTATTATTTTAGTGATTTCCATAAACTGTAGGTATAACTTCCTAGACTTTATTAATGTGTTTATGAGGGATAAAGACCCCCTGTGAGTAATCTTTAAATCAATAAACTTACTAGAGACAATTTCTCTGCAAGGATACAAATTGATTGAAATAAGATAGAGGTCCCACAAATAATTAAACGTATTTGAAATTATCCTTCCGTGGGGGTAAGGACCGAAGTTATAAAGATAAAGATATAAATCAAAGAAATATCTTGAACTATACCTTCCGTGACGATAATGATAAAAAAAAAGCGAATTAAAAGATTTGAAATAACGAGTGACTTAAAATTATTATTACTTATACTTTATGAATTAATTATAATATATCTAGGTTTTCTCCTTGTAGGAAATACAAATTAATATAACTATAACTATTATATAAAAATATATCAAGTAGTACTAATTTCTAGTAAAAGTATTTCACCATGAAGTATTCAACATTTATACAAAATCAAGTCAAGAAAGAACTAAAATATGGTTGATATTATAATATTAAACCAAGATTCCTCAACGATATCAACACAAAGAGATCACTCCAACATGTAATTTGAAAATTATAAGTTCAAGAAATTAGATATATTGAAAAGACTTGAAGAAATACTGCTATTAAAAGAGGCCAACACTTTGTTTTTGCTAATTGTTGGATGATCAATAATCAAATAAATACCTCTATTTGTAAAAAATTATAGTGTTTCCCCAATTAATGCATCTTTTGAAGAGGTGGTTATAGCTGTCCACTTATAACTTCCTCTCAGTTATTCCACTCGATAGGTGTTAGTATGAAGTGATGATTCAATCCCATGAGATTTTCAACTTTTTCTAAGAAGTTCCACGGTTATGAAAATGAAATTCTGATTGAACCCAGGGAATTTCTCATATCTCTTTAATAATTTTTTCTTCATCTTCCTTTGTCTTCCTTATCCAGTTCAATTTTTCAGAAAATATACTAGAATAGGATATAATTATTCATGATTTATTTAAAAATACAATTCATTATACAATAAATTAAATGAATAATTTATATCCATCAATAGTTTTTGCAATTAAGATATGGAGACATTACTTGTATAACTTACATTGCAAGTTATTCAATAACCATCATAGCCTATAGTACACTCTTAGCTAGAAGGATATTAATTTGAGCCAATGTAGATGGCTGGAGTTACTAAAGAAATACAACATATTTATTTTGTACTATCTATAAAAGGCAAATATGGTAGCGTATCTTTGAACTGAAAGGTAGTGAATATAGGGAATTCAGCTTTTTTGGAGCTTTGGAGAAAACTTTGGCTTTGGACATCTGATACTTAACTGATAGGTTGATTTAAATTTATATTTCTAACCCCATGATGATTCTTTCAAGTGTTGAGGCTAGTTTTATGTTGTGAAAGAAGATTTTTGAGCAATAATTTGAGGACAGTAGGTGCTGAATTGCTAGAATAGGAAAGGCACCTTGGATTTAGAGGGTGTTTAGAGATTCTAGGGTTGTATTTGTTTTGTGAGGATTCGTAATTTTATTTGGTTGATATTGTAGGAGACCCAATGGTTCAAATATTCCATTCATCAAGGATCAACTAGTTTATACATACAATTTTATTAGCATTTTTATGTTTAGTTTCTTGGATAGCTGCTTGTAGCTTATATTCCTTCTTCACCTGTTATTCATACTTGCATTATCTTTGGAGCTCAGTCGGCCAATGCCTATGTAGTACCATATGTTTGGTACTTACACTATACTTTTACATCCTATAGACCATAGTAAGAGTTCTCGTTGTTGACGTGTGCATCATGTGAAACAGCTATAGATTAGAGGTTTGGGATGAGCTTCTGACATCTGGAGTAGCCCTGATCTCCTCTTCTTTATTAGACTAATCTCCATTTTATTTTTTAGTGATGGATTGTACTTATACTTATTTGGTATTTTGCTTGCACTCTTATATTTTCAGAAGATCTTGTACTGGCTCTACCAGGTTTTGGGACTATATTAGTTTCTTTATTATATTCATTTCACAGTTTCCTTCATTCTCTTGATAGTCATGTTACTATCCATTATGGACTATGGGTAAGCTAACATATTGGTAGGTTATAGTATGTTCCATCATGACATGAGGAATTGGGTCATGATAAAGAAGCTTAGTCTGAAACAGATATTTATTAATCCCTAGAAATGGTGCCAAAAATTTGATGAGTCCAATATGTGTAAGATTTTGTTGTTCGTACTTGTTAAGATATATCCCATAGATATTGTAAAATATAGGCTACAAACTTGTATTATTTTGAGTTATATTGAGAATTAAATTGGTTAAAGGAGAGCATTCCTTAGGTTAGTAAAATAAAAATGTAATGAAATAACATTCGATAGATTACCTTGAAGAAGGAGCTGGGGGTGTAGAATTCAATTGGTATGTTTTTTTTTTGGTAATTAAACATGTTTTATTTAATACCAAAATGTTCGTACATGTTGCCAGCTAGGAGCAGACCTCCTAATTCTTATACAATCATTTCACTGCACTAGATCTACTACTACTACAACAACAACAACAAACCCAGTAGATTCCCAAATAGTGGGGCCTGGGAAAGGTAAAATATACGCAGTCCATACCACTACCCCCGAAGGAGTAGAGAGGCTATTTCCGATAGACACCCGGCTCAAGACAAAAGATATACTGATACTAAGAAATTGTAACGGCCCAAGAATCTATCCCGAGATGTCACATGGTGATTAAGGCCACACATAGCCTTAAGCTAACCTTTTGAGCCTGTCTTTACTCCTATAATTCACCATGACAATAATCGAGCGGTAATAAAGAAGAATAATCATGCCATGAACATACTGAGATACAAATTAATACTGTCCTATACAATCAAAATGCTAACGTTCTGTACATATTGGTACTCTAGTCTGACAAAGCCTCTACTACATAAGACTGAAGAGCCATTGTGACAGATCCTCAACTGGCTCATACTGAACGAAAAAATAAACAACCATTAATTAGCAAGATAAAAATCATGAACATAGGTCCTTGAATCATGAGGATTCACCAACTGCAGGAATGTAGATGAAGGTACTCGTAGATCACTGTCGGGGCTGAGACAGAGCACCTGAACCTATATCCGAAGGAAATATAGAATACAAAAGAGTATGGGAGTCAGTACTTGGAAATGTACTGCGTATGTGGGGGTGGATGCAACATTTTACATAATATCATAAATGTATAAGAAAATCATGCATGCTGACAATAACAACTCTCTTCGCTTGAATTATGTAAAACATCATTTCCGTAAGTCATCAGTAATAACATATACTTCATAAATCTAGTAAATCATTTAACTCAACTCAAACTCTTTGAATCATGACATAGAGTGGCTCGGTAAATCATGGTACTTGGATCATTATGGACGGGGAAGTTTCTTATAACCGACATAACTATACCATGTGAGCCGCATGAAGTCCAACATTTTTCCCTCCTAAGGAGAGAACCCCACATTGGCGGTGGTGTCGTACTCTTGCCTGGGAGTACAATCTCAATCTCATTATCACAATCTCATAATCGGCCTTTGGCCCACAACTATCAACATCAATCCTACGGTGGCACGTAGTTTTGGGAAAATACCACATTTCCCACTCGGTGCGAAATACTCCTCCCAGACTTAGCTTAGAACTTGTTAGGAAATCCACCTTAATCAATATCAACTCATGGGTCTATTATAAAGACCAAAACATTAATATATATATCTCATCTGTAAATCATAAACATCTTGTGGATTCCTAACCTGACTTAACTCAACACAATCTTTCCCAACATCAAGTACATTTGCTTATCAAATCATTTCAATTATCAAAGCTTCAAGGAAGCATCATCAAATTCATTCTTGACTTTCAATTCAAATATCGATATATATATATTCAATAGTCAAATTTCTCATAGAAAAACACAAATATTGACACATCATAAATTACTTAGAAATCATCAATATATATAATGACAATATACATCTCATGGAATAAATACTCAATTTAAGAAGCATGATGGTGAAATAACCATAAATATCAAGCTTGTTGAACCCAAGTCTCGTAAATCATACATAAAGAAATTTGGGTGTAAGCCCACTTGAAAAATCATGTAAATCAATAATAGAAAGTAAGTATTTAGTCACAAGAACGAAAGGAGTGTTCTTGTTCATACCCCACATACCTTGGATTTTGATTTGAAGATGTAGAAACTTGTTTGGAACTTTTATCACACATTTATACCAAGATTTTTGATGCCTTTTATTTGGGAAATTTAATTCTTTAACAACTAGGAGAAAGTCATAGAAGAGTCTCTGAGTTTCTTGGAAGAGGATTTAGATTTTGGATTTTGCAGAAACCCTAGTTTCTAGGAGATTCTTGGACGATTGGAAGAGAAAGGAGAAGAAAAAATGAGTGGCTCTTCTCCACCTTGATATATATATAAGACCACATGGGGAGGAAATAACTAAAATGCCTTTTTTGAAAATACTAAAATTTGCTGATCGAGGCCTGTGATAGTTGATCTGATGGTCCGTCAAGTCTCCTGACGGTCCAATAGATTGTCCTCACTTGAGTGCCAAAACTGGAACATTCTGCCTTGACGTAACAGTCAAAGTGATGGTCCTTCAGGAAACTGACGGTCCACTAAGTCATCCATCACTCGAGGGCCAAAAATGAGACATTCTGTCTTGACCTAATGGACCCCTTGACATTCCGTCAACTTTTTAATGATCCACCAACTTGGCCGTCGCACGATGGACTGAAAAAGGAGTCACTTCCTTGGCTTGATAGGGAACTTGACGGTCCACCAAGAACCTGACCGACCGCCAGGTCGACCGTCAAACCTGGGCGATCTGATATCATTCAGTAAAACGGTCACAACTCACTCATCCGATGTTGAATTTTGATGAAATTTGTATCAATGAAAAGATTATTTAATTCTCTACATGATAAAAAGTATAAATTGGAGAAATACAACATGGTTTAAAAATCAATAACTTTGAAATTCATATATATCCACTCAAAAGATGGATTTAAGCTTAAAAAATGATTGAGGTATTACAATATCTTCCCCTTGGACACATTCATCCTTGAATGTTGCCAAATAGGCCAAGAACAAGAGAAAATGAGGACGTATAGCTGGAATGACTCACATCTAAGGGATCACTTTACTTTAAACTTTTGGGTACTTCACCAAATGCACGAATCGTAGAGGGAATAACCATATAGTTGAATACATTAGATTAGGAGGAAACTGAATTAAGAAAATAGTACCTTCAACTTGATTTGAACTCGTGGAGAAAAGATGAGGGTAACTGGATCGCATATCTGCTTTTGCTTTCCAAGTAGCACCCTCTATAGATTGATTTCGCCATAAGACTTTAACCAAAGGAATTTCCTTGTTCCTTAGTCTAAATACTTGATAATCTAGGATTTCAACTAGGATTTCATCATACAAAAGGCTATCATGAACATCAAAACTTTCTAACGAATTAACAACAACAGAGTCACCAATGTGCTTCTTGATCATAGAAGCATAAAACATAGGATGGACAGCTGACAATTCTGCAGGCAACTCAACCTCATAAGCTGCTTTCCCAACACGATCCAAAACTCTATAAGGTCCAATATATCTGGGACTCAGCTTACCTTTCTTTCCAAATCTTTTCACCCCTTTTATGGGTGAGATTTTCAAATACACCAAATCATCGACTTCAAATTCAAGAGCTCTTCTTCTCATATCTTCATGCAACTTCTAACGAATTTGGGCTGTCTTTAACCTCTCCCGAATTAAATTAACTTTCTCCATAGCCTCAAATACAGCATCAGGTCTAACCACCACAGCTTTACCCACTTCAAACCAACCTATGGGTGATCTACATCTTCCCCCATACAAAGCTTCAAATGGAGTTATTTCAATGCTAGCATGAAAACTATTGTTGTAAGCAAATTCAATCAACAGTAAATATTTATCCCAACATCCTTTGAAATCAAGAACACACGCCCTCAACATATCCTCCAAAGTCTGAATTGTCCTCTTAGCCTGACCGTCTGTCTGCAGATGAAAAGCAGAGCTAAGATGAACTTGGGTGCCAAGACCCTTCTAGAAGGCTCTCCAAAACTGAGAAGTAAACTGAGAACTTTTATCAGAGATGATAGACAATGGGACTCCATGCAATCTAACTAACTCTCGAATATACAGCTTAGAATGGTCCTCCGCGGTGAAAGATGTATGCACTAGAAGAAAATATGTTGACTTAGTTAACCTTTCTATAATGACCCAAATAGAATCATGATGACGATGAGAAAGAGGTAAACCGGTCACAAAATCCATGTTCACCACTTCCCACTTCCCACTTCCAAGTAGGAATGTTAAATTCTTCCATCACATTACCTGCTGGCAAGTTGCACAATTTTCTACGAACTTCGCTATATTCTTTTTCATACCATTCCACCAATTAATTTCCAGCAAATTATGGTATATCTTGGTAGCGCCGGTATGAATAGAATACCGCGTGCCATGAGCTTCAGCCATAATTCTCTGCCTCAGATCATCAACATCAGGCACACATAATCTATTCTGAAATCTCAATACACCATCTCCCCTTTGGGAGAAAACCTCTACCTTTTGGTCTTTAACTGATTTCACATGGTTTAAACATCAATCACTTTGGAAGTCATACATATCCACTCAAAAGACGGATTTAGGTTTAACACATGATCGGGGTATTACAGAAATTCACTTACATTAAGGAAATTAATTACAAAATGCTCCTACAGTAATTCTAGTGAATGTCCAAGTGCTGCAAATCCTCATGGAGGCATGTTCAGTTGCTGCAAAATCGATTGCCACTACTTCATGGCACCACCTCTATTATGGATGAATACCATAATTTCTTTGCACACTCTATCCAGTTCATATTGTCCTTGGTGGAATCTTATTATATTACATTCCCTCCATATCACATAGATTACCACAGCAAATAGATAATTTATAATATCTCCCTTGCCATTTTTCTTCTTTGCCCAGCAAGTAACCCATTCCAGTTTAGTCTACCATTGTCCAATTGTTCTGTGCTCCCCGATCCATCTTAAAATTCTGTGCCAGGGCAGATATGTAATGTTATATTCAAAGAACAAATACTGCCTAGTATCATCAGTAAACTTACAGAATTCACTTGGTATGTTTATTTGTAACACCCTGAAAATGGGTACGGAGACATCACATGGTGCTTAGGGTAACAAGTGACCCCAAGCTAACCCTTCTACTGGCATACTTATAAGCAACTAAATTAAATAGATAAATCTTAACAAAATCAGCGAAAACAATAAATCTTCTCTGAACTTGATCAATTAAAAATCTAAGTTTACAAGATTACAACTCTGCTTATATGAACAAAACTGAAATAGAATACAACGACACTACTGACTATCTATGAATCCTCTACAAATACTGACTATAGATAGCCGGGTCATGACTCCTAACTACCCTAACTCAATATGATTGAATAAAGAAAATATAATTCTCTCAAACTGTATAACTGGCTCGATCCCTTGAAATAAAAGAAATCATCACCTGCTGACTGGAAGCTGCATACTTGACTGAATAGAGTGTATGCGCTACCACTTGTACCTATATTATGAGACAATGTAGCACACAGACATATATGTGGATCTGTACTTTGAGGATGTACTGGGTATATGGGGGTGCAATGCATAAATAAAATATTATCTTATTATTATAACTTATAAAACAATACATGCTAAATATAAATGACTCACATAAAGCTGGAATGTCTAAAATACTGAAATCTGAAATCATGCATAGCAAGTCAAACTTTATAATCTAGTGAGTCATAATATTTAGTACTGAAAGCTGAACTTGTATTCTCTCTGTAAATCTTGTTATCTAAGTGTAAGAAGAACTCACTCTTAAATCTGAAATCTGAAATCTAATGTCTTTCTGTAAAGTATAATATGATTAAAACTTGTGAGCCTTCACTCTTAGTTTTTTAAGAGCTTTTCTATCATTCTTTTTCTTTTGGAACTTAAGAGCTTAGAACCTGCAGAGACTTTTGAAACTTGTGACTTAGGGACTTTGATACTTAGAACTTTGGGAGTCTTAAAACCAAAACTCTCGAAACATATACTTTTATCTCAAGGGGAATAGGAAACTTCTTTAAAATTTTAGGGACTCAAGGACTTAGGATCATGGAACTTTGGGAAACTTTGACACTTAGAGACTTTGGATTACTATGGGAAACTTGGGAATCTTAAAACTATGATTTTCAAAACATAAGATTTTTGTGTTAAGACTTTGGGTTAATAAACTGCTTCTTTCTTTTAAAGGACATCTTTTGGGAGCTTCTTCTAACCGATATAAAACATTTGAGATGACATGGAGTCGAACGCGTTGCCCACATTGGGGAGAGTTGTTCTACCCTTTCCATAGGAATAGAACCTTAACTTTGATCACTCTCTTAGCCTCGGACCCATAAATCTGAATCCTACATTGACACATAGTTCTGAGGCATGATACATTGGATTTATACCCAAATCCGTGCTAAATACTACTCTCATACTTAGGCTTAGAACTTTTAGGAAATTCACCTTAAAATAACTCAAGAATGTATAATGAAAGGCAATGTATGCCTCTCTTTACTTTAAAACATAAATAGTGTGGATTCCTATCTTAGCTTAATATCAAAACATCAATCTTGTTTCAAATATTGGTAAGCAATTTGCTAGAGGAAAGCTTAAGATCATAATATTCTTAAAATTCAAACTCATTCTTTATATGGATATAATAATTCAAAACTTTCAAGAATATGGTATTAAAATCATAATACGCTACTTGAAAATACTTCAACACCATCAAAATAATAAGATCAAGAATCTCAATATCATACTTAAACTCACTTTCAAAAATCTGAAAAATTGCGTTACGCGCATAAATAAATGAAAATAGTGATGCAATTCAATATTCAATCACTTGTAAACTCACAATCTTCAAACAATATAAATTAAGTATAAACCCTAACTTCGATTGTATGGAAAATCACATAAAATTCAGTAATTTATAAGTTAAAATAAGTTTTGAGCATAAGGAAGAAAGGATTGTCCTTGTTGAAACCCCACATACCTTAATTAATTATCTTATATGAGAAAGCTTGAATCTTCAATTCCTATGATGAATTGAATATTAAAGTTTGAACTTTGAACCGTTTGGAGATGATCTTGAAAACATTCTTGAAGTTCTTGGATTAAGAACCTTAAATTCTTGATCTTTTTGTTGAAAAGAAGATGATGGAATTGATGATACTTGATAGAATTGATTAGGGTTGTTCTTGAGGGAAAAATTAGAGGATGGGGGCAATTAATGGCCCAATTGAAGCCTTAGATCATGTTATTATGACCTGAGTTGAGGTGGGAAAAGACCCCATTGTCCCTCCTTAATTTAAAACAAAAATCTGGAACCCATATTGCCATTTGAAGGGCTACCGCGACGCGGTGCAATCACAGTGAGCTACTGCCTCATACGAAAAATGTCATAACTTTTAACTCGAGTAACGGATTCTGGAAAATTTTTTATCGTTGGAAATCTAACTCAATTATCTATGATTTGGTAGGTCTTGAGCTTAAAAAATCTATATATATAAAGAATTATACACTTTCAAAGTTGACCCTTGTAGAATCGATTATCAAACATTGGACCAATTAAGGGATCTTAGCTAAACTTGGCTAGAAGTGATTTCTAGGAACATTTTTCACCCAAGAAGAATTTCATACACTAGGATAAAGTTACTGAAACATGCTCTTCAATTTATAGATCAAGGACATGGCAAATATGCCTTCACGCAATGCGGTGATCCCGCCATCGCTATACTCATTGTGATGTGGTGCAATTGTGGTGAGTTACTGGAAATTGACAATTATGAATTCAACCTTCACCGCGATGTGATGATTGGTTGAATGGCACACTGTCAACACTAATATACCATAACTTCTCAATCGTGTATCGGATTTGGGCGAATTTGGTATTGATGGAAATCTTATTCAATTTTTCATAAAATGAAAGGTCTAAATCTTGAAAATTCCATATGAAATAAATGTTATTCATTCTTGAAGATAATATTTGGCATTCTACGGATGAAATTAAGCTAGAAAATATGTGGGGTATTACATTATTATAATAAAATTATTATTTTAGTAGTTTCTACAACATTGTAGGTATAAATTCCTAGACTTGATTTATGTGTTTATGATGAATAAAGACCCCTTACAAGCAATCCTTAAATCAATATACTTACTTCACACAATCTCTCTATAAGGTTACAGATGCAAAGAAATAAGATAAAGGTCCCTCAAATTATTAAACTTATTTGAGACTGTCCTTCGGTGAGGAGAAAGACTGAAGCAATTAAGATAAAGATATAAATCTAAGAAATATAACAATAATAACAACAGCATACCCAGTATATTTTATGAATTTATTAAGGTATATTTAGTTTTTCCTCCTTGTAGAAAGTACAACTTAATATAACTACAACTATAATTAAAATATATCAAGTAACACTAATTTCTAGTAAAAATATTTCAACACAAAATATTTAGGCTTTTAATAAAATCAAGTCAAGAAAAAACTAAAATATGGTTGATATTAAAATATTATATCATGTTTCTTCATAGATCCCAACCCAAAGAGATCATTCCAATATATAGTTAGAAAAGTATAAATTTGACAAACTAGATATATTGAAAAGATTTGAAGAAATATTAATATTACAAGAGACCAACACTTTTTTTTATAATTGTTGGATGATTAAAAATCAAATAAATGCCTCTATTTATAGAAAATTATAGTGTTACCCCAACAAATGCATCCTTTGAAGTGGTGGTTATAAGTGTCAGCTTGTAACTTTGGCTCAACTCTTCCGCTTAACAGATGTGAGTATGAAGTGATTATTCACACCCATGAGATTTTCAACTTCTTCCAAAAATTTCCATGGTAGTGTCAATGAAATTGTGATTATACCCATGGAATTTCTCTTATCTCTTTAATAATTTGTTTCTTCTTTAGTCTTCCTTTGTATTCTTCTTCCCGTAGAATTTTTTAGAAAATATGCAAAAATAAGATATAATTATTCATGTTTTTTTAAAATATACAATTCCTTATATATTAAATTATATAAATAATTTATATCCATCAGTTATTTTTGCACTTAAGATATGTAGACTTTACTTGTATGGATTGCATTGCAAGATATTGACTCACCATCATAGCCTACAATACATTCTTGACTAGAAGGATCTTAATCTAAAGCAGTGTAGATGGCTGGAGTTACTAACAAAATACAACATCTTTAATTTGTACCATTTATGATAGGAAAATATGGTAGCATATGCTTGATCCAAATATACCCATAGTCTCTTTATTACATGTATTCCATAATTTTATTTATTTCTCTTGATAGTCTTTCTACTATCCATTTTCAACTACAAGTAGGCTTACATATTGGTGGGTTATAATAGGTGTCATAATGTCTTGAGAAATTGGGTTGTGACAAAAAAAACTTATTCGTAAGTAGATGTATCTCAATCCCCGACTACGGTGTCATAAATTTGGCTAGTCCAATGTGTATAAGATTTTATTGCTCATACTCTATAAGATATCGTCCCCAGAGATTGAAATACCTATGTTACAAACTTATAATATTTTGACTACTATTTAAGAAACAAATTGATGAAAGGAGAGTAACTAAATTTGTAAAATAAATATGTAAAGAAATAGCATTCATGAGATTACCTTGAAGAAGGAATTGGGGGTTCTTGAATTTACTTGTTATGTATATTGTAATAAAATCATTATTTTAGTGATTTCTACAAAACTATAGGTATAACTTCCTAGACTTTATTTGTGTGTTTATTATAAATAAAGACCCCTGTGAGTTATCTTTAAATCAATAAACTTACTTGAGGCAATTTCACAACAGAGATACAGATTGGATGTAATAACATAGAGGTCCCTTAAATCATTAAACTTATTCGAGACTGTCCTTCTATGAGGATAAGGACCAAAGTAATTAATATAAAGATATAAATTCAAGAAATATCTTGAACTAATCCTTCCGTGAGGATAAGGATCAAAACAAATGAATTCAAAGATTTAAAAAAACAAGTGACTTAAAATTATTATTACTTATACATTATTAATTAATTATAGTATATTTAGTTTTTCTCCTTGTAGGAAATACAACTTAATTTAACTATAACTATTATATAAAATATATCAAGTATTGCTAATTTCTAGTAAAAGTATTTCACCACGAAATGTTTAACATTTATACAAAATCAAGTTAACAAAGAGTTAAAATATGCTTGATATTATAATATTAATCAAAGTTTCTTCAATGATCGCAATATAAAGAGATAATGCCAACATGTAGTTAGAAAAGTATAAATTTAAGAAACTAGATGTATTGAAAAGACAATTGAAGAAACTAGATGTATTGAAAGGACTTGAAGAAATACTGCTATTAAAAGAGACCAATAATTCGTTTTTGCTAATTGGTGGATGATTAATAATCAAAGAAATGCCTCTATTTATAGAAAATTATAGTGTTGCCCCAATGAATAGATCCTTTGAAGTGGTGGTTATAACTGTCAACTTATAACTTTCTCTCAGTTATTCCACTTGACAAGTGTGTATGTGAAGTGATGATTCACGCCCATGAGCTTTTCAACTTCTTCAAAAGAGTTGTGCAAATGAAATTGTGATTGCACCCATGGAATTTCTCATTTCTTTTTAATAATTTGTTTCTTTTTTAGTCTTTCTTTGTATTCTTTGTTATACCCCATTTTAACACGAGGTCAAAATAGTGTACAACATATTGAAAAACTTCTAATTAAATTAAGGAAATCGCCACCTAATTAGTTCTATGGTTAATTACGACACTTATTATAATCTAAGTGATCTAAAAAAAATAAAAACTTCATTTTAGGTCTACGCAACTTAAGTGATTCTAAGTAAGGTTTCTAATTATACTAAAGGGAAGGGATTAGGCACCCAAAAGGATTCGCTAACTACGGTTAACCAGCCAAACTTAAGTTAGAAATAAAAAAGAAACATTTTTTACATGTTTTAAAGAAAGAATTTATTTTTTATTTATCATAGAAAATGAGGAAATGAAAAAGGTAGCAAGTTAGACAAAGTGGGCATGAGAATAAAATTGGAATAAGACGAGAGCATATGCCACGTTTAAAAAATTTAGAAGAAGATGAGTAATTAGAAAAAACATTTAATACCTTATTATTAACAAATATAGTTCTAAAAAGGTGAATGAGAGGAGTTTCAATTATGGAATGTTGGTTTTATTGTTTCTCGAGAATGCATTTTTGAAAGCTCTTTGTGTTTTCTATTATTGAAACGTCTTCATTCTTTTTTAAAAAAAAATGATTAAAGGTTAAGAATTAAAATATGCAATTTTTAAATTTTTTAAACAATCTCAAAATTTGTATTTTGAAAGATTACAACTTTGCACCTTATAACCTCTTTAAAAGTTGTTTTTGCTAAAGAAGGTTATGTTTTACTCAAAGCTTAATTCCGCGTTTAAAGAAATAACGTCAAAACTTAAATGTCATTTGCCAACACCAAAAACTAAAATTTTTCTATCATTAGGAATTTTACTATTTGATTTAAGAAAATGAGTCACTCACATTAATGAAATACTTTTAAAGGGAACAAGGGATGATCGAAAGATTAAGGAAAAATCAAAATTGAATTATTTTCATTCCTTTTTTTGATGAAAAAAAAGTCATTTCTGATGAAAAAGAAAATTACATACGTAAATATTGCTTCTTCAAAATTTCAAATATACTCTAGACAAAAAACACCATTGAATATAGGAGAAAAGCTGGCGACATGCATCCTAACTATATTACCGCAAATTATTGATTCTAAAATTAAGTGTTTTAGGCCTAATTCCCTATTAAAATAACCAAGGAAAGTTAAAGTAAGAACACAAATAAATATTTAAATAAATAAATAACACAACATAAGTCATAATAGAATCAGTAACGAGTAAAGAATGGAGAATGAGATGTCTATTTCGTCCACTATTTATGTATAGTGCAAGGGAGTTTAAGTGGACTAGAAAGAGATATGAGTTAGATCCATAACTGGGAAATTCTTATTGCGATGTCGAGTCTCATCATGAGACTCTTTGACTCCGATGTTCATGCACTCAAAGAAAATAACGAAAAAGAATTAGAACCGAGGCAAATTTAATATGAAAAATTAACTACACATGGTAAAGTAAATGACAGTGTGTGGGAATCCAATGAGACGCAAAGAGAAACTATAAAATGAGATTCTTGATTTCAAACAACAAATTAATCATTAGAGAGCCCGAAAAAACACTCTCGGCTAGTACACACAATTCACACTAGAGAAAGTTTAACATATTTATAAACCAAAACTCTCACAAAAATAGAAACATAATCATTACTTATAAGAGTTCTGAATGAGTGGAAAGACAATGAAATCCTCATGACGTAGCTTTTACAGCAGGTAGGTGAACCTTTTAACCAAGAAAATAGAATGTGCTAATAAATAAGAAAATTATAATACACAATATTTTTAGAGATAAATTGTCTAACATGATTTTTACTGTATGTAAGGTTTTAAAACATGCTTCAAAGGGCTATTTCTATTGTCCAAAGAGATTCCAGCTCATGCTTCACAATCAACGATTATATTGAAACAAAACTGCATACCCGAAACATGATAGAAAGTAAATAAAGCAATTGAAGGCAGTGGCTATTTCATCGTATCTAATAGCAGGATCAAAACGACTATGTAATACAAGTATAACGTAGAAACAACACAAAGAAAAAAGAGAATAGTAGTGACCTGTTTTGGGATAGAGAACTACAAAATCTTTCTATCACGAATATACACCCGAACACCAATGATTCAAAACTTTAAACAAACTCTGATTCAAAATTTGCAAGAAAACCAAAGAGATTGGGAGAATCTAGTGCTTAGTGAACTTTAAGAGGAGATATATGGAGGTTTCTGAAAATCTTTATGTGGAGGGGATGTGCGGCCAAAAACCTTCTTCAAATGAATCCCAGACATAAATATTCATAGGGAAACATTAGACCTTCGAGTTTTAGGTGGGATCTTGAATTTTTGATTTTGAATTCAAATCAACTATGACATTTAGTGTTGGTAGCCGTGAATTTTGATGGGTTTTCTCCCTCACGTGGTTGATATGGCCATCACACAAGAATGGAAAAACAAAATATATCCATGGAGAAAAGAGTCTTCCAATTTGCTTGAAGAGGAAAAAAACATTCGGACCATCTGGAAGAGAAAATCTTGTATTGAATAAGAGAGAGAAACTTAAGCCTAATATTTAGGATTTTGGGGGCATTGTTGGTATTTTGTATAGACAAAGCAAGGGTATTTAGGGTAAATCATGGTAAAAAGGATTATAGGGTTTTAAATTGGGTGTTGACTAACTAATAAAAGGAAGACACTTGGCAAGAAGAGGTCAGGTGTGTGCAAGACATGGAAGGAGTATAATAAAAGTATGTTTGACATATGCCACGACCGTTTGGCACCCTATCCGGTGAAAATGTGGTGTCTATGTAGCACTGAGGTGGAAAACGTAAGAGAAAAGTTAAGTTTTATGGGTCAAATCTTGAAATTGGGCCAAATTGAAAGAATATTATAAAATAGGCTGATTTAAAATACCTTCTTTCTTATGTTCTTTGGGCTTTCTAAATTAATTTAAATAACACTTTTAACAAGAACATATTATACATATCCAAATAAATAACAAAAATCATTTGATATTAAAATATAAATACTTAAACAAAGTTGCATGATAAATTTAGAATCGAACAATAATATTTATAAAGAAGAAAGTCACAAAATTAATTGTTCAATTAAAGTAAATGTCATTTGCAAAAGTTTATAGGGAATGTGATGATAATTTAAAATATAACAAAAACTGGTAATAGATGAAGATGATGATGATAATAATAATAATAACACCATCAATACTTCTTAGTTTTAAAAATACAAATGGTTCCATGACTTGCATAAAATCCTAACTATAGGAATATCATGCATTCATTTTTTTAAGCTATCAAAATTATTTAGAATTAAAAAGAGATGACTTGAAATAAAAATGTGACAAAATTGTCTGTTAACATTCTTCATTCAGCAATATTTGCCAAAAAATATACAAGAATAGGATATAATTATTCATGATTTATTTAAAAATATAACTTCTTCCATATTAAATTATATGAATAATTTATATCTATAAATAAGTTTTAAAATTTTTATATGGAGACATTACTTGTATGGCTTGCATTGCAAGATATTCACTAACTATCATAGCCTACAGTACGCTCTTAGCTAGAAGGATCTTAATTTGAGCCAATGTAGATGGCTAGATTTACTAAGGAACTACAACATCTTTATGTACCATATCTAAAAAGGAAATTATGGTAGTGTATCCTTGAACTGATAGGTAGTGAATATGGGGAGTTTAATTTTTTTAGAGCTTTGGATATCCAATAATTAACTAATAGGTTGATTTGAGTTTATATTTCTGACCTCAAGAGGATTCTTTCTAGTATTGAGGCTCAGTTTATGTTGTTAAAGAAGATTTAAGAGCAAAAGTTTGAAGATAGTAGGTTGAGGGGGATTCGATATCAGGTGTTCAATTGCGAGCACAGAAAATCCACCTTGGATTAAGATGGTGTTTAAATATTCTAGGGTTGTATTTGTGTTGTGAGGATAGGTAATTTGATTTGGTTGATATTGTAAGAGGCCCAATGATTGAAATATTCCATTCATCTAGGAAGATCTAGTTTATCCTAATTATTCTATTACCGTTGTTATTTTTAGTTTCTTGGATAGTTGTATGTAACTTATATTCCTTCTTCACATGTTATTCATACATACATTATATTTTGATCTCAGTCAACCAATGCTTACTGAGTACCACGTGTTTGGTACTTATACTACACTTTTGTTGCCTATAGATTATAGTAATAGTTATCATTGTGGACATGTAAATCATGTGGAGCAGATATGGAATGGAAGTTTGGATTGAGCTCTTAACGTTCGGAGTAGCCTTGCTCTTCTCTTATTGACTAGACTAATCTCTATTTTGTTTTTTAGTAATGGCTTATACTTATACTTATTTTGTATTTCGCTTGTACTCTTATAGTTTTAGAAGCTCTTGTACTTGCTCTACCAGGTTTGGGATTATACTAGTCACTTTACTGTATTCATTTTCCAATTTCATTTATTTCTCTTAATAGCGTTGTTACTAACAATTCTAGACTACGTGATGGCTGGTTACAGTATATTCCATCATGACACGAGGAATTGAGTCATGATAATACATTTAGTCTAAAGTAGATGTCAATCCATCCCCCATAATGACACCAAAATTTGACGAGTCCAATATGTATAAGATTTTGTTATTCGTACTCTTTAAGATATCATCCCACAGAGATCGAAAAATATGGGATACAAACTTGTAATAATATGACTTCTATTTGAGAATCAAATAAATGAAAGGAAAGTAATTTCTTAAGTTTGTAAAATAAAAATGTAATGAAATAGCATTTGATAGATTACCTTGAAGAAGGAGTCGGGGACATTGAATTCACTTGGTATATTTATTATAATAAAATCATTATTTTATTAGTTGCTAAAAAATTGTAGGTATAACTTCCTAGACTTGATTTATGTGTTTATGATGAACAAAGACCTCTTACGAGTAATCGTTAAATCAATAAACTCACTTTAGACAATATCTCTGCGAGGATACAGATTGAAAGAATTACCATAGAGGTCCCTCAAATCATTAAACTTATATGAGATTGTCCTTCCATGAGGATAAAGACCGAAGCAATTGAGATAAAGATATAAATCTAAGAAAGAGCTTGAACTAATCTTGCCTTGAGGATAAGGATCAAAAGAAGCGAATTCAAAGATTTGACATAATGAGTGACTTAAAATTATTATTACTTATATTTTATGAATTTACTTGGTATATTTGGTTTCCTCCATGTAGGAAGTACAACTTAATATAATTACAATTATAATTAAAATATATCAAGTTACGCAAATTTCAAGTAATAGTATTTCAATACGAAGTATTTAACATTTAAATAAAATCAAGTCAAGAAAAAAACTAAAATATGGTTATATTGTAAAATTTTATCAAGTTTATTCAAAGATCCCAACACAAAGACATCACTCCAATATATAGTTAGAAAATAATTTATGTTGCCCAAAACTAACTCCAATATAAGTATGCTACTGTCGATGCTAAATATATTAAACCAAATAGGTTGCGGTCAAACCCACAGGATGTTGCTGAATAGTTGCTTGATTTGATGTAATTCACGAGCAAAGTAGAAAAGTAAATGGGGAAATTTTTTATCAATCGCAAGTAGTAACCAAAACTTGAGTCATGTTGAGTTGTAAATAGTAGAAAACAAACACTAGGCTTGTGTTCTTGCTGGCTTATTAACTCCATAAATTTCTCGTGTTCAATCCACCTATTCTATTATTTTGCAAGTAAAGTCTACAAGATATGTATTATTAGTCGTGTTGTGAACGTGAAGATAAATCTCACCCTTTACCGGTTCAGTCTC
The DNA here is from genome assembly GCF_002878395.1 of Capsicum annuum. NCBI lineage: Eukaryota > Viridiplantae > Streptophyta > Magnoliopsida > Solanales > Solanaceae > Capsicum > Capsicum annuum. Next base: position 157,767,967 of record NC_061116.1, read on the forward strand.
CGGGCATCCTCTTGTTCAACCTTGATACGACCTCGGTTCACTATCAGCTTGTAAGATCAAGTGATTAGATGAGATGGTGAGGACTATAAGATGGAGGTGAATCCCAAATCACTGTCCCAATCTTATTTTCCCAATCACAAACACCTTTGTAAGGATGAATGCAAATACAGTATATCTCAAGCATCTGTAGCAGCACAGAGATTAATTATTATGAAGATGATTAAGATACATGCATAAACCCTAGAATATATAAATTTAACACTTCCTCTCCATAGTTAATCTACCAGAATTCCCACAATCCTTGTCAAGGAGATTAGCCGCTCATGCAAGAATCTGTGATTATGAAGAAGACATGTAATTAATTGAAAAAGAATAAGATGAATAAACTCCAAAGTCTTGAATTGAATAACAACCCAAAATCTCAAGAATAATTGTAAAGTATGCAAAAGTATTGTAAGAATGTATAACCTAATAAAAGATAAACCTAAGGGTATTTATAGTAGCTCAAAATAACATAGAAATTCTAATAAAAATGAAAAAGTTAACATTATGTCGGCACTCGGTACAGCTCAATCTTCAACTCGTACCAGCATCATACAAGTCGTACCATGCCTTATCGTATCCATTCCAGTGTCTGATCACCCAAGGATTCAACTTTCTATTATTCATGCGACTTCATCTTAGGAGTCATACACGAGTATACGGCTCGTGTCTTGTTCTCGTAGCCACCTGGGACTTTCTCCCTACCAAGCTTAGGTACTGGTCTGCTTACGAGCTGACTATAAAAGTCGTACTTAGACTTTTGACTCATATATTTCTAGTAATTTAACTCTTGATTGTAGCTTTGGACACTGTTACGTTACGACTCCTATTCACAACCTGTATCCATAGTGTACGACTCGTATGAATGAGTCGTATCTTTCCATCACTTTGTCTTTGGTTTGGGACTTTTGTTTTGTTGTGCTTACGAGTCATCACATGAGTAATATAGTGAGTTTACAACTCATTAGGTGACTCTTATCTTGGTCAGACTTGGTCTTTCCATGTCTTTTCTTCTATTTGCATCACAACTCTAGTATAGACCTGTTTTACCTGAAATAAAATAGAAGTGCACCATATCTTCTAAAATAACCTAAGTATCTGCATAAATTCATGGTTTTAAGCATCAAGAGTGTGATGTTTACATGACACATCAACACCCTCAACTTACACTTTTACGTGTCCTCAAGAAAATAACAATTAAGCTCTATAATTTAACACGATGCTTAATCAATAAGGTCATAAGCTATCCATGGCAGTGTTTTTGAATTAAAAATTTTATTTTATTCTTTTTGTACATTATTTCCCTCTCCTAATCTCACTTCTAAAATTTAAATTATATATGCCAATTCAGCACATGGAAAAACACAAGGGAATCCGATGATGGCATTATAATAGTTATAAAATACAGAGCATCAACACAAGCTACATCAACTAAACAGATTAGCAACCTAAAAACACAACCCCCGTGCACTCCCGGTCAAAGATATACCTTTCACTTAGCTAAAATTGATCAATCAATTCAGGGATATATCAAACGACACTCTCACTCATAAATGAGTATCACCGGTGTATACAAAATACCATAGGCTTTCCCATATGCTATCTTCCTAATTTTATGAATAGTCAAAGTATGATCACTAAAGGACTTTATTCGGCTTGTAACGTAGGTTAACGGTTGGTATGGTATATTTTTTGGATTTATATAGTGACTATGCCTCCTTGACACTACGCTAACTTTTGGGATTCACTCATTTTTTAGTTCTTTTTTTATTTATGCCCTTATGCCTCCCTTCCTATATTAAGCATATTTAGATTGGACTAGGTATGGTTATCTCACTTGATTTTCTTTTTCTTTCTCTTGTTTCTCATTGCAACTTTTCTTTTTCTTTAATTTTCCACCACACCTATCCAAGTTTCAACCATTTTTCTTCTATACATTTTCTTCATACACATTTTCTCCTACGCACCCCTATAATTGAGGTGCACAGTGTACAAGGAGGACCTGGGCCAAACAATTTCATTGTAAGGGAAATGGAAAAGTGAAATTGGACTATTCAGGCTCAAATATTTAGATCAAAGGGATTCATACTTATTCAGTTGGAAATTTAGGCTCAAGTGAACTTAAAACAAAAAGGGCCTATGATCACTTTCTATTTGACTATCTTAGACCAAGATAAAAGCAACCGGTCAAGTTCAAGATTCCTCTGCATCGAGAACTCAATAGTACCTCACGCACACTTGCGCCGGGTTGTATTTCTAAGCACTACTTATCCAGTTATGCAATTGTTTACGCTAATTATTCTACCCCTAATCCTTATGCCATTATAAGAGTCACAACAGTTTCACACATACACATATGCCACAGCACATAATACAGTTTTAGGAGGGATGTCATTTTTTTTACCACAATTTCATTAAAAGCAAAAACTTAGCATAATTATTTCAAATCCACACAAATGTTTCCAGAATGCAAAATTGATTCATAAAATCACAATTCGCTACTAATATTTATTCAAAATCTCTTAAAAATCAATAAAAACAATTAAAAATCATCTTTTGGCATAGGTGCTAATTTTCTCCCTATCTTAGCACCTTTTCTGCCCTGAACCTAAAAGTCATAACGGACTTGCCAGCTACTAAAATTTTTTAGCTACTCCCAAAAATTTATATATACCCTTCCCCCAACTAAAGATCCCTGCACTGTCCCAGTGATAAAAAAATGTAAAAATAAGGGTGAAAGGTCATACCTGGACGCTCAAGGTGCCAGCTCAGCAACATTGATAGGTAGGCCCTCAGGTTGGGTCCCGCTCTCCCCAGCTCTCATCTCATCTACTACTGGGACAGCATCATTGACAACAGTCAAGGGTGCAATACAGTCCCCCTCAATATCAACAACTGTTGGCCTTGAACCACTGGCTCCAAATACCATCTCATGGACCCTTATCTCCCAGTTCCGCTCTCTCTGAATGCTCTCTGTCCTGGCCCTCTTCTTGGCCTCTTTCTCTTTATGCTTCTCCTTTTTTCTTACTTGATTCTCTTCTCGAGTCTACTCAGCTCTTATCTCTGGAATAGCCCAAATATTAGAAACATGGCTAGTGGGCACCACCATCTCAATTACTAGCTTTGGAATCACTGGTATATCATAAGCTCATGCACCATATATTTTATTTTAGCCACTTTAGTCTATAGCCCATAAATATCGAGTGTCTACCCGCCACTCAATTGATGAGTGATCCTCGACTCAAAGGAATCTAGCATGTCCTAGACCCATCTATCTTGACTCTCGAATAGTGTATCAAGTAATGTCCTCACGCCTCCTTTCATGTGACCCACTCATGCCTCCAATGTGGCTAACCTCTTAGTCCACATGGCCTGTAAAATCAAAAAAGTCTAGAAAGTATACTTTATGGTATCGATAGCACAACCTATACTAGAGGAGAAGCACTAAAAGTACCCATTGTATCAGTCTGCATAATCTTCATCTACTTACCCATGTCAGTTGCCTCGGTGGTCTCAGCCTAGCTGTACTACCAAAACATATCTGCATCAAATTAGATGCCTATGGTGCTTTTTGTGACAAAGGGCTGGTTGTATATCAATTCAAGACTAAATTAGTAGTGTCCTAACTTTCAACATCTCATCGATACTTGGGAGTTCTTGTACTCTTGCAACTAAGAAAAGTTGTATGATTATTCAAGGATAATCTAATAATGACTTCTCACCGCCTACCACCTGATCTCTCAACTCTTAATCTAAGAATTCACCAATATTAAAATCATAACCGGCTATGAATTCAGCTATCATGGCTTCCTAAACTGGGCTCAGAATACTATCACTCATAGTTGGACATAGCCGGTGTTAGTCTAGTGTCCACGATGCTTTACCCTCAAAGTTGGGGGTATCAATCTCAATTTTCTGTTAGGAGACACTTGGGCCACCTACTACCCATGCTGCATTTTGTCTATTTGAAACTATTCACTATGCAATCCATCTGAAGAAAACCATCTTGCTATCAGAAACTAGAGATCTCTGAGTTATCTTACTCATTTTTTATATCCGATAGTCTATCTCCTCAATGTTAACCAAAGGCTGATACTTTGGTCTATACAAGAACTGAACAATAGTACATGGTGAAATATCCACCCATACTCCTAAATAGTAAGAGAAATAATAGGGTCTCTACCCTTCCACAACTGACCTTGTGGGTTTTGGCACTGAATTTCTCCCTTGTATGTGGCATAAAATTCTTGTATAAATACTTTGTTATATTTCCGGGGTTCTCTTGTCGTCCATTCAAACCCATACTACTTGAAGTACTCCTCAAATCTAGGTAACCCTGACATCTCGATAGTCGTTAACCTCCGATCAAGATAAAACACCCATCTAATCTTTCTACCTTAAAGTCTGATCAACCCACTATTAAACATCTCCTGCATACTCGGGGTATCCCTATCATTTAATGATAGGCACCGGGGCAGTGGTAAGTGCAAGTAGGGGATCTTGTCTGTCTATTAGGGTATCACTAACCTCTTAATATGCCCAAATTAAAACTTTCTTATGAAAGTGTAAGAGGTCGTTGTCAAATATAGAACCTAACAAAGGTTGGGGTCGAATCCCATAGGGAATACTTGTGCAATTGGAAGGTTCCAAAATAAAGGAAATAAAGCAAGAGTTATTCTCACCAAGATGCTCAAATAGTTAGGGTTATGAATTTGTGCTTGATTTCTAACTTATAATTTCAATTGGAAGAAATATTGAATTCTAAGAATTACCCACTTATTTCTCAACCTAATGGGTATTTCACCATTTACTTATTTCGAACATAAAGGATTTATGTATTATTCAATTGGAGTCTAAAGAGGGTTGATCCTATTAAGGCATTAACCCTTAACCCATAGGGTAAACCTATGGATTTCATATGAATCACCTCTTTTCCCAATATCCACCTTCTTGTTCGGACAAGTGGTGCTCATGAGATCACTTCTCAAGTTTGCAACCAAGAGATGTCATTAAAATGAAGAGAGATTCTTGTAATTTAAATGGATGTTAGAAATCAAATGGATTCATAACCCTAAGCAACTCTCTACATCAAGGCTACCATAACCCTAGTTATGAGAGTTTAGCTGCTAATATCTATATAAGATATTAAAAACATATTGCTGTTCGCAAATAGCTTTAAGAGAGTAGTTACAAAATTTACAATATTGTTCTTCACAATCTTCAATGGAAAATATGGAAATAATAATCAGATCTCATGTTCTAGCTTTTAATCTCATAGAAAAGTGTTACAATGCTCTCAATAGAGGAGAAAGTATGATAATATTGTTAAGAGTTATGAAATAAAACCTAATACTTAGTATTTATACGATTCCATTATTAGGTTTTAAAATTTAAACTTGAAATTATTGCTTTATGCTCAATGGGTCTAGTGACGGTTCATTGTTGAGGCGATGGTTCATTTCCTGGACTGATGCTAGAGCTCTATTGATATTGCATTCTATTTCTTGGTGATGGGTTATATGATGGTTCGTCGCAGGGTCGATGTTCCAGCGCTTGGACTATCGTAGGACTTCCAGTGACACTGCATTCTACTTTATGGTGACGGGTCAGGTGAAGGTTCATTACAGGGTCGATGGTCCATCGCCTAGACCATCACAGGACTTCCAGTGTCACTGCCTTCTTCCTCTAGGTGACGATTAGGCCGACAGTCCGTCACATGGTCGACAGTCCATCTCTTAAGTCATCACTGGTCATTTTTCTCTCGTTTTACCTAGTTATTCCAAGTTATTCTTCACGCTCAGTTCTTGTTCTGGAAACACTAAAGTCTAATGTTAAATACAATAATAGTTGCTTGAAAACACATAATTATCCTAAGAAAAAGGCCTAAAATGTTACGTCAAAAGTCAGAACCTCAACACCCTCAACTTAAGGAAATTGCTTGTCCTCAAGCAATTCAACACCAAGATGCATATATGAACAACATCATGATGGGCATTTCACAGTCAAATCGACACAATCAGACAATTATTCAACTACCCATTCGGCTATGTAAGGTTAACACATATGGATCTACTACTGGCATTTACTACTAATCAGGATATCCACAGCCACAGATACAATACCCCAAAGAAATAAGTATACCAGGGATAACTCACATGCTCTCACAGTCAAAGAAGTCCTCCTCATATCATATAATAAAGTCGTGGGCAAAAATAAGGCTCTCACTCTCAGAAAAGAAGTTAAAAACATAGTGCAGACCCATAAGCTTGCCCTTATCATCTAACATTCCCTCATGATTGACTTGCCAAGATCAAGCAGGACTTTCTCAGGTTTGTAATGAGGTTTTAAGATCGGTGAAGGTTGATCATTTGGAAAAGTGAATTAAAGTACAAAAACTCACTCTCTTTACCCTTTTTGGTAGCTACTCACCAGAATTATAATTTATTTTGCTCATTTACAATATTTTTTGCCCATCTGTGCCCTTGCCATAACACTTTTTTTTTAAAAGAACAGCAGTATCAGCCACCCTCAACTTAAGCTGATGCAGTTGGTTGAGGTACAAAATATCTATTTAGACATCTAACTAGACCAGGGTTGGATGCTACCTCTCAAATCAACTTCAACTCGCCGTCCTAAGCTTCCAACAATCCAACAGTAGCCACCCTCAACTTAGGCAATTTTCCTAAGTTGAAGTACAGAATGTCCAAAATTAGACCAGGGCCAAAGCTAAGTGTTAACACCTTTTACAGAGTGAACCAAGCTTATTTGGACAGAACAAATACTAATAAATCTCAACAGGTCTTACAAAGAAAATAATATGTTTTTGGTGGGTCGTTATTTTAGCTAAGTGGACTAACAAAACAAGGAGGACTACTATCCTATCTTATTGGGTCAAACACACGAAAACATCCAATGAATTAGGCAAGTTCTAGGGGTAACACTGATGAAAGATCTATGAAAATACTTACCCATACAGGCACTGAAGTAATTCCTATCCTACTAACTCTTTGGATTTATATCACATAGCTATGCTTTGTTTCACTTTACATTCCAATGCAAGTTTCAGAGTCACAAATAGTTGTACAATACTTTACCACATGGTAAGAAGAAATAATTAAACAAAAATTTAAAATACTTTTCCACAATCACTTATCATCCATATATACACAATGATGCCAATAGAATAGACAATTAATTTTATAAATAATCACTTAACTATATTAACAATACATCACAGGAAAATAAGAATGCAATCTAGTCATTCCAGTTCTCCTAGATAAAACATGAAGGAAAAGAACATCGGCAACAAAAACCTCCATGGTACAAGTATCACCCCCTTTAAAAAAAGATGCAATGTCTCCAATACATGTAGAGTAAAAATAAAGAGAGAAAAATACATGTACAACCTCTCAGTCAGATGAGGGATCATCCAAATAGTTTAAGGCTGCGTTAGCCTCATCTTCAACAACATAAAACCCTATGGTGGTAGGGGTCCTCACATCAATATCCTCTAGAATTTGAGGGATCTCATGGTGAATAGGGTCAGAAATTAGCCTCCTAGCTGGGGCCGAACTAGTGAAAACACCAGCAACTTAATTCTGCAGTCTCTTTTTCTACTTTTTCTCTGCTCTGTTCAACCTCTTAAGTGCTTTCTGGATATCATAGTCTTCTCTTTCCTCCGGTGTCATGGCTTCAAGTTTTATTTTCTTAGCTACTCTCTTGGCAGCTTTCTTATATTTTTTTATCTACCTCTGCTACTTTTTTACCCTTGTCTTTGATTGGTTTCCCCATTAAGTCAATAATACCTTCATCCTCATCACTAGTAATCTGGGATGGATCAAACATGGGTTGCTGTAGCTGCCGTTTCAGCTCTTCTATATCTTCCTGGGCCTATCTAAACTCCACCATAAATTTGATAAAATCTGGAATGGACATGGCACCCAACTTCTTATTGATTCGTTCCTCCATATCATCTATTATTAGCTAACTATTCCTGAAAGGACGTACTGCTGCCTCTACAATTCGTTCAACAAAGGGTTTGAAATATGCCCCCATATAGCTAACTGTTTTTCCAACCTTTTCTGGGCTCGGACCACATTTGGAAAGTTCTCCTGGTTTAGCTTGTATTCAAATATTGGGGTGGGACTAATGCAGAATCTGCAACCCTACCCATAGGCATCAAAGCTAAACCTACAGATGTGGTAGGAGGCATGTAAGTAGCAAGAGGTAATGGCCTACTTGAAGGAAGCTCTGATGATTCAGGAGTCGGTGACAACTGAGTCTGATGGGTTGGAGGTCTGTTGACTCTCATATTGAACCGTGAGGCATCCTTTGTCTTGTTAATATCTTGTTTATGCATTGCTTGGACCTTATTATCAATTTCACTAATTAAAGGGACGCTTGCCTGCCTACACAAATTTCTAATAAGACATGGAAATAATAGTGCAGTGATGTTTTTATGAGCACGGGTAAACAGTTCATCGACAATAATATGGCCAAAATCAATAGTCAATCCTTCAATCAATGCAGCAAAAATCACAGCTTTATTGATTTTTAAGCCATCATCACCGCCTTTTGGCATTAGCCTCAGTCTGACAATTGCCCACCAGAACTTGGCCCTAAAGCTTAGGGACAACTTAGATATCCTTTTGCGGGTGTTGTGTTACCATACAGAATCATATTCCTCTATTAATATTCTGGCTAGCCAAGGCTTTTGGTTTGTCGTCGTGAATAAGCGATGCTCCAAACTTGGTATTGTACCTGTTATCTGATATTCGGGCCCAAACAAGAATCTATTCAATGTACGCTCTGAGATATCTATGTTGACTCTACGTACAGAAACTGTATCTAGATTGTTCAATTCACTGACAGATGCTCCTGAGGGACAGTATTTCTATAGAAACGCTAAGTATTTGGTAAAAAATCATGAACTAGATTTGGTTGATAGGTTCTGAGTGGTCTACTCATCCATACAAACTCATATTCATTGAATCGACGCTTGAGTTCTGGATACTCATGCAGAGTTGTAGTCATAATCTGATGTTCCTCGAAAATAGTTCTTTTGACTTCTAACTAGTCTATTTTCTCAAGACCTCTATAGAAATGATCCCGAGCGCCTTCTACCTGCCATCTAATAACCTCTAGTAGTTACAGGTCCTTACACCGAACCATGTTTGGGTCCTCTTATTCTGGAACCTCCTCTTGGATGGCGTAAAACAATTCAACCCCTTCTTCAACCATACTCAAGCTTGATCTACTGCTACTACTATTGTCATCCTTCTTTTCAGTCTTGGAGGATGAAGAAATCACCTGGTGTCTTTGTCGAGTGTTGTAAGCTGGTACATTCGAACCTTGTGATGTCTCTTGCCTGGATCTTTTTCCTCTACCCCTGCCTTTGGTTGGTGGTATTTTTCTTTCCATATTACTTGCAAATGAAGCATTTATCAATTTACGAACTTAAAGTAGAAGACAGAAAAATTTTTGACATACGATGGGTAGGGCAACGGTCCGTCGGGTCTGCGACGGTCCGTCGAACCCAATTGTCGAGTCAATTCTAGTAACTTCAGCTCTGGGAAAGTTAAGATGTCTTTAGGTAATGGTTCGTCAGGTTTTTGATGGTCCATCGCATAAGCCATCGCCTAAAATTTTCAAATTTGAGCCTCATTTTGGCATTTTGTCGAACACCTTGTGTAAACTTCATTTTAAACATGGTTTTCATGGGTTTATATCAATAATACATCACAACTTTTGGCATTTTTGGTCCATGGGCTATGCATATTTCACCCAGGGTAGTGTTTATCAAGTTTTGACTTAATTTAGACCCACACAATAGCAACAAGAAAAGAGAGAATTATTTAAACATTATTGCCTTCACCTACTTCATTTGTTCCTTATATTGAGTAAAATAAAGAGTGATGAAAAATCATACCTGAGTAATGCAGTACTTGGTCACTACTCTGACTTGCACACTAAACACAGAACAACAATTGGACCTTTGTTTTTGTGAAAGACTTGTTTTGCTTGTGTTGGAACGATAAGAAAAAGAGAATAGAGTTTAAATAGATGGGAAAGGGAGGATGAGAAGTTTTAGGAGAGAATGAAAAAACTCAGGTATGTTGAATGCATGGAAAATAAATAGTCTTAGGAACTTGAATAGTTTGAGCATTACTTAACAACTAGAAATTATCCATTTAAAATTGTTTGGGTCGGATAAGGATGAAAGATTCAACAATTTAAATTTATTTGAACCGACCAACTAAACTAGGGTTAAGTGTGATGGTTCAAGAGACGATCCATCGTAGGTGAGACATTCCATTGGATGACCCGTCACCCTCTTTCTAGTAACCTTATTTGTAACTTATTTGCGATAGTTGGACCGATGATCCATCGTGCTTGTGATGGTCCATCGATCATACTATTGTTATTTTCCAGTAACCTAGTTTGTAGTGTTTGTTGTGATGGTTCCCCACGATGGCCCGTCAAGGCAGCAACGATCCATCGGTTAGCCCCAACTCTGTCATCTTCTGGTTTCCTACACTGTCATACCTACTCACTTACACAAACCCTTCAGCTTGCACAAAACAACTAAACAACTTACACTAATTCTTTACAACAACACAATGTGGGTTGCCTCTCAATAGCGACTGATTTATTATCACAGCATGATTCAGTTATCTCGAGTACTTAGACTTCATCGAGATAAATGGTAGCAATACTCTTTATTGGGTCAATTAGACTGATATACATTTGCACACGCTGCGCATTAAATTTGAAGACACTTTTGTCTTTATTCTTAAGTTCCACTAATCCAGACGAGTAGATTTGGTTAACTTTAAATAGGCCAAAATATTTGGATTTGAGCTTACGAGGAAAAAGCTTGAGCCTGAAGTTGAAGAGGAGCACCAATTCACCTTTCTAAAAATCCCACTTTTTAATTCTACACTCATGGTACTTCTTCATTCTTTCCTCATATAAATTAGCTCTTTCATAAGCTCTGAGATGAAACTCATCTATCTTATTCAGCTAGGACAGTCGCATATTAGCTACTTCATTCCAGTTTAGGTTAATCTGCTTTAGTGCTCACAGTGTTTTATGCTCCAGCTCAATCGACAAATAACATGCCTAGCCATAAGCCAATTGGTATAGTGATATGCCAATAGGTGTCTTGAAAGCTGTTCGATATGCCCGTAAGGCATCGTACAACTTCCTAGACCAATCTTTCTTGCTAGCATTTACATTCTTGGAAAGGATAGCTTTGATTTCTAGATTAGATATTTCCACTTACCCACTAGTCTGTGGGTGGTATGGGGTAGCCACCTTATTCTGTTTAACTTCATATTTTGCCAAGGCGGCTCTGAGAATCTTGTTGTAGAAGTATGATCCTCCATCGGTTATGATGGTATGTGGTACTCGAAAGCGAGAGAAGATATTTCTCTTTAAGAATGCAACAACCGACTTTCCTTCATTATCTGCCAAAGCCACTGCCTCGACCCATTTTGACACGTAGTAGACGATAACCGATATGTACTTCATCCCAAATGAGCTCATGAAGGGCCCATGAAGTCAATACCCTAGACATTAAATAGTTCTACCTCCAGCATTTTAGACATTGGCATCTTATAGTGCTTTGAGATAGACCCTTGCCTTTGACATTGGTCACGTCTCTTCATGAACTCGTAGGCATCTTTGAACAAGGAGGGCCAATAGTAGCTACTTTAAAGCACTTTTATTGCAGTCCAATCAACTACATGGTGACATACAACTTAGGAAGAATGACTCATTTCAAGTATACTCAATATATCTACTTCTGGGATGCACCGCCTAATAATGCCACCAGCACACCGCTAAAACAGATACAGCTTATCCCAGAAATAATGTGTCACATTATGGAGAAACTTTTTTCTTTGATGAAATGAAAGATTCTTTGACATTAATTCACTTACCACATAGTTCACGAAGTCAGAATACTAAGGTACTTTATCGAGCACTGCAGCCAATAGTTTCTCATCCAGAAAGAAATCATCAATCTCTAGCTCGTCTTTGACTGCCAGCTCACTTTCGAGTCTGGATAGGTGATCTGCCAGCTGATTCTCACATCCTTTTCAATCCTTGACTTCAAAGTCAAATTCCTGAAGTAGCAATACCTACCAAAACAACCTTGGCTTAGAATCTTTCCTCCCCATTAAGTACCTCAAGGCAGAGTGGTCAATGTGCACCACTACCTTGGTACCTAACAAGTATGCCCGAAACTTCTCAAAATCATACACAACTGCTAGAAGTTCCTGCTCAGTCACAGTGTAATTCTTTTGAACCTCATTTAGGACCTTTCTTGCAGAATATATCATATGGAACAACTTCTCTTTCTTTTGTCCAAGAACAACCCGAAGTGCAACTCCACTGGTATCAGTCATAATCTCGAATGACTTAGTCCAATCAGGAGCAACAATAATTGGAGCCTCCAATAGTTTCAGCTTAAGGTATTCAAAAGCCTTACTGCAGTTATCATCAAAAGTAAACTTAGACTCCTACTCCAAAAGTTTGCCAAACGGGTTTGCAATCTTTGAAAAGCCCTTTATGAATCTGCAGTAGAACCCCGTATGACCGAGAAAGATACGTACCCCTTTTTCTGAGATAGGGGGAGGTAGTTTCTCAATTACATCAACCTTTTCATTATCTACCTCAATGTCTTTAGCAAAAATTTTGTGACCAAGAACAATGCCCTCCTTCACAATAAAATGGCATTTTTCCTAGTTAAGGACAAGGTTGAACTCTTTACACCGTTGTAACGCTTGACTAAGATTTAGCAAGCAGAGCTCAAAAGAATCACTAACCACTAAGAATACATCCATAAACACCTCCAAGGTGTCTTCAACCATATCAAAAAATATTGAGATCATGCGCCGCTAAAAAGTGGCGGGTATATTACACAAACCAAATGGCATCCACTTAAAAGAAAATGTACCATATGGTCACATGAATGTCATCTTTTCTTGATCTTCAGGAACAATAAAAATCAAACTACCTCATCGTTCAATCTCTATAGTAGCTCATTTGCCCTTAAATCAATAAGTACACTCACTGTTGTGAGGAAAGGTTGACCCAAGATCATAGGCACCTCGAAATCCATCTCACAATTGAGAGTGACAAAATCAGCTGAAAATATAAAACTATCCAACTTTACTAATACATCATATAGAATCCCCACAGGCCGCTTCATAGACCTATCCGCCATCACTAGTCTCATGGTTGTAGCAGTAGGATCCCCCAAACCCAATTTATTATCCACAACAAGTGGAATCAAGTTTATACTAGCTTCTAAATCATGTAGAGCTTTTACAAAATCAATAGACCCAATAGTGCATGGAATGTTAAATGCTGTCAGGTCTGCCTTCTTCTGTACTAAAGACCGTATGGAGATAGCACCACAGTGATGGAGATTGTCCACCGGCTCATAGCTAACTGTCTACTTCTTTGTGATAAGGTCTTTCATTAACTTTGCATGCCCGGGCATTTATTCCAATGCCTCCACCAATGGTAAATTGATCGTCAAATGCTTAAGCATTGACATAAATTTGCCAAAATTTATGTCATCGGCCTTCTTCTTCAATCTATGAGAAAAAGAAGGCGGTGGTTTTGGTAGAGAAGTCACCACTGCCTCCTTTTCCTTGTGTTTCCCTTTTTTCAATCCATCAACCAGCTATTTATTAGAAGAAACATCAATGTCATCCTGCTTCTCAGACATGACAGGATTGCTTTCTTCAAACTCGACATCTTCTTTGATCACCTCTTCAAAAAACATTTTTTCCCATAAAAGGGCCTTGTAATACCTTGCCACTCCATATGGTAATTTCCATGCAAGAGCCTTCATTTTAAGGGTTCTCAACTGTATCACTTGGCAAAGTTCCACTCTTTCTCTGATTCAATACTAGTGAGAGTTGGCTCATTTGCTGCTCCAATTGCTTGATAGAAGTAGACAGTGAATTTACAACTGACTTATGGAAGACAAATCACTCTTCATAGTAGTCACCCCAGCGTAGGTAGTCTTAACTCTTTTTAATAATTTTTCCATCATGTCCTCCATGGACATCTTTCCTGACCTAGTTGCAGCATTATCTTTGCTTGCAGGAGGTACATATAGTCCACTCCTATCAATCTTGATTTTCCAGTTCCCTTAATCTCTATCCTTATAATCATCCTTGTCTTAATAGTTCTAAACTTGATTTCCTTGGCTATTGCCTCGAAAACCCCCCCATTATTTGGATAGTTCACCTCTTCTTCTAAATCAGAGTCAGCTCTTCCCTGGGATTTAACAGCTTTCAACTTCTCTATTTTTCTAGATAATAGATGTTTATTCAGCAAATCCATCTATATCTTCAAGTGTTCTATGTCTTGGTCACATTCTTTCATCTTCTTCTATTGCTCTGCAGTCATACTACCAGTCACGGTAGGGCTTTCTACCATAGAATCCTTGGTATGCTAAGCTCTACTCTCTTTGGTCATCCGATCAAGCATCTTTGAAGCCTTTGGAAAAGTAAGGTCAACACATGACCCTCCTACAGCATTATCCATTATTGGCTTTGTAATAGAGTTCAAAGCCCGATAAAGAGTCTCCATTAAATGAATATCCATCATGTTATGGTTCAGGCATTGTATCAGCTTCTTTTTAAACCTCTCCCAGGTCTCATGAAGAGCCTTAGTGTGAAGTTGTCAGAAGTTACTGATTTCACCCCTCAACTGTACCCTCCTAGAAGGTGGAAAGAACCTTTGTATGAAAGCCTCTTTCAAATACCTCCAATTGGTGATAGAGTTGGGAGTTATCCTATTGAGCGATAGAGTCACCTCTCCAAATAGAGAAAATGGAAAAAAACATAGGCAGATAGTATTTTGACCCACTCCTGGGTTATAAAAAGACTTCCAAATGGTGTCAAAGTTCACTAAGTTCATATTTGGATAATCTTCGGGAAGACCACCAAACAACCCCTTAAGAAGAAGTAGATCAATCATCATAATGGTAATATTAAATTTAGCTCCAGGTGCTAGAGGTAGAGGAATAATAGTTCCAGTTACACCTGATCCATCCATTCCATCTTCGTAATTGTTCAGATCAAACTATACCAATTGTAGATCCTGCCTCATCCTAAAGGGGTGATTCCTATTTATATTCTGATTTACTGGTGCAGCCATATTCTCTTCTCACCATGGGTTAACAGGATCTAACAAATTATCATCCCCCAAATCATCATCATCAGGATTAGGATAACGCACCTGCTGGCCGTCATTCTGCTAATTAAGTTGAGCTTTACCCAGAGCGACTAGAATTTTAGTATCTCGGAGGTCTTCCATTTTACCAATTAACTGTGATTTTGGATGTATTAGTAATAACACTTCACCCGATCTCCATGTTCTTAGCATACATAATAACTACCCTGCACAAAACAAAAACAACAAACTAAAGTAAAATTAAGGAAACTTGACCAAAGGTCAACTAATAAACACAAACTTAATCGGCAATAATATTCCTTGAAAACGGCGCCAAAATTTGATACGCCCAAATAACAAATTTCTTCTGAAAGTGTAAGACGTCATTGTCAAATATAGCACAAAACAAAGGTTGGGGTCGAATCCTACAGGGAATACTTGTGCAACTAAACAAGCCAATTGTCAATGGACTGTTTATCTAAAGTTCCAGAATAAATGAAGGTTTTAATGAGTTAATAATATTATTTTGTTCTTGTATCACATAGAGGTCTAGCTAATGCGACTTAATGCAAGTATGATTTCAATGAGAATGAGTTAACTAGAGTTATGCTCACCAAGATGTTCAAACAGTTAGTATTGTGAATTTGTGCTTTATTTCTAAGTTATAATTTCAATTACAAAAAATATTTTCTAACAATTACCCACTTATTTCTCAACCTAATGGGTAGTTTACCCTTTACTTCTTTTGAACTTAATTTATTTATGTATTATTTAATAGGACTCTCGTGAGGGTTTATCCCGTTAGGGCATTAACCCTTAACCCAAAGTAAAAAACTATGGATTTCATATGAATCACCTGTTTTCCCAACATCCACCTTCTTGTTCAGACAAGTGGTATTAATGGGCTCACTTCTCAAGTTTTCAACCAAAAGATGTCATTAAAATGAAGACAGATTTATACAATTTAGAGAGATGTTAGAAATCAAATGGATTCATAATTCCAAGCAGCTCTCTATATCAAGCCTCCCATAACCCTAGTTATGAGAGTTTAGCTGCTTATATCCATATAAGATATTAAAGACATATTGATGTTCATAAATAACTTTAAGAGACTACTTACAAAAGTTACAATATTGTTCTTCTCAATCTTCAATGGAAAATATGGAAATAATAATAAGATCTCAAGTTCTAGCTTCAAATCTCAAAGAAAAGTGTTACAATGCTTTCAATAGAGAAAAAAGTATGATAATACTATCAAGAGTAATGAAATAAAACCTATTACTTAGTATTTATACGATTCCAGGAATGGGGTTTTAAAATTTAAACTTGGAATTGTTGCGTCATGCTCACTGGGTCGGGCGACGGTTCTTCTCCTTGACCCTTATTGGAGCTCTAGAGATACTGTGTTCTGATTCATGCCGATGAGTCGGGTGATGATTCATCACAGGGTCAGCGGTCCATCGCCTAGACCATCGCGAGACTTACAGTGACACTGTATTTTGGTTCATAGTAACGGGTTGGACTACGGTTCATCGTAGGGTCAAAGTTCCATCCCCTGGATCATCCCAGTACTTCTAGTGACAATGAATTTGGCTTCTAGATGAAGATTAGACTGACAGTCCATCGCATGGTTGATGGTCCATCGCCTAAGTCATCGCTGGTCATATTTCTCTTGTTTTTCCCAGTTATTCCAAGTTATTCTCACGCTCAGTTCTTGTCCTAAAAATACTAAATTATAATGTTAAATACAACAATAGTTGCTTGAAAACACACAATTTTCTTAATAAAAAGGCCTAAAATGTTCCATCAAAATCTGGAACATCACTTCTTCTATACTATTGATATTTCCTGAACTAGCTTTCTTTAAGCTTGACTAACCATCATCATCAGTATCAGAGGACGGTGTTGTATGTGTGGTAGAGATAGTGGGGTTCTTTCTTCTCGAGCCTTTTGAAGGTGGTGATTCCCCCAGGGGTGCAACCTTCTTCCCCTTTCCGTTATTAGCGCTACTTTCCCTTTTTGGGCGGTTTATCCGTTTTTGTGTTGTCATATAAATCACTAATGTTGCTGGACAATAAAGAGTATTCTGAGCTAGTCGCCTCACGGCTAGCCGATTGTGCCTTCGTATTGCTCTTTTTTGCCACTTACTTCGAGAAGGATGTGTTATTAGGAGGCATGGTTCCTGTAAGCTCACTATCATTAGAAAGGAATTAAAGAAAAGAAAGCAAAAATTTAAAACTAAAGTTTAGTGTGCATGATCTGGTAAGATTACGAGTGGGGAGTACTGGTTGAATCGACTAGGTACAACTCGTTTGACTGAGACGTATATTACACAGTGCCTAAGCAGTTGTTCATTGGTTAGCTTATGACTCCTCCTAATGAGTCGTACCAAGAGGGTATGACTCATTACAATATTCGTAAGCTGATCAGAAATATTTTATAAAATCATATATCTCCTAGGTAAGTACAACTTTATGTGTACGAGTTGTATGGTTTGGATACAACTCATTTAGATAAGTCGTATCCATTCTAGAACCTTAAACTTGTTAGACTTCCAGGTTATCAATAGGTACGAATCCTATTAAGACCCCATACCAGTGGGTATGAGTCATAAGCAGTATTGTATCTACTGTAAATTTCTTTCTCTGCTGAAAGGAAAGATCTTATGGAACTAGGTCACTCACTAGATAGTTTGCATAATCTGCAAACCATAGAATTTGATCTTGGGAAGCTACTAATATCTGCTCATCTGGAAAACTATCATCAATATCTAACTATTTTAAACTTTTTGCATAGCTTCCTTCTATAATATAGATAAGTGATTCTCAACTTGATTATCGATGCCTTTTTTCTCAACCTCAAAATTGAATTCTTCCAGAAATAGAACCTACCTAATTAGTTTAGATTTCATATCATTTTTAGCCATTAAGTACCACAATATTGTATGATCAGTGTGCTCAACCACCTTTGTACCCATCAAATTAGATCTAAGCTTTTCAAAAGGAAAAACCACTTCCAATAACTCTTGCTCCATTACGGTATAATTCTTTTGAGCAGGATTTAGTGCCTTACTAGAAGAGTAGATGGAATGAAGGATTTTTTCTTTTTGTTGGCCTAGTCAAGCACCTAAGTCCAAACCACTCGCATCACATTTGAATCTCTTTTAGGGATTCAAATGCCTTCAAGCATGCTTCAATAAAATCAAAATTTACCTCCTTATTAAGAAGCCTAAAAAGAGGGTGGGCTATCTTGGAGAAATCATTGATGAAACACGTATAAAACCCGGCAAGACAAAAAAAGCTACGAATACCCTTCACAAAAATTGGTGGAGGTAATTTCTCAGTCACTTCTATCTTTTCTCTGTCAACCTTGATACCTTTTTCTGCAATTTTGTGCCTAAGAACAATACCTTCTTTAACCATAAAATGGAACTTTTACCAATTAAGCACCAAGTTGTATTATTCACACCTTCTAAGAGTATTTTCCAAGTCAACTAAATAGTCATCAAAAGAATCCACAACGACTGAAATATCATCCATAAACACTTCGATGGCATCTTCTACCGTATCAGAGAAAATTGACATCATACATCTCTGAAATGTGGCTAGAGCATTACATAACCCCCTAAATGGCATATGTTTGAATGTGAAAGTACCATAAGGACATGTGAAGGTGATCTTGTCTTTATCTTCAGGTGCAATAGTAATCTGGTTATAACATGAATACCCATCAAGAAAACAATACCATCCTTTGCTCGCTAGACTGTCTAATATCTAATCCATGAACAGCATAGAAAAATGGTCCTTCTGAGTCCATGCATTCATATGTCTGTAATCCATGCATACTCTCTGTCCGATGACTGGCCTTATCATCATTAGCTCATTCTTCTCATTGGCCATAATAGTAATTTCACCTTTTTTGGAACATATTAAACTGGACTGACCCACTTACTATTAATAATGTGATACACCAAACTCACATCCACTACTTAATTATTTCTTTCGTCACTACCTCCTGTACATGAGGATTGATTTGGTTCTGATGCTCTTTACTTAGAATACAATCTAGCTCAAGTCAAATTTTGTTAGTACACAAATCATGAAGAATACCCACAATATCTGCAATGGAACAATCTATGGCCCTCTTGAATCTTTGTAATACAAATAATAATGCTTCTACTTCTGAATGAATAAGTTACCTGTAATGATAACAGGAATAGTGTTGTTGGTCCCCAAAAATGCATATTGCAAATATGAAGGGAGAGTCTTCTACTCTCTGACAAATGGCTCCTCAATGGATGGGCAAATAGGTAAAGTAGATCTATTCATCAAATCTAAGTCAAGCTTCTTTGGTGCATAAGTCTAGGAACCACTCCTGTGAAGTGCACATACTATTTCTTCATACTCCTCAATACCATCACTATCAAAATTCATGATTACCGCTGCCAGTGCTTCAACACCCAATCTTTCTTTAATAGGAACAACAGTATTAGAACCACATCCCATAAAGTATCTACATCAACACCATAGAATGAATCTATCTCATTATCATACATATTTATCCTAGAAATTACTCTCAACTCATTAGGTTGCCAGATTGATTTACACATGCTGAAATCACTTGTTCATAATCCAATCTTTGCACAAGATGTCATTTCTCCAAATCAATCAATGTCCTACCTGTAACCAAGAATGGTCTTCCCAAAACCATTAGGACTTGAAAGTCCACTTCACATTCTAATATTACAAAATTAGCAGGAAAATAAAAGAAGCCACGTTCACCAATACATCACATAGAATACCAACTAGTTTTTTCACTATCCTGTCACCATTACTAGTCTCATGGTAATTGGTTTGGGAGTTCCCAACCCCATCTATTTGTATACTGCAAAGAGCATGAGGTTGATTCTAGCACCCAAATCACATAATGCTTTAGTGAAGTTGGAAGATCAAATAGTGCAAAGTGTAGTGAACATGACTGGATACTCCTTCATCTTTTCCAATGATCTAGTAACTACAACACTACAATGATGAATATTGTCTATTGGCTCATAATTCACTGACCTCTTCTTGGTGATTAAATCTTTCATAAACTTTGCATAACTTGAATTTTACTCTAATTCCTCTACAAGTGGTATGTTGACTAACAACTCCTTTAACATAGACAAAATGTTTTGATACTTACCCTCTTCTTGTTTCTTTTTTATTCTTTCAGGAAAGGGAAGTAGACGTCTCAGAATGGGCTTTAACACAGGCTTCATAACCTTGCCTTTTTCATTGTCATATGTAATAATATTCTCTACATCAATAGGATCATCATTATTTTTATGCTCATCTACAAAGGGAACAGATAGTTTTGTGGTAGTTTTACCACTCCGAGTGGTAATGGCATGCTAATGAGCATCATTCTTCAAATTCTAAACTGCATTACTTGGTAGAGTGTCTGGCTGCCTATAATTTACTATAGCTAATATCTGACCGAATTGTTGCTCCAACTATTTGATTGTTGTAGCATATGATTTAGCTTTCTGATTTCACCGTGACATATCTAGCTTAATATCCTTAAGACAACTTTTTTTACTTTCTTATCCTTTGACTAATTTTGACAAAAGTACTTCCATTCTATATTCTAAATCATGACCCCCAGGTGGGACATACTTATCACTCTTCTCCTTGTAATCATCTTTCTGATGCCAATAACCATCTCTCTCTACTGCTATCTCCATATTTGATATTATAATAGTTCCAACCTTGATTCACTTACCCTTGGGCCTGGAAATCCACCAACCTACGATCGAGATATTTTGCATCCTCTTCGGATTCAATCTCAAAAGTTTTCAAAGTAACTGCCTGAGTTACAACTGCATTTTCTTTTTCAACCCTAATTGCTATAAATTGTTTAGAAATAAGCCCAATATTTGTCTGAAGTTGAGGAACCTCTTGTGCGACCAAGTCATTATTCATGTTATAATCACCAGCTAATCCAATCGCATATGCCCCTGCACCACGATCAGCCTCTTTAGTATGTCATCCTCTATTGGTCACTGAAATATCATCTAACATCTCTTGTGCATAATCCCATAAAAGTCGCATAAATTCACCTCCTAAAATAGTGACTAACATTGCTCTAAAACTGATATTTAGTGATCTATGGAATATTTCTTGCAGATTTGACCCTCTGACTTTGTGATTAGGAACCATTCTCAACTTTTTCTTATCTAAACCACGCCTCATACAAGGATTCTGTAGCTAACTATCTCAAGTTATAAATTTTATCTTTCAGCTGTAACATCTTTATAGGATGGAAAATCTACTAAGAATCTATTTCCACAGCTCATGCCCAAAAGTGATTAAACCTCTTGGAAGTTCCCCTAACCATAATGATGCTTCTCCTGTAATCGAAAATGGGAACAACCTCAACCTCAAAGATAAGATGAATAAACTCCAAATTCTTGAATTGAATAAAACCCTAAAATCTCAAGAATAATTGAAAAGTATGTAAAAGTTTTATAAGAATATGTAGCCTAATCAAAGAAAAACTTAAGGGTATTTATGGTATCTCAAAATAATATAGAAATCCTAATAAAAATGGGAAAGGTAACGTTATGTTGGTACTCGGTATGACTCGCTCTTCAAATCGTACCAATATTATATGACTTATACCATGCCTTCTCATATTTATTCCAGTGCCTGATCTCCCAAGGCTTCAACTTTATGTTCTTTATGCAACTTCAGCTTACGAGTCATACACGAGTACACGACTCACGTCTTCTTTTCATATCCACTTGGGACTTTCTTCCTTCCAAACTTGGTTACTGGTCTACTTACAATTTGACTATACAAATCATACTCAGACTTTTGACTCATATGTTTATTGGACTTTAACTCTTGATTATAGCGTTAGACACTGTTATACTTACGACTCCTATTCATGACCTGTATCCTTAGTGTACGACTCGTATAGATGAGTCATATCTTTCTTTCACTTTGTCTTTTATTTGGGCCTTTGGTTATGTTATCCTTGTGAGTCATCAAACAAGTCATATAGCGAGTTTACAACTCGTTATGTGACTTGTATCTTGTGAACACAAAAGTGCACTGTATCTTCTAAAATAACCTAAGTATCCACATAAATTCATAATATTAAGCATCAAGAGTGTCGTGTTTCCACGACACATCAATACCCTCAACTTAGACTATTGTGTGTCCTCAGGCAAGCAACAATTAAGCTCTAAAATTTAACAGGATGCTTGATCAAGAAGATCACAAGCTACCTATGGGAGTATTTTTGAATTCAAAATTTATTTATTTTTTTAATACATTGTTTCCCTCTCCTAATCTCACTTTTTAAAATTCAAACTCTATATGCCAATTCAGCACCCGGCGAAACACAAAGGAATCAAATGATGACATTATATTAGTTATAGACAACCGAGCATTAACATAAGCTACATCAACCAAATAGATTAGTAACCTAACAACACAACCCCCGTGTGCTCTCAGTCAAAGAAATCCCTTTTACTCAGCTACGATTGATCAATCAATTTAGGGATATATCAAGTGACACTCTCGCTGACAAAGAAGTATCACCAGTGTATACAGAATACCATAGGCTTGCACATATTCTCTCTTTCTAAGTTTTTGAATAGACAAAGTAGGATAGCTAAAGGACTTTATTCGTCTTGTAATGTAGGTTAAGGGTTGGTATGGTATATTTTTGAGATTTATTTAGTGTCTATGCCTCCTTGACACTATGCTAACTTTTGGGATTAACTCATTTTTCCACTTCTTCTTTTTTTTTCCACCCTTATGTCTCTTTTCCTATCTTAAGCATATTTAGATTGGACCAAGTATGATTATCTTACTATATTTTGTTTTTCTTTCTCTTGTTTTTTATTGCAACTTTTCCGTTTCTTTTATTTTCCACCACACCAATCCAAGTTTTAACTATTTTTCTTCTACACATTTTCTTCATATTCATTTTGTCCTACGCACCCCATAACAGCCACCCTTAAATTAAGAGATTTGCTTGAGTTGAGGTGCACAGGGTACGAGGAAGACTAGGGCCAAACAAGCTCATTGTAAGGGAAATGGGAAGGTGAAATTAGTCTATTCAAAAAAATTGGTTTATTCAGGCTCAAATATTTGGATCAAAGGGATTCATACTTATTTTGTTTGACATTTTGGCTCATGTGAACTGATAACAAAAAGAGCCTATGACAACTTCCTACTTGACTATCTTAGACCTAGATAAAAGTAACCGGGAAAGTTCAAGATTCCTATACATCGGGAACTCAGTTGTACCTCACACACACTCACACTGGGTTGTATTGCTAGGCACTACTTATCCAGTTATGTAACTATTTACCTTAATTATTCTATCCCTAATCCTAATGCCATTATTAGAGTCACAACAGTTTCACATATAAACATATGCCACAGCATATAAAACAATTTTAGGAGGGGTCTCAAATTTTTTTCACCACAATTTCACTAAACACAAAAACTTAGTACAATCATTTCAGATCCTCACAAATGTTCCATAATGCAAAATTGATTCCAAAAATCACAATTCACTATAAATAATTTTTCACAATCTCTCAAAAATCAATAAAAATAATTAAAATACATCTTCTGCCATAGGTGCAGATTTTCTTCCTATCTCAGCACATTGTCATCCCCGAACTTGTAAATCATAACAGACTTGTCAGCTACTAAAATATTTTAGATACTCCAAGAAATTTGTATATACCCCACCCCTAACTGAAGATTCCTGCACTGTCCCCAGTGCTAAAAAATGTAAAAATAAAGGTGTAAGGCCATACCAGGGCGCTCAAGGTGTCGGCTCAGCAACATTAGTAGGTAGGCCCTCACGATGGATCTTACTCTCTTCAACTCTTATCCTGTCAGCTACTGGGATAGAATCATCAACAAGAGTTGGGAGTGCAATATTGTCCCCCTCAATATCAACAGCTGGTGGCCTTAAACCACCAGCTCCAGATGCCATCACATGAACCCTCATCTCCCGATGCTGCTCTCTTTGAATACTCTCTACCCTAGCCTAAAACTAGGCCTCTTTCTCTTCATATTTTTTCTTTTTTTTTTGTTTCTCTTCTCAAGTCTTCTCAACTTTTAGCTCCAGAATAGCCTAAATATTAAAATATGGCCAATGGGCACCACCATCTCAATTACTAGCTCTGAAATCACCGGTATATCATAAGATCATGCACCATCTATTATATTTTAGCCACTTTAGTCTATATCCCATAAATATCGAGCACCTGCCCTTCACTCAACTATTAGGTGATCCTCGACACAATGGTATCTAGCATGTCCTAGACCCATCTATCTTGACTCTCAAACTATGTATCAAGCGATGTCATCACGTCTTCTTCCATGTGACCCATACTTGAATCTAGTGTGGCTAACCTTATCATTACCTCAGTCTACAAGCCCTGTAAAATCAAAATAAGACTAAAAAACATACCTCATGACCTTGGTGGTATAGCCTGGACTAAGGGAGGAGCACTAGAAGTACTCGTTGTATCAGTTTGCATAGTTTTCATCTGCTCATCCATCTTAGTTACCTCAGGAGTCTCACCCTATCTGCTCTATTAGAATATATCTGCCATCAAATTAGATACCTATGGTGCTTTTTGGGACAAAGGGTTAGCTACATATCAAATCAAACCTAAATTAGTGGGGTCGTGGTATCCAACATCTCATCAATACCTGGGAGTTCTTGCACTCCTACAACCAAGAAAAGTTGTGTGATCATTCAAGGATAATCCAATAAAGACTTCTCACCACCTACCACCCAGTCTTTAAACTCCTGAGCTAAGAATTCACCAATATCGAAATCATAACCAGCTATGAATCTAGATAACATGGCTTCCTGAACTAGGCTTATAATGTTATCACTCATTGTTGGAAATAGTTGGTGTCAGTCTAGTGTCCACCATGCTTTACCCTCAAAGTTGAGGGTATTCTTCCTAATTTTCTGTTAGGTGACACTCAGGCCACCTACTACCCATACTTCTTTTTTTTTGTTGGAAGCTATTCACTCCCAATCCATCTAAAGAGAACTGTTTTGTTTTCATAACCCAATGATCTCCGATTTATCTTACTTATTTCTTCTATTCGATAGTCTATCTTCTCAGTGTTAACTATAGGCTAATACTTTGTCCATATAATAACCGACTAATGGTATATGGTGAAATATACACCCATACTCTCCAAATATTAAGAGAAATAATAGGGTCTTCACCCTTCCACAACTGACCTTATGGGTTTTGGCATTGAAGTTCTCCCTTGTATGCGGCATAAAATTCTCGCACCAATACTTCATTGTATTTCCTGGGCACTCTCGTCATCCATTCAAACCCATACTTCCTGAAGCTCTCATTAAATCTAGGTAACTTTGACATCTTGATAGTCATCAACCTCCGCTCGAGATATAATACCCATCTAATCTTTCTACCCAAAAGTTTGATCAACCCACTATTAAATGTCTCCTGCATACTGGGTATCCCCATCGTTCAACGATGGGCACCGGGGCATTGGTAAGTACAATTAAAGGATCTTGTCTGTCGATTGGGGTAGAACCAACCACTTCTACACTATTGGTATTTCCCAAACTGGCTTTCTCTGAGCTTGACTCAGCATCAGAAGAGGCTGGTGTATGCTTAGGAGAGACTGTAGGGTTCTTTCTTCTTGAACCCTGATTCCTCTAGTGGTGCAACATTCTTCCCCTTTCCCTTGTCAGTGCTACTTTCCCTTTTTGGGCAATTTTACCCATTGTTGTTCCGTCATATAAATCACCATTGTTGGAGGATAATAAGGAGTATTCTGAGCTAGTAGCTTCAAGGCTAGCCGATTGTGCCTTCTTGTTGCTCTTTTTTTCCACTTGCTAAGAGAAGGATACGTTTTTAGGAGGCATGGTTCCAACAAGTACACCATCATTAGTAAGAAATTAAATAAAAGAAAGAAAAAATTTAAAACATAAGTTCAGTGTGCATGATCTGATAAGAGTACAAGTGAGGGGTACTGCTACTATCGACTGGGTATGACTCGTATGACCGAGTAGTATGTTACATAGTTCCTGAACAGTTGTTTACTGGTTAGCTTATGACTCCTCCTAACCAGTCATACCAAGAGGGTATGACTCATTACCAATATTTGTAAGCTAATCAGAAACATTTAATAAAATCATATATTTCCTAGGTGAGTACAACTTTAATTGTACGAATTGTATGGTTTGGATACGACTTGTTTAGACGAGTCGTATCCATTCCAGAACCTTAAAATTGTTAGACTTCCATGTTGTCAATAGGTACAAGTCCCATACCAGTGGGAACGAGACATAAGGGGTCTCGTATCTACTGTAATATAGAGGTCCAACTTTAAATCTGAACTCACAGTCAAATTTCCCAAAATACTCAACCATTCTATTGAAAATATCACTTATTTTAATCATCATAACACACACAATTTGTACTGCATTCAAGTTTATCTATAATTTTCTTATTTTTAACCAAAACTTAAGAATTAGGGTTTCAAAATAAAAAATAAGGTGAAGTTAACTGAAAACAAGCTCAAGCAATCTCACATTGTTCCATTTATGCAACATATTTTGAAATTAATTTTGAATTACTTACTTGAATTGGAGAAATCAAGAGTTGCTTAAAGTAGTTCACTTGTTTCTCTAAAATTCATGCCTAATTAAGGCTAGTTAAGGAAAGTAAGCAAAATGGTATGTGATTTCGAGTGTTTTTGAGTTATTAAATATATTGGAAGCTCAAAATCTTAATATCAATGGAGGTTCTGTGAGATTTGGGTATCGAGTGCCCATATTAGGTTCCCAATTTCTCTTTAAATCAAGGGTTGGGCTGAGTTGACCCGCCACCCTAACCTAGTAAGCTTGGGTACGAGTTGTACATACAACTCGTACCAAGATTACAGGTCACTTCATTAACTTGTATCAACCTAGAACCTTACCTGGGTTCTGGAGTCGATACGATTCAATGTGATGAGTCATACCTTGAGGGTACGACTTGTTCTAAGAGTCGTATCCATTCGAGAAAATTTTTTCTATTTATGAATTTTTCTCCACGTCCATACGACTACTACACATGAGTTTTACAATCTAGATACAACTCATAAATAGTCTGTATGACCAAACTTTTTTAAATTTTTTGGGTATTTGCTATACTTTTAAGACCAGGACACTAAACAAACATATTACCCTATAAATAAGTAAGTAAAAAAATCATGGGTTGCCTTCCACGAAGTGCTTGATTTAGCATCACGGCACGAACTGTATAATTTGGCTACTCAAAATTCCCCAACTGGCCTCATGGGTTTTCATCGATGCATCGCTTGATTTAATGTCGCTGCACGATGTAATTGCCTTGGTTACTCAGGATTCACCAAGGTCATTTTAAGAATTACATCAATTTCCTTAGTATTTTCCATGTAGTGCTTTGCTCTTTGCCAATTAACTTGAATGGATCTTCGCCATCCCTCTTCAGTTCTAAAGCACTATATGGAAACACTTTAAGCACAGTAAGAATACCACACTATCTAGACTTTAACTTACTTGGAAACAAGCGAAGCCTTGAGTTCTAGAGCAATACATGGTCACCTTTTCCGAAGATTCTTTTCTCAATTTTCCAATCATTATGAAGCTTTATCTTTTCCTTGTAAGGTTCAAGACTTTCATATGCCTAGAGTCAGAATTCATCCAACTCATTCAGACTTTGCATCCTTGACTTGGCTACATCTTGCCACTCAAAATTCAACTTTTTTAAGGCCTATAGTGCTTTATGTCCAAGCTCAATATGCAAGTTCCAAGACTTACCATACAATAGTTGATATGTTGAAGCACCAATTGGAGTCTTGAATGCTATTCGGTAAGCCTATAATGCATCATCTAACTTTTATGACCAATCAGTCCTATTGGAATTTACTATCATCGCCAAGATGGACTTAATTTCTCTATTGGACACATCAACCTATCCATTAGTCTATGGATTATAAGGTGTTACCACCTTGTGTTTCACTCCATACTTCTCAAGCAGACCTTTGAATAGATGATTACAAAAATGTGCCCACTGTCACTAATGATAGCACGTCGGGTGACAAATTAAGAGAAGATATGCTTTTTCAGGAAATGGCACTTTTACCAATTAAGAACCAAGTTGCATTATTCACACCTCTAAGAGCATTCACCAAGTAAACTAAGCAGTCTTCAAAAGAATCACCAACGATTGAAAAATCCTCCAAAAACACTTTGATGACATCTTCTGCCATGTAAGAGATAATTGATATCATACATCTCTGAAATATGGATGGAGTATTACATAACCCAAATGGCATACGTTTGAATGTGAAAGTACCATAAGGACATGTGAATATGTTCTTCTCTTGATCTTCAGGTGCAATAGTAATTAGGTTATAACCTAAATACCCATCAAGAAAACAATACCATCCTCTGCTTGCTAGCCTGTCTAACATCTGGTCCATGAAGGGCATAGGAAAATGATCCTTCTGAGTTGATGCATTAATATTTCTATAATCCATGCATACTCTCCATCTGGTGACTGGCCTCATCATTACTAACTCATTATTCTCATTGGTAACAATCATAATTCCACCTTTCTTAGGAACATATTGAACTAGACTGACCAATTTACTATCAACAATGAGATAAAGCATGCCAGTATCCAACCACTTAATTATTTCTTTTGTCACCACCTCCTGCATAGAAGGATTGAGTTAGTTTTGATGCTCTATACTTAGAATACAATCTTGCTCAAGTTGAATTTTGTGATTACACAAACCAGGCAAAATACCCATAGTATCTACAATGGACCAAGCTATATCCCTCTTGAATCTTTGTAATACTAACAATAATGCTTCCATTTCTAAATGTATCAAGTCAGCATCAATGATAACAGGTAAAAAATAAAAGAATCCATGTTCACCAATACATCATATAAAATACCAACTGGTTTCTTCATTGACCTATCTACCATCACTAGTCTCAAGGTCACTGGTTTAGGAGTTCCCAACCCCAATTTTTTGTATACTGTAAAAGGCATGAGGTTGATGCTAGCACCCAAATCACATAATGCTTTAGTGAAGTTGAAAGATCTAATATTGCAAGGTATAGTTAAAGCGCCATGATCCTTCTTCTTCAATCCCAATGATCTAGTAACTA
Source organism: Capsicum annuum (assembly GCF_002878395.1). NCBI lineage: Eukaryota > Viridiplantae > Streptophyta > Magnoliopsida > Solanales > Solanaceae > Capsicum > Capsicum annuum. The sequence goes on from NC_061116.1 coordinate 157,797,427, forward strand.
TAACACTAAAATAATGAATATTGTCTACTGGCTCATAGTTCATTGACCTCTTCTTGGTGATTAAATATTTCATAAATTTTGCATAACCTGACATATGTTCCAATGCCTCTACTAATGGTATATTGACTGACAACTCCATTAACATAGACAAAAAAAATTATACTTACCCTCTTCTTGTTTTTTTAGCCTTTCATGAAAGTGGTGTAGATGTCTCGGAATAGGCTTCAACACAGGCTTCATAACATTGTCTTTTTCATTGTCCTATTTAATAATGCTCTCTACATCAATAGGATCATCATTATTTTAGTGCTCATTTACAGTGGAAACAGGTGGTTCTGTGGTTGTTTTACCATTCTGAGTGGTAATGGCATGGAAATAAGCATCATTATTTGGATTTTGAACTATATTACTAGTTAGAGTGCCTAGCTACCTCTGATTTACTGTGGCTGATATCTGGTTGAATTATTACTCCAAATATTTGATTGTTGTAGCATATGATTCAACTTTCTGATTTAGACCTGACATATCTACCTTAATATCCTTGAGACAACTTTTCTGAATTGTTTGTCCTTTGATTAATTTTAACAAAAGTGCCTGTATTCTGGATTCTGAATCATGACCCCTAGGTGGGACATACTAATCACTATTCTTCTTGTAGTCATCTTTCTGATGCCAATCACCATCTCTCTCTACTTCTACCTCTATATTTTTTATTATAATAGTTCTAACCTTGATTTTCTTTCCCTTAGTCTTGGAAATATACCAACTTACGATCGAGATACTTTTCTTCCTCTTCAGATTCAATCTAAGAATTTTTCAAAGTAAGTGCCTGAGTCACAACTGCATTTACTTTTTCAACCCCCATTGCTATAAATTGCTAGTAATAAGCCCAATATTTCTCTGAAGTTGAGCAACCTCTTGTACAACCAAGTCATTATTCATGCTATAATCACCAGCTGATCTAATTGCATATGCACCTATACCACGATCAGCATCTCAAGTATGTCATCCTCTATTAGTGACTGAAATATCATCTAACATCTCTTATGCATAATCCCACCAAAGTCACATAAATGCACCTCCTAAAATAGTAAGTGTCATTGCTCTCGAACTGATATTTATTGATTTATAGAATATTTCTAGCATATTTGACCCATTGATTCTGTGATTAGGAACCATGCTTAATTTCTTATTCTCTAAACCATACCTCATACAAGGATTCTATAGGTAACTAACTGAAGTTATAAATTTTAACTTTCATCTATAACATCCTTGTAGGGTGGAAAATCTACAAAGAAACTATGTTCGCAAGTCATGCCAAGAAGTAATTAAACCTCTAGGAAGTTCCCCCAACCATAGTGATGCTTATCCTGTAATTGAAAATGGGAATAATATCAACCTCAAAGATAAAATAAATCTGTACCCCCGAGTCAAATACCCCGAGTCTGTACCACCGAGTCAAATGCCCTGAGTCTGTACCCCGGATGTTATGCGGTGCTTACAACCACGAAGGGCCACAAGCTAACCCATGACTGATATCTGCTGTAAGTACTGAGTAATAATACTATAATAAATACGAAAAAATATGCTAAAATTCCATAAGTTCAAATTATGTAATTACTAATAAAAGATAACCTCTACAATAATATCTGATAAAATATCTGAAAAATAAAATACTATTTGAACTCGTGCAGTCTGAAAAGCCTATAACTGAATTGACTATAAGTGGAGATGATGGGACAGGCCCTAACTAACTCCAGCTATTGAAATGCTAATAATCTAAAATACTAAAATAAAAGCATACCCTTGATGGATGAGGACTCACTACTAAAACTGCTACTTATAATTGGATCTGTCATTATGCGGTCAGAAACCTGAGCGACCGAACCTATGATATGAGATATCATAGCACAAAGAAAAAGTATGTGTCAGTACATGGAATTTAATGGTATACTAGATGAGGTAAGGATGAATGCAAGAGTTCATATACATGAACAATAACTGACTGAATGGTATAAAGTAAATGGATATGAGAGTACATGAAAACTGAACTGCTGTAAATACTGAGCATCCAATATTGTGCATTTACGTGTATACTATAGCTGAACTTTTCTGAAGCTAAGCACTTAGTTCTGGTATTGAGTAACTAATATCTGAAGTTACTAATAACTGAGTTACTAATACTGATTGACTATATCTAACAGTCCTGGTTCTATAGAACTAAACAAAGTTCTATACTTATACTAAAAATGAGACTGTAGGGGGTAATCATCTAACCGACATGTCCAAAATAAGATAACTAAGTTGGGGTCCAAACTGTGACCCCAGTTGGAAGGGTGTCAGTATCGTGCCACACGTAAAGACACTAAAGTGTTACCCTGATCTAGAAGGTACTCTAATGAGAATAGTGGAACCCTCAACTAGCAGGTTTGATGTCTCAACCTACACTGGCTACGTAGTTCTGGAATGCAAGGATTGATTCTAAGGATCACACCCTCTACTGGCAGATGAGCCCCCATCTTTGGGTTCACTCGGTGCTGAATCCGACTCCCAACTAAAAAATACTGAACTGAGTACACTGAACTGGATTGGACTGATACTGAATTTACTGAGTTTTCTTGAGTTCTATAACTGACTGAATTCTGCTGATTGGACATAATTGATACTATTATATAACTGACACTGGCTCTAGAAACACAGTTAAATTGTCGGGTATTAAATACCTCCAGGACTCGATAGCATCAAAGTAAATCATGGCACAATCTTGAAAACATAATAATAGCTACTTGACCACAATCCACTCATTGAGATATTTTAGCAAACACTTGTAATGCATTTACTTAAACATGAATGGGGAATACATGCTATCATATTATAATGGTACTATTTTATTCTCACAGGCATATTATCAAACACATGGGGAGCATGCTTAGGTTATAAAATAATCAACACATATAATTATCATGACTACATCAATCAACTTGTAAATTGAAAGGTTTATCATGAAGATCATGTAATTCAACACATATAATGATCAATTTCATGAAAGCTTGTAATCTAATCATGGACTAAGACCCAACAATAACATTAACATGAATTCAATTCAATTAAAAGTATGTAATTCATAAATCAACAATCTTGTAGTTTTAAAAATGAATTCGTGGACTCTATGGGTGAAACGAATCCATAGATAAACACCTAACATACCTTGGATTGTTAATTCTTGAAATTCTTAGAGAAATTCTTAAGATTGATGTTGATTTATTGGAGCTAGGGTTTGTTTTCTTGAGAGAAAATGCTTGGAATTAGGGAAAAATTGAATCTAGAATGATTTTAAAATGTATTTAGTGATTAAATCCCATATCTAGACGTAATAAAATCATGAGAAAAGGCTAGTTTAACCCTAGACGTACTCATCAATTTTAATAAAAAATTATTGACCTGTGCCCTTAGCGTAACATGCAATGATCATGTTGGTACACTGGAAACTAACAATTGGGAATGTGGCTGGTAGCGCAATGTGATGGAATCGTGTTGCAACGCTGGATGTGACCTGGAAGTTCACCGCGATGCAGTGGGATCGTGTTGTAACAATGGAAAAGGACAATTCTAAATTGAGCCTATGATGTGATGCACCAATATTGTGGAGAAACATTGGAAGTTTCCTATTGCCATTTGGCTGGCCTCCACGACATGCTGACATGCATTTTGACACACTGCTTTACAAAAATGGCTCTAACTCTTCGCCCGGGTATCGGATGTGGACAAATTTTATATTGTTGGAAAGCTAACTAAATTCCCTACACATTGTAAGGCTCTAAAATGAAAAATACTGAGTATTTCAAAAAAATTTATATTGGACTCATAGACTGAGAGTTAATTTAAGCTAGGGAAATACGGGGTATTACAATATCCCCTCTTTGAGAATATTCATCCTCGAATGAGACTGATTAAGCTGAGAAACACTTATGGACTGAGTTTACACACTTAACATACACACTGAAACATGACTACATGACTGAACTACTGACAAGATGAGTTCTCATACTGAACATGCATACTTGATTCATGGAATAAATGACTAAAGTTACTGATAAGCTGAATTTTTATACTAAACATTTATATCTGATGCATGAGTAGATGGTTGAACTAATTCATGAATGCATGACTGAATATGCAATGGTAACTAATACCAAGAGTAAAACTGTAATTGAACATAAAACTGAGTAAATCCAAAGAAGACAATTACCTTAAGCTGAATTTGATTTCGCGGAGAAGAGGTGAGGATACTTGGTTCGCATATCTACTTCTGCTTCCCTAGTAGCTCCCTCAACGGACTAATTCCACCAAAGATATTTGACCAAGGGAACTTCTTTGTTCCTCAGTTTATGAATTTGACAATCGAGGATCTGGACTGAAACCTCTTTTAAAGATAGATCATTCTAAATATCTATGCTCTCTAAGGGAACTATGACTGCTGGTTAACCATTGAATTTATTTAGCAAGGAGATGTGGAATACTGGGTGTACTAAAGCTAGAACTGAATGCAACTCAAGCTTGTAATCTACCGTTCTAAAATAATTATGAATTTCATAAGGACCCACATATCCGGGACTAAGCTTTCTCTTCTTGCTGAACCTCTTTATTCCCTTCATGGGAGAGATTTTCAAGAACACAAAATCACTAATGTCAACCTTCAGATCCTTTCTCCTCACATTTGTATATGATTTCTATTAGCTCTGGACACCCCTAAGCCTTTCTCTGATCAGCTGAACCTTTTCTAAGCCATTAAACACTAAGTTAGGCCCTACTACTGTGGTCTCACCTACCTCAAACCAACCAATTATAGATCTACATCTCCTACTATAGAGAGCCTCAAATGGAGCCATCTGAATACTATAATGATAGTTGTTATTGTATGAGAGTTCGATCAAAGCCAAGTGGTTATCCTAACTACCCTTAAAATCGAAAATGCAGGCTCTTAGCATATCTTCTAGAGTCTGAATGGTCCTTTCTACTTGACCAACTATTTGAGGGTAAAAGGTTATACTGAGGTGAACTCAGGTATCAAGACCCTTTTGGAATGCTTTCCAGAAATAAGAGGTAAACTGAGTACCTCCATCTGAGATGATGGATACTAGGACTCTGTGTAACTTGACCAACTCTCTGATATATAGTTTGGCATAGTCCTTGGATAAATAGTAAGTATGAACTGGCAAGAAATGAGTTGATTTGGCTATCCTATCTACATACCCCAAATAGAATTATGCTGATGATGAGTATGAGGCAAACCCATCATAAAATCCATGTTCACTTCCTCCTATTTCCATGTGAGAATACTTAACTCCTGCATGGACTAACCCACTAGGTTTTTTATGCTCAATCTTAACCTGCTAACACATCGATCACTTAGCTACATACTCTGCAATATCTCTCTTTATCCCACTCCACCAATAGATCTCCCACAAATTGTAGTACATCATAGTGGCCCCTGGAGGAATAGAGTATCTCGCACTATGCACTTCTACAAGAATTTGTTTCCTTAAGTAATTTATACCTGGCATACATAAACGACCTTGGAAATATAATACACCATCTCCCCGTTGGGAGAAAACCTATATTTTCTGATCTCTGACTTACTCATTTAACTTAACAAGATTGGGATCTCTATCCTTTTTTTTCTTTACTTTAGAAACTAGAGATGATTCTGAACAATTATATACCCACACACTACCCTTTCTGAATCGACTAAGAGAGAACCTAGTCAGGAAAACTGATGAACTTTTTGAACTAACTTCTTATTATCATTCTCAACATGAGCAATACTACCCATAAACAATCTACTAAGAGCATCAGTCACTACATTGGCCTTGCCTGGGTGATATAGAACACTCATATCGTAATCTTTTAATAACTCTAACCACCTTCTCTAACGCAATTCAAATATTTTTGAGAGAACAAATACTATAAGCTTTTGTTATTTGTGAACACATCAACATGCACCACATACAAATAGTGCCTCCAAATCTTTAAGGCAAACACTACAGCTGCTAACTTGAGATTATGAGTTAGGTAATTCTTCTCATGGGGCTTATGCTTTCTGGAGACATAGGCTATGACCTTACCTCTCTGTATGAGGACATAATCCAAACCTACTCTGGATGCATCACGATACATAATAAACCCATCTGAATCATCTGCTAGAGTCAAAACTGGGGCTGAGGTAAGTCGAGTCTTTAACTCTAGAAAACTCTTCTTGCAAGAATTTTACCATTAAAACTAGACTTTTATCAAAGTCAATCTAGATATAGGGGAGACAACAGACAAAAACCCTTCAACAAACTAATAGTAATATCCAGCTAAACCCAAAAAACTCTAGATATCTAATAGAGATATAGGTCTAGGCCAGTTTCTCACTGCCATGATCTTTTGAGAATCAACTCTAATTCTATCACTGGAAATAATATGACCAAGAAATGCTTCTATGCTTATCCAAAATTTGCTCGTACTGAATTTGGCAAACAACTGCTGAGTTTTGAGAGTCTGAAGTATGATTCTAAGGTGATCTGCATGATCATTAACGCTATGAGAAGAGACAAGAATGACATAAAAAAATTATAATGAACATGTCCAAGTACTTATTGAACACATGATTTATTAAGTCCATGAAAGTTGCTGGGGCATTTTGAAGACCAAAGGACATGACTAGAAACTTGAAGTGACCATACCAGGTTTTGAAAGCTATTTTTGGAATGTCACATTCTTTGACTCTGAGCTGATAATAGCCTTATCTGAGGTCTATCTTAGAAAAGTAACTAGCGCCCTAAAGTTGGCCAAACAAGTCATCAATTCTGGGAAGTGAATATTTATTCTTGACTGTGACTTTGTTCAACTGATGGTAGTCTATACACATTCTAAGAAAACCATCTTTCTTACGGATGAATATGACTAGTGCACCCCACGAGGAAATATTGGGTCTGATGAACCCCTTATCTAAAAGGTCCTTTAACGATTCTTTTAACTTTCTGAGTTCTATTGGTGCCATTCTAAATGGAAGAATAGATATTTACTGAGTATCTGGAAGAAGGTCTATTTCCCTAATGAGAGGAACTCCAGGAATATCTTTTGGAAAAATATCTGAGAATTCATTTACTACTAAAACTGACTCTAGACTACGAGTCTCTGAACTAGAATCGTTGACTCATACAAGATGATAGATACTTCTCTTGGATATTATTTTTATTGCTCTAAGGTATGAAATCAATTGACCCTTAAACTCTATGGTACTATCCCTCCATTCAAAGAGTGGTTCATTTGAAAACTGAAAATAAACAATTCTATTTCTATAATTAACTGAGGCATAGCATAAATGGAGCCAATTTATGTTGAGAATGACATCAAAATCTGTCATCTCTAATTCTACTAACCCTGCTGAAGTGAATTTCTGAGATATCATAACCGAATAGTTCTTGTATACCCATCGGGATATGATAGATTTACCCAATGAGGTAGAAACTGAGAAAGGCTCTACTAGGATTTCTGGACTGACTTCAAAATTAATGGCTATATAAGGAGTTATGAAAGATAAAAAAGCTCCAGGATCTAGCGATGCATAAATATGGAAATGGAAGATATGTAACATACCAATGACCATATTAGGAGAATTTTCCTGATCTTGTTAGGACTGAAGTGCATAAAGCCTGTTTGAGCGTTATGCACTAGTGGTACTAGAAGTAGTACCCTACTGATTCAAGTGACCTGACTGAGCTGAAGGAAATTATACAGACCCTAGGAACCTGACTGAGTACAATCAATGACTCTATGGCCTGGCTTGCCACACCCGTGATAAACATCACTGCCAGCTCTACAAACACCCTAATGGTTTTGACCACATATCTAACAAAGAGGATTTTTTCGAGCACTGCTGACACTACCTTGAGATTTAGAGCCTGGCGCCCTATCTTTTTTAATATTTTTGAATTTAGTTACTGGAGCACTAGCTGAGGACGGAGCTATAACTAAAGATTTCAGGTAAAACTAAAAATAATTACCTCCCTCTAACTTAGGCTGATTGAAATTGAAGCTACTTATTCTAGCTCTCTTATGCTTCCTCTCTCTCCCTCTTTATTCTTAGCCTATTCTATCTGCTGAACATGGACCATGAGCCTAGATATGTCTATCTCCTTATCAACATCATAGTTTTGCACTCCTTAACTATAATATCTGACACTCCAGATACGAACTTGCTCATTCTGGACCTACTATCCGCTACTACATGGGAAGCGTACCTAGTTAATTCAGTAAACTTGGGGGAATATTCTCTCATACTCTTATTGCCCTGCCTGAGATTTATGAACTCTAACACCTTGGCTTCTCTCAGCTCTAAGAGAAAGAATCTATCTAGGAAAGTAGAAGCAAAATCTTTTTACTCTATAGGCTCTGTATTTGTGCCCCTGTCTACCTTCCACTACTTAAACCATGGATGAGCTAAATCTTGTAGCTGATAGGCAGCTAACTCAGTACTTTCACTGGAAGTCACTCCCATAATGTATGTGACTTTTTGAACCTGTTCGAGGAACTCCTGTGGATCCTCTTCTAACTTAGATCATGAGAATAGGGGAGGATTCATTTGAGTGAAGTCTCGAATACTGGCTATAGCATTATTAGCCACTGGGTTTGCCTGAACAGTAGCTGGTCGTTCATTTTGAGCTACTACGGAATTGGCTAGAGTAGTGAATATAGCTCTAAAATCTGTAGGAGAGACATACTCGGCCAGGGGATCTTCCTGAATAGGATGAGGTACTGACTAGTATTTGGTTCTCCTTTCGTTAGTCTTTTTAGGAGAAATGTTTTGAAAATGAAAGGCAGAAATAAATTAGGCTGAGAGTTTAACTTGCTCATGCTCACTCACACAACATGAATACTAAAAAAAAGGAAACTTTTCATAAAACATCTTATAGTCTCTTTTCCATAAGTGTGGCGCGCTACACACCAATGCACCAGACTTTACTTGATGCGGCTTTTAGAATCTCTAGGACTCTGCTGATCCTTAGGCTCTAATACCAATTTTGTAATTCCCCGAGTCTGTACCCTAGATGATATAGGTACTTATGACCCTGAAGAACCACAAGCTAGCCCATGAATAATATCTGCTATGAGCACTGAGTAATAATACTCTAATAAATGCCAAAAATAGGTTGAAATGCCATGAGGTTTAAAATCTATAAATACTGATAAAAGGTAACCTCTACCATAATATCTGATAAAACATCTGAAAACTAAAATATTGTCGAAACTAGTCTAGTCTAAAAAGTATCTAACTGAACTAACTGAAAGTAGAGTTGATGGGATAAGCCCCCAACTAACTCCAGAAATTGAAATACTAAAATAAAAGCATGCCCTCGATGGATGAGGACTCACTACTAAAACTACTGCTAATAACTAGATCTATCTATTCGTAGTCAGGAACCTAGGCATCCGAACCTATGATTAGAGACATCATAGTGCAAAGAAAGAGTATGCATCAGTATGTGGAATGTACATGTATGCTAGATAAGGTAAGGCTGAATGCAAGGGTTCATATGGATGAACAATAACTAACTGAATGATATAAAGTAACTAGATATGAGAGTACATAGATAACTAAACTACTGTAAATACAAAGAATGCAATACTGTGCATATACGTGTATACTGTAACTGAGATTGTCTGAAGCTAAGCACTGAGTTCTGATAATGAGTAACGGATATCTGAAGTTAATGATAACTGAGTTACTGATACTGATTGACTATATTTAATAGTCCTGATTCTGTAGAACTAAACTGAGTTCTATACTAAGACTAAAAGAGAGACTATGGGAGGTAATAATCTAACCAACATACCCAAACTAATATAACTAAGTTGGGGTCCAACCTATGACCCCAGTTGGAAGGGTGTCAGTACTGTGCCACGGGAAAAGACACTGAAGAGTTAGCCTCATCTGGTAGGTACTTGAATAAGAATGGCGGAACCCTCAACTGGCAGGTTAAAACACCTCATTAAACCTTAACTGCCAGGTTTGATGTCTCAACCTACACTGGCTACATAGTTCTAGAATGCAAGGATTTTTTCTAAGGATCACACCCTCTACTGGCAGGTGAGCCTCAATCCTTGGGTTTACTCGGTGCTGAATCCTACTCCCAACTGAAAGATACTGAACTGAGTATACTGAACTAGACTAGATTGATACTGAGTTTACAAAGTTTTCCTGAGTTCTGTAAATGGCTGAGATCTACTACGTTCTAGAAATGACTGGATTCTGTAGATTGGGACATGAATGAAACTATTATGTAACTGATACTGGCTCTAGGTACACAGCTAAATTGTCAGGTATTAAATACCCCCATGACTCGATAACATCAAAGTTAATCATGGCACAATCTTTAAAACATAATAATGGCTACTTGACCACAATCCACTCATTGATACATTTTAGCAAATACTTGTAATGCATTTACTTAAACATGAATGGGGAATATATGCTATCATGTTATAATGGAACTATTTCATTTACATAGGCATTTTATCAAACACATGGGGAGCATGCTTAGGTTATACAATAATCAACACATATAATTATCATGACTACATCAATCAACTTGCAAATTGAAGGGTTTATCATAAAGATCATGTAATTCAACACATATAATGATTAATTTCAAGAAATCTTGTAATTTAATCATGGACTGAGACCCAACAATAACATGAACATGAATAATTTAAATTTCAAGCATGTAATTCATAAATCAACAATCTTGTAGTTTTAAAAATGGATTCATGAACTCTATGGGTGAAAGGAACCCATATATTAACACCTAGCATACTTTGCGTTGTTAATTCTTAAAGTTCTTGGAGAAAATCTTGAGATCGACCTTGATTTTTTGGAGCTAAGTTTTTTTTTCTAGAGAGAGACTGCTTAGATTTGGGGAAAATTGAATAAAGAATGATTCTAAAATGTTTTTAGGGATTAAATCCCATATTTGGATGTAATAAAATCATGCGAAAAGACTAATTTAACAATGGATGTACTCATTAATTTTCGTCAAAAATTCCCAACCTGGGCCTTTGGAGCGATGTTCCATTATTGCATTGGGCCACTTAAAACTGACAATTAGGAATGTGGCTGGTGGCGCGATGCGGTGGAATTGCATTGTTATGCTGGATACGACCTGGAAGTTCACCGCAAAGCGGTAGGATCGCGTTGGAACACTGGAAAAGGACAATTTTAAACTAAGCCTATGGTCCGATGCACTAATATCGCGGGGAAACACTGGAATTTGTGAATTTCCATTTGGCTGGCCTCCGCGACGTGTTGACATGCATTTTGGCAGGCTACTTTATGAAAATGGCTATAACTCTTCGCCCGGGTATCGGATTTGGGCAAATTTTATATCATTGGAAAGATAACTGAATTCTCTATGCATTGGAATTCTATAAACTATAAAATACTGAGTATTTAAAAACTTTTATATTGGATAACTCATGGACTGAGAGTTAATTTAAATTAGGGAAATACGGGTATTACAAAACTCTAAATTCTTGAAATGAATAAAAACCCAAAATCTCAAGAATAATTGTAAGGTATGTAAAAGTATTGTAAGAATCTGTAACCTAATAAAAGATAAACCCACCGTTATTATAGTATCTCAAAATAACATAGAAATCCTAATAAAATGGGAAAGGTAACGTTATGTCGTCACTCGGTATGACTTACTCTTGAACTTGTAGCAGTATCATATGAGTCATACCATGCCTTATCGTATCCATTCCAGTGTATAATCTCCCAAGTCTTCAACTTTCTTTTCTTCATACGACTTTAGCTTACGAGTCATACACGAGTATATGACTCATGTCTTATTCTAGTATCCACCTGGGACTTTCTTCCTTCTTAGCTTGGGCATTATTTTTCTTACGATTTGACTATACGAGTCATACTTAGACTTCTGACTCATATATTTTTGGGACTTTAACTCATGATTGTAGCTTTGGATACTATTATGCTTATGACTCCTATTCATGACCAGTATCCTTATTCTGCGACTCATATGGATGAGTCGTATCTTTCCTTCACTTTGTCTTTTGTTTGAGCCTTTGGTTTTGTTGTGCTTACGAGTCATCATACGAGTCATATAGTGAGTTTACGAATTTTTAGGTGACTCGTATCTTTGTTAGACTTGGTCTTTCCAGGTCTTTTTCTTCTATTTTCATCACAACTCTACCGTAGACCTATTTTACATTAAATAAACACAAAAGTACACCTATCTTCTAAAATAACCTAAGTATCTGCATAAACTCATTGTTTTAAGCATCAAGAGTGTTGTCTTTCCACGACACATCTACACCCTCAACTTAGACTCTTGTATGTCCTTAGGTAAACAACAATTAAGCTCTATAATTTAACACGATGCTTAATCAAGGAGATCATAAGCTCCCCATGGCAGTGTTTTTGATTTCAAAATTTTATTTTATTTTCTTTCATACATTGCTTCCTTCTCCTAACCTTACATTTCAAAATTCAAACTGTATATGCCAATATAGCACACGACAAAACATGAGGTAATCTGATTATTGCATCACATTAGTTACAGACAACCGAGCATCAACAAAAGCTACATCAACCAAATAGATTAGCAACCTAACAATACTACCCCGGTGCCCTCCCGGTCAAATAAATCCCTTTCACTCATCTAGGATTGATCAATCAATTCAGGGATATATTAACCGACACTCTCACTCACAAAGGAGTATCACCGGTGAATACATAATACCACAGGCTTGCCCATATGCTCTCTTTCTAAGTTTTTGAATAGTCAAAGTAGGATCACTAAAGGACATTATTCGGCTTGTAACGTAGGTTAAGGGTTGGTATGGTATATTTTTGGGATTTATTTAGTGACTATGCCTCCTTGACACTACACTAACTTTTGGGATTCACTCATTTTCTCACTTCTTCTTTTATTTCCACCCTTATGTCTCCCTTCCTATCTTAAGCATATTTAGATTGGACCAGGTATGGTTATCTCACTTTATTTTCTTTTTCTTTCTCTTGTTTTTCATTGCAACTTTTATTTTTCTTTTATTTTCCACCACACATATCCAAGTTTCAACTATTTTTCTACTACATATTTTCTCATACTCTTTCTCTCCTATGCACCACTATAATATCCATTCTCAAATTAAGTGACTTTCCAGAGTGAAGGTGCACAGTGTAGAAGGAGGACCAGGGCTAAACAAGTTAATTATAAGGGAAATGGGAAGGTGAAATTGGTCTATTTAGGCATAAGTATTTGGATCAAAAGGATTCATACTTATTTGGTTTGACATTTAGGCTCAAGTGAACTTATAATAAAAAAGGCTTATGATCACTTCCTACATGACTATCTTAGACCTAGATAAAAGAAATTGGGAAAGTTTAAGATTCCTTTACACTGGGAACTCAGTAGTACCTCACGTACACTCGAACCGGGTTGTATTGCTAAGTTATACTTATCCAGTTGTGCAACTTCTTACCCTAATTATTCTACCTTTAATCCTAATGCCATTATCAGAGTTACAATAGTTCCACACATACACATATGCCACAGTACACAAAATAATTTTAGGAGAGGTGTTGTGATTCAAACACATAGCAAGTACGAGAGATCGTACAAGTAATATAATGACTTAGACAGTTAGATATCGTTCCCTCGAGGAATAACCAACTAGAAATTCAACCAACTTTTTATTTTAGACAATGAGTTATTAAATGTTGGAAAGAATCAAGATTATTTGGAATTTAAAAATAAAATGTAAATTAATACATAAGAAATAAAGATTTATGAAAATCGCAAAACAAGCATGGTTGTAAAGAATAATGATGAGAATTCCAGGGTTGAGGTGTCTCAAAAAATCATACAAATCTCTATTCTTATCGCAATCTAATTGGTTATCAGGTTGCTGATTTGTAAGGTTTATGCTAGAATCTTGGTCTCCCGACCTCAAATCTTCTATCTATGGACTATTGCAACTTCAACTCCCTCAGAGATGCAGCCATTCATTTATATTTATAAAGCTATCTTCTTTCAATTGAACCAAACAAGGATTCTAGGTATATCCCTATCCTAGATGCTAATTCAAACCCCTTATTTCATAAAAAGATAAGAACCTCGCTTCTTAATTCCTTCGTTCTAGCATGCGATTCTTCTCTCGGATTCACATAGAAATATAGATTTATTTTAATAGTGGCCACTCATCAAAATAGTAAGCTCAAGAAATTAAGAACAACCCATATGATAATTCAAAAAGAAACTACGATAGGAATAGTAAAGACTAATCATGTTCTTGGCCTCAACCCTAGAACAAGGGTGTTTAGCAACTCATGTTTGAATTCAACATCCAAAATATATAAATAATCATACCAAGATGAAATCTTGAAGTAAAGATGTTCAAAATAATGTCTAAGAACGCTAAAAGATAGAATTTTATGCTTTTCCGCCACTGCTATGAATGCCAAGAGTGGTTGTAATTATATTCACATTTTTCTTTTATACTGGGCCAAAATTTTCCTTGGGGTGGACAATACCATGCGTCGCATGCTTCATCTCGAAGCAATAGTGTGTACGTCGCATGGTGTATTCTACAGTAGTGCAGCATGGATTGCCTGCTAAACACATACATAAACTGGAATTTATTTCTTCAAATCTTTCTATGGTATTGGAACCCTAAAGTGGAGCATCGGATGCACTCAAATCACAGGCTCCTACTGAAATTTGTCGTTAGAATTCTAGTTAAGTCCTGGGACCCCAGAAATAAGGCATTCAACGCACGTAAATTGCAGGCCCTCACTGGAAATTGTCTCTATGTCTTTTTCTAAGGCAGAAATTCCATTCCTTTTAGCTCGTTACTCCGCTACGAAATCCAAATTTCCACACATTCTTTTTAACTACTTCCAATGTCTACAATACTCCAAATAATCAACTCAAAGTATCAATCATCATGTGTTTCCCATTGTGCATCCAATTTAGCAAAAATGCATCAATAATTCATCCTGCGTCACTAATCATGTCAATTCATCTATAATACAATTGTACACTAAACACAATAAAAATACATATTTTAGCTCATAGAACTAGGACTATTGTGGATGAATATTGGAGCTCAGACATATAAATATGCCCAAGATCACCACATCATACTTAGAAACTTGTTCGTTCTCGAATAATTAAAAACATCATACCTAATTAATCTTCATATCACAACCTAAAAGTTATGCTTGCATTGGGCACTTACAACTTATAACAATGACTCATATTAAAACATGTCAAAAATACTTTCATGCACATGAACAAATTTTTTCAAATCACATCATCTCAATAGTGGCATCTGATTCGTTGGAAAACTTAACCAAATAACTCAATCAAACAACAATAAGTAATCTGTACTTTCATCTGCATGCACCCTCACAACAAGAATGTCCCCCATACCACTCATAATTTTTCAATATTTCTTATGTGGGGAGTATCAATATTCAATCACTCACTCTAAACAAAGAATTTCTACATGATAGATAATGAACCATAGGCTTGCCCTTAGTGTACTACTCCACCAATAGTTTGATGTTGAAATGTAGGATCAATTAGGTCTTCCATGGTTGTAATGTAAGCTAAGGGACAGGTAGGAACTATTTAGGAAATAGTGACTAATCTCCCTAAGCGCTTTAATACTTGTTAATCTTTAATCAAACTCGTGTTCCATCAACCCAATTTCTACTTCATTACCTTCGCACATCATTTGTTTTACCCTAATTTTACTAGGAATATTAACAAAAACTTATGGTAGTAGTATTCATCTCTTACATCACAATTCAATTCTCAGCTCTTCTTCACACCCATTTACTGTTATGCACCCACCCGTATCATAGCCACCCTCAACTAAAGCTTTTTGCCTTGGTTGAGGTGTACAATGTCCAAAATAGACCAGGGCCAAAACAAGTTCATTGTCACAAAAATTGGGCTACCAAAAATGAAAATTTCTTTCAATTTTTTTATAACTCCTAACCATCATGACTAAACACACAGATATCAACTTTAAGGCTTCACTTTCACCTTTCTCATACTTTAATTTCACACTCCCTACTTATTTTATCATCTATACTAAAATGATTAGGATATATGGATCGAATCTAGGTCTATCAAATAGAGGATTTATGCTACATATGATGCTACCAAACAAATCAGGCCATAAGCTCAACGGGGCTAACTAGGGATATGCATAAGGGTAGGTAAATAGTGTCTCTACAATTTAGATATAAAGAAATGCGTAAATTACTTCCTACACTCAACACCCTTTATTTCACTTTCTAAACACGCCGGGCAAGTTCTAGACATTTCTATACATGTAGAATATAAACAAGTACTCACTCTCATGGTGCATCAAATCGGATCCTTATGGTTCCCGATCTTGTTCTTTGTCAAATTCAACATTAAGACAGTAAAATCGCATTCTACCTATTGAAATTTAACATTTAAAAATAACTCAATCTTTTCCTTTTCTTCCAAAACAAATTTGTTTAATGTTACAAAAAAATCTAGCCCAACACAAAGCATTCCTCAAAAGTCGTAATCAGGTTCTTATCGATTCTCAATTTCTAAAAACTACTCCCCTTAACATGGTCATCATCCATCTATCATAGGGAAGGGAAACTAACTATGACTGAATTGCCAAGGAGGGTAAAAATAAATATGTTAAACTAAAATTTCCAAACACGTCAAAATAAGGCAAAACTAAATACTTCAAACTGAAACATTACGCGAAAAATGCCTTTACGGCAAATTGCATCATACTTTCAACTTATCAACTTACTAACTATTATAGAAATAACATTCTGAATAGCTAGGAAATAATCCAAACAAATAAAAACAAAACATAAAATAAAGATAAAATTGTCCTAAAAACATAAAACAAAGTAAAGCAGAAGGAATGAGAGAATTCCACCACCCCATACATAAAAAGGAATCACTGTCCCAGTTCTTGCAAAATACTCCCTTATCATATGAAATCATCAATATTATCACTCAAGTCCAAATCATCACCAACATCATCTCCGGAGTCAAACTTATCCTTGTAATACTGCAACCGCTGCTCGTTATCTATGGGAACATCATCATCAACGGGCTCAACAAAATTAGGACCTATTCGTAGCATGGTCCTTACATGATGACCAAGTGGATAGTCCAAATCCACCACTCTAATATCTTGTAGGTAGCAGGGCACCCCTCAAACTACAACTATACCATCTATAGATAATATATATATATATATGCAGTGATCTTAGTTGTTCGAGTCTGACGCTCAGGCATAGTCAGTGTCAAACCATAGGCATCACTCCCCTTTGTATGAGATACATTAATGGGCTTCGTGATTACTGGAGGTAGATAGTCCAGGTCCTTTTCTTTAACGCCTTCATTTTGTAGAAATCTAGTCAATAAGCCCCCAAAACCATACCTATTCTCCGGACGAAGTCGTGCCTTCTTCATACTTGAGAAAATGAAATTCCTAATATTTACCTCAACATCATCCCATATTAAAGCATAGATCAAGAAAACCCTATCACTTTAGTCATATGAGTCACCTGATGTAGACATTCATAGATAATCTTAGCCCATATTCGAGCCTCCTTGTTCATGTGACTGAATGGTAGTTTGAGGTGAATAACTAAATGGTAGTTTGAGGTGAATACCGCTTCCCCTTTTTTGGGTCCACCTTACAGTTGAACGAGTGCCACATAACAAATAGTGGATGTAAGTGTATGGTGGTTCAATGCACATCAGCTTAAGTAGCTCAGGATCAGCTTTTGGCATTCCAAAGAGTGCATTTAATGTATGAGCATTAAAGGTGATGACCTGGCCTTGGATTTTTACTTCATAACCCTTATCGTAAGAGTCCCAATTTGCATAGAACTCCTTAACTAGGCTCAAGTTACACTCAGCACATTGGTTAAACAAGAACTACATATGCAATACTTTTATTCTACGCACCATGCTAGGGAATTTCTGTAGTGAATTTTCCCTGTTGATGTACTGATCTGCAATGTACTTAGTTTCATAATGAATTGTGTACCATTTGTGTCCCGATTCTAATACCCCTCTAATACCATACACCTTCGGTACATCAAATGGAATCAGTTAAAGTGAGATCTTGGAGTTTGTCATCTTACTATTGTAAGTTCAGATTTATGTCTTCTTATAAGAATTATTCTTGTGTTATTGCAATTATGAGTAGCTAAATACCACAACTAGGGTTATGGGAACCATAAAAAATTATCAAAGTTGGGTTCAAAGTACAAAGTAATTCTCAATCGGTATTTATGAATGTATTGTTATTTCTTGGATTTGATTGCTTTTTTATGGTGCATAGTATTACAGCTGACCTTATCTTTACTCTGGACAAAAGGATGAGTAATGTTTGGGATAAAGGGAATGAATAATAGAGACTTGAAGCTACCAACATCTACTTAAAATCTTTACCTGATAATTCGAGAGAGCTAATTTGGGATCCAAGATAGGGTTTGGTAATGCAAACTTAGGAGAAGAGAACAAAATTAAGGATATTACTTAGACAAGAGAGGAAAGGTATTTTAAGTATACATAACCTATCGATTCGACATGCCAAACACCGGGAGAGCTTACAAATTGCGAAGAATCTACAGAGTTATGAAGTGATTTGGGAACACAATCCTAGTGCATTTCTCATTCTTATTACAAATCAAACACATCAACAACTACTACTACTGAATTATTTGTTTATAACCCCCCTTTTATCGAAGATTGTTATTAATTACCTCAACTATATATTGGTTGATATTTTTACCTATTCCATATGGGATTGGCCCTAACCTTAGTTAGGTTATATATTTGATAGTGATCTCTTTATACTTTCTTTAGAGGTATAAAATGGGAGACCTTAAATTTTTGCACCGTTGCCAGGGAATATGGTTATTCTATTTATTAATTGTGTTTATTAGGATTTTTGGTTGTTGTTTCTTGTGTTTACTTTTCTATTATTTTTAAGGTACACATCTTTATATGTCCAATACTTAGAGTCAAGTCAATCCCTTGATTTCACTTGATATGAAACTTGAGAGAACACTAAATGCTAATAGAAGGATAGTGAACACAAAGTTCATAATTAAGGAGTTATGCTAGATGGTGTTTATGATGATGATGCAATCTTAAATCAACCAGCACATCAACATGATGGTTGGTAAACTGTAGAATAGATCACTACTTGATTGATTGTAGAAGAGAATGCCAGGCAAGAAGCTACCAGGCGGGCAGCTAAAGAAGATAGCGCTAGTTAAGATAAAGCAAATCAGTTAGCCACACTTGATAAGCGAGAGCGGTAGAGAAAGCATAGGGTAAGCAGCCTCTACAACAGTATATCCTTATTATGAGGATGTGAAAGAAGATCCAGATTATTCAGAGCCTATTGAAATAGGTGTTGTTATGAAAATCTAGATTATTTAGAGCTGGTTGAAAAAGGTGTTATTATTCTACTAGAGTTTCCTTCAGGAACTAAGTTTGACATCACTAGTGCACTGATCCACTTGTTGAACTTGAAAGAAGTATTCTCAGGCCTTCCTAGTGATAATGTAAATATGTTTTTGATAAACTTCGTGGGGATTAATACTTCTTATAATCTACTTAAAATGAGTTAAGAGTCAATTTGATTATGTAGTTTCCTTTCTCGCTAATGTGAGAGGTTACATTATAGTTGGCAAAGTTACTACGAAGATCAATCACTACTTGGAATAAGTTGAGGGCTCAGTTCTTAGACCAATTTCTACCCCTTCCAAAATGTTAAAATTTAAAAAAAAAGATTTATAATTTAAGGTAATTACTATAATTTAAAGTAATTACTTTTTGAGGCATTATATGAGACTTATTTGAGGTAAAAGAAAAAGATACAGAATGTTCTGAATCACAAAATAACTAGTAGAATCTTGGTTGAGAACTTTTATAGATCCTTGAATTCAAACACGAAGGCTGCAGCAGACACCATCACTAGTGAAGCATTCATAGGTCTATGTTGGGAGCACACTTCAAAGATTCTATATCAGATAACAAAGACCAACCAAGGAGGGCATACTCGAGATATGGACAAACTCATAGGCACTTATGTGATTGGAGCATCTAAAAAATATAGAGATTTAGATGAGTAGGTAGATTAAAATTAGCATGGATGAGGATAGAGATTGGTTTATTTACTAAGAAATTTATAGTAGTAGATACAACAAAGGTAAATACGGTTGGATCATAAGGTAAGTCACCAAGGCATAGTAATTCTTATTTTGAAGAAGAGGAAAACTACCTAGATAGAGATGTGGCATATTTTCAAGCAATGCCAAAGGGTATAACTAAGATAATTGGAACTCTAGGAAAGTAAATTAAGGTTAAAACTACTATATAGATAATAATTACATTATTTCTGGGTTTAAAGATATAAGTAAGGAGAGAGAGGGCAATTGGAAGAGAAAGGATAACTATAACTATAGAAGTGTACTTTATGTTGCACCTCGGAACCACAATGCTAGTTCAAGCAATTCAAGAGTAGAATACATGTTTATACAAGTTTTGAAAGGGTAGATAAAACAAAAGACTGTCTTAAGAATATTAGGGTGGATATTCTTAGAATGAGTCAGAAGGTTAAATTATATGCTACCATCATAAAGCAGTTTGAGAAGTAGTTTTGTTATATGTCTGTCATATTAAACCAATGCCAACAAGGTATAGTTTTGAGAAACACCGTACAAATTAAGAAAAATGATAGCCATTTCTTGGCTGTTACTACTAGGAGCAGTAAGATGATTATTGATTATCCCATGATTGTTGATAATTAGGTAAAACCAGTGATTCTTGGTGATCAAAAATTTGTCAAATTTAAAGACTTGGTGATGGATGAGAATTCACGTAAAAATCCTCTAGTTGATAAACATGAGGCCAAGGAAATAAATGGAAGGGCAAAGAGATCCCACAATGTAACACCCCAGATTTTTTATCCTTGAAATTCCTGAGTTTTTGGACTCAATCCCCAACCTATAATTTACCTAACATGTTGTAAGGTCATATTATTCGTATGACCCCAATCGTAGGGTGACTACTGAGGGTGTCCAAAGTGTCTGTTCTAAGAACAACTAGACACAATGAGTCATTAAGACTCTATACAAGTCATGATACATAGGATCAACAGTGAGGGGTCATTAAGCTACTTCTCAGACCACAACTTATCCATATGATTCATTAGTTGTTTATATGAGTTGTATGACTCTAATCATAGGCATACCAGTGTGTATTCCCTTGGTCACTAATGTTGGGTGTATTTATGCATTCTAGTATCATATTCTAGTCTTTTTATCCTTGTTTTGAGGATGATTCATGTCTTAATGTGTTGATAATGAGATAAATGGACATCTAAGTGTCCATGTATATGTTTAGAATATTTAATCACATTTTTAGATAAGTTTTAATTCAAAGAGATCATTTAGAGTTTAACCGAGAAAACTAGTGTGACTAGCTTAAGCTAGGTGCTTGTCTAGTCTATCATGTTGGGTTCTAATATGTTTAATGATTTATTGAGGTTTTTATTGCATATTTATATGTTAAAAAACTTGATTATAATGTTCAAGGGTCAATTGGATCAAAACAGGAGTCAAAATAATGAGCTAATAAAGATCAAAGTGAATGAAGCCTAGTCTAAACTCGTGTTTCTAGTTCATCGTGTTGGATATTGTGTTGTTTTGAACTTTGAATTATTGTGTGTACATTCTATAGGATTCTTGGTGAATGGATTATTATGATATATAAAGGATATAAAAGCATCAAATCAAGTGTAAACAACTCAAAAAGGCTTGAAATAGATCACGGAACCATAATACACAACTTAACGCAAATATGGACACTTGAAATGTCCAGGGAGAGTGAGGGCACGTAGGAAGGCTTTTTGGTGCATGAATCACTCCAAATGGATAATAAGGTACCAAAATTGTAAGAAAAGGCAATATGGAGGTAATGCCTTTCCTAGAGAGGCGCTCAACCCAAGGCGCAGCCTTGCCTGAAGCGGGGCTATAGCCAGGGCAGCACCCTATCCACTCCCGGGCTGAATAACTGAATATTTCTAACTCCAACATGGACTTGGCTTGCTCCTATACTATAAGTACATGTTATAGCACATTTTTACATACTTTTGGACATCTTTGGACAATTGGAGGGTGTTCTACACATTTTTTAGAGTTTTATTTTCTTAACTTTAGCTTCTTTCATGGTTTGTATCATCAATCCAAGGGGTTTGATGATGAATATTTCCATTAAAGGATAAATCTCCTTTTCTAGGGTTGAGTCCAAGATCATGATTATTTCATTTTGAATTAAGTTTGTTGATTTTCTTATCATTATGGTTGTTTATTTACCCTTGTTATAACTATTTTAAGGATTCATGTCCCTCAAAATATATTCATTATCGATCATGTGATCTCGGGAGTGAGAATAACGTGGGGTAGATAGAAAAAGGTTCTTATTCCTTTATAAAATAAGGATTTTGAGTTAGCATCCTAGATAGGGATATACCTAGAATCCTTGTTTGGTTCACATGTAGGATGATAGCTTCAGATAACCTAATTGGATAATTGTATCCCCACTCAAACATGTAGTTGCAATGTCAAAATTAGGTAAATTATTAGAAGGTTGGGAAACCATGATCATGAAATTAACCCTACAAATCAAAAACTAAGATAAGCGATTTAACGCACAAAGTTCAATGGCATAGTATGGTTGCTCGTGAGACTTAACCTTGGGATTCTATCCATTGATTGTCCTAAGTCATTACTTTTATGCATTAGTCTAGTTTCTTTTTATTTTATAATTCTAAAACCATTTTGTTTACTTTTACTCAATTTTTTAAACTAGAATTTGATTGTTGTTTAACACAAGTCCCTGTGGGATTGATATTCAGCTTTCTTGAAGTCCACTATATTACTTGGTAGACCACGTACACTTGCATGTGCACTTGGGCAATGTCAAGTTTTTGGCGCTATTATAGGGGACTTGAATTAGCAACTATCTTATTTTTAGTTTTTCAATATTGAGTTGTACATAGTTTTTATTTTTTTGGTTTCCTTTTATTTTCTTTTATTTCTCTTTCTATTACACTTCTTGACATGGCAGCCTGGTATAGATGGTTTGTGAGTGATGATGATTCTCTATGACGTATGGTTTGTGGAAATAGTGGTCATTATAAATATATGTGTGTTGTCAACACTACTTCAGTGATGTTTATAGGCTATGATTAAAGGCAATACTATATGAATGCCTAAAATCAGCAACAATAGTTTCAACAGTCACAGGTTCAGAATTACCAGGCCCCATTTTAAATTAATAATTTAGAAGAGATGCTGAAACAAATTCTAGTTAATCAAGTGCAGTTGCCAGCATATATAAAGAGTTATGGGGCAAATTTTAAGCATCAAAAAATTTTCTTGAAGAACTTGGTGATGCAGATAGGGAAAGTACAGCAGATACATAATACCAGACCTTAAGGTGATTTGCCAAGTGATAGTGAAGAAGTAATTGCAATCACTTTGAGTAATAGTACAGAGCTCAATGAAGAACATCCAAAGAAAATTAAGGAGGTATATGTATAATTGACTTCCCAACCTATTAAATACAAAGTGGCTGACAATTCAAGGAAATCTGAGTACTCGAAAATTGAAATTGTTGAATAGGTTGAGATACTACCATCACCATATGAATCACAGTCATTTAGTTGTCATATTTTTTTGAGACTAAAATTGAGAAGGTAAATAAGAGTGAGGGTGTACTGGATAGTGTAAATTTTGAAGTAGGATTAGCTGGGCTTCATTCAAAGCACTTTTCTACATTATATTTAGATGATATCTTGTCTGTTGAATCATTTAAAATATTGAAAGACCGTGAAGATGAGGAATCAATTATAGGGCTTGACTTAGTATTCAACGCTTTAGAGAAAGTCCAGTTGATCAGAGAAAGACTCTAGGCTGGTAAGAGTTGACAAAAGTCTTATGCAGATGTGCACAAAAAAGATCTCGAGTTTGAGATTTATGGTTATTTCTATCTAAAGATCTCTCCCATGAAGAAAGTCAAGATATTCAACAAGAAGAGAAAGCTCAGCCCCATTATGTCGGTCCCTTCCAAATTCTCAATCACTTTGGCAAGGTAGCTTATGAGCTCGAATTGCCTTCAGATCTAGCCTCAGTTCATCCAATCTTCACCGTCTCTTTGCTCAAGAAGTGTATAGGTGACCCAACAGTTGTAGTCCTTATTCAGAGCATAGATGTTCAAAACAACCTCTCTTATGAAGAGATTCTAGTCAAAATCCTAGACTATCAGACTCACAGACTGAGGAACAAAGAAGTCCCTCTAGTCAAATTTCTTTGGCGAAATCATTTCGTTGAGGGAGCTACTTAGGAAGCAGAATCAGATATGTGAATCAAGTACCCTCACCTCTTCTCTGCTAACTCAAATTTAGCTCAAGGTAACAATTCTTCTTAAGATTTTCAGTTTCATGTTTAGGTTTCAGTTACAAGCTTGTTATTCATTTCATGTTCAGAATTCCGTTATAAACTTGGTATTAAATACCATTGCATATTTAGTCATTCATTCATATATCAGTTCAGTCAAGTAATCATGCATCATACATGAATTCTCATTGTGAGAAACTTAGTTCCTTAGAACACTCAGTCATGCATTCAAAAATCAGTTACTCATGCATTAGATATGCATGTTCAATATGATATACATATTCAGGTTATCAATCATATTAGTCATGGAGTTATGTAACAGTTATTCATGTTTAGGATGTGCTTCATTCTATCATTACTTCCCTCACAGTCAGTCTCATTCGAGGATGAATGTTTTTTAGGAGAGATATTATAATATGCCAAACTTTCTTTAAGTCAAATCTATTCTTCAGAAGAATTAGTGATGACTTTTTAAATTATTAATGTTTAAATCAATTAGAATTTTCTCAATTTCAACAATTTATTATGTGGGAAATTGAATTAGCTTTCTAACGATACCAATTTCTTCCAAATTCGGTATCGGAGTAGAAAGTTATGGACGTTTTACTGAGAGCTGTCAGAACCGCCCAGGTACGACGGGCAGGTTGACAGACAGTCGCCTAACCTTTGAAGCTAAGGCAATAGGTCAATCTTCTGGCTAATTTACGATGGACAGGTTGACAAACCGTTGAGATAGCAATGCACCATCGCCCCAGCCATCGTTACCAAGGCAGTGAGTTCCTATTCTGGCCTAAGTTTGACGGTCAAAATGATGGACCATTGAGCCAGCGATGGACCATCCTACGAGCCATCACAGATCCTGTTCAGTAATTTAAAGTTATTTTTAAAAGGGTATTTTGGTCTTTTCCCACTCATTTTAACCCCTAATTATTCCAGATAGTAGCTCATAACTTCATTATTCATTCATAACATCCAATTAGGGTTTAATTCCAAGTCAAGAATTCAAGCTTTCCTCCACAAATCTTTAAGAAATCATCCACCCAGGTATGTCAAGTGTTCATTCATGGATTCTTTTTGTCCATGAAGCCCAAAAATCTAATTTTAAATTATAAA
The DNA here is from genome assembly GCF_002878395.1 of Capsicum annuum. NCBI lineage: Eukaryota > Viridiplantae > Streptophyta > Magnoliopsida > Solanales > Solanaceae > Capsicum > Capsicum annuum. The sequence continues at coordinate 157,823,105 of NC_061116.1, forward strand.
TTATGATGTTTACATTATGGATTGATTACGATCATGTTAATGTTATGTATGATACCCAAGTTTGAATTATTAAATGTGTTTTCATTAATTTATGCTATCATGTGGATTGAAATCTACTAAATTGTGTTGATTTATGCAACCATGACGAATTAATTTAACTTCCAAGCCTAAGCTTATAGTTATGCATGCAAAGTGTTTGATAAAATTCCTAAGAGAATAGGAAACATACCTTATGAGTCAATTGTGACCAAAATGATGAACCTATGTTTCACCCTTAAGTTCAAATAACTCCCATGTTATTGTTATGCTTTGTGATGGATTGATGTAATGCTCATGATATTAGGCTTATGAAATTATGACATGTTTACGAGTACTTCTATTCATGTGTGAGCTTATGACTTGTAAATACTTCATGAATATCCCTGATGATTGTACTATGAATTGTTGACTATGGCCATGTGTCAAGAAGTGTCATGTTTTGTCAGTTTCATGCTATCGAGTCTTGGGGTACTTGTACTCGATAATTTAGCTGTGTGCCTAGAGCCAGTGTCATATTTTCAAGATACTCTCAATCAAGCCATGTTCAGTAGAATTCAGTAGTCCCATGACTTAGGAAAAACTCAGTAATCTCAGTAATCTCAGTAATCTAATATTTCATCAGTCAACAGAACTCAGTAAACTTAGTCCAGTCAGTTCAGTATAATTAATTTTCTATTTAATTAGATGGAAGTAGGATTCGGCACCGAGTGAGCCCAAGGATGGGAACTCACCTACGAGTAGAGGGTGTGATTATTATAAGCAATCCTTGCTCTCCAGAACTACACATCCAGTCTAGATTAAGACATCTAACCTGTTAGATGAGGGTTGATGAGGTGTCTTAACCTGTTAGATGAGGGTCCCACCATTCTCCTTAGAGTACCTGTTAGATGAGGGATCACTCGTAGCTTATCTTTACTAGTGGTACGGTATTGACACTCTTCTAATTGGGGTTATAGGTTGGACCCTAACTCAGCTATAATTCTTTATTTGGGGCATGTCATTTAGATAACTACTTCCCACAATTATAGTCTCAATCTTAATCTCAGTAATAGAACTCAGATAGTTCTACAAAATTCAGGACTGTCAGATACAGTCACCCAGTTCTATATGAAACTCAGCTAGTTCCATCAAAAATAGGACTGTTAGACACAGTTATTTAGATAATAGTACAACATTTATACAAAACCTATGTTATCAGTATTTAGATTCAGTTGTGTCTTGATCTCAGATACATTTCACGTATTTATGATTGTAATCTCGCGTTCATGTTATTTGCTCAGTAAGTATTGTTCATGCATATAAACCCTTACATTTAGCCTACCTCACTTACATACCATTACATTCAATTATACAAACATATTTGTGCAATGGTGTTTTATACCATAGGTTCAGAAACACGAGCTCCAGAGCATCAGTAGCATTCTAGTCTTAGCAGTCAGAGTTAGCAGTGAGTCCTCATCTTTTGAGGACATGATCATTACTTTATTGTGTCATTACTTAGCTTATTTTAGAAGTTGGAGTTAGTTAGGGACATATCCCATCAACTCCTTGTTGAGACAGTTCAGTTTTAGAGGCTTTCAGACTACAGTATATTCAGATAGTTTATTTCAGTTCATGTTTTGGTATTGATATACTGTACTCTTATATAGTATGTTTTATCTATTTTGAACCTGATTGCATGTTTCAGTTTATTATTTCAGCATTTTATATTATATCATACAATATACAGGTACAGATATCAATCATGGGTTAGCTTGTGGTCCATCAGGGTCATGAGAACTGTGTAGCATTCTGGGTACCATATTCAGGGCGTTAGATTAGGGTTCCTCAAAGTTGAGCATCTAGGGGTCAATTCAAGGTTTCTTAACCATAATTGTGACACTTTCAGGCATCTTACTCCTCCCCAAACCTTATTTTATTAAAATCATATATTTATAATTGTACCCATGTGATTTAATTGATGATACTGAATATGGGTTGACCCCTATTGAAGCATTATCGATGAAATTTCTTTCCCATTTTTAAGATGGAAAAAATCTTTTAAGTGATGCATGTTTCTGACCCAGAGGGTGTGGATTTCATCACATATTTGCTAAAAGATATAACATATCAATGGTATAAGGAGTGGGAATATTTGAGAGTAGATGATGTTGATCCAGCTATGTGGGATGACTTTTTGAGTGCCTTTCTTGATTGCCTTTTTTCTCAGGAGTTGAGGGAGGCAAAATCTGAGGAGTTTGTGAATTTAGATCAAGGCAGGATAACTATGAAAGAGTATTCCTTGAAGTTTCATAAGTTATCCCATTGTTCTCTGGAGTTGGTGTGTTTTTTGAGGGCTAAGATAAGGAAGTTCAATTTGGGTGTATCTCTAGCTTGGTTATAGAATGCAAGGCTGCCTTAATGAATAATGACATGGATATATCTAGGCTTGTAGTATATATGCATTAGGTTGAAGAGGAAAAGAATAAAAAAGCTAAGATAGAGGAGGGCAGAGTAAGAAATTCAGGTATTCTAAGCAGAGTGGAGGTCAGCAGAATAGTGGAAGAGATAGCAGGTAGTAGTCTAAAAAATGTAGGAAAATTCTAGTTCTTATTCTACAGCCAGTGCTCCATACCCTAAGCTATTTGGTGATCATCTTTTTCTAATTGACAGTGGATTAAGGGCACAAAGTGCCCAGTCTCAAGCCAGTGGATCTTAGTTGGCCCCATCTTATCCCCCTCATTGTTTTTGTGGGTAGATCCATCATGGAGTATATGATAAAAGAAGGAATAAATGTTTTCACTATGGTCAGCTTGGTCACATAAAGTGGGATTATCCTTCAAGGGTTGCTTATGGAGCTAATAAGGTTCTGGTTGCTACTTCTTCAGCTCCTGCACCAAAGGGTGCTACTTCTAGTATCGATATTGACAGAAATCGTCTGTATACTCTTGCCACCCATATGGAATCTGAGGCTTTTCATAAGGTTGTCAATGGTACATTGTAATTTTTCTCTCATGATATGTATTATCTGCTTGATTTGGGGTCTACTCTTTCTTATGTAACCCCCTATATGGCTATTCATTTTAGTTTTGGTCCTGAGTGTATTTCTTATCCCTTTCCTATGTTTACTCTAGTGGGTGACTCTGTTATGGCTAGAAAGGTCTATAACAGTTGTGGGGTACTATCTATGGTAGGGAGACATTGGTGGATCTGATAAAGTTGGATATGTTAGACTTTAATGCTATTTTAGGGATGGATTAGCTCCATTCATGATATGCATCTCTTGATTGTAGAACTCGAAGGGTCAGTTTCCAATTCCTAAAGAAACCTGTGATCTAGTTGAAATGTAGTTCTTTAGTACTTAAGGGGAGGTTCATTTCTTATCTTAGGGCCCAAAAATGAATTTTCAAGGGGTGCCTATATCATCTAGTTTGGGTTAGAGATTCTATTTCTGAGGTCCCCTCATTATAATCTATCCTTGTAGTCAATGAGTTTCCCATAGTATTTCTTGACGATCTTCCTAGTATTCCTCTTGATAGGGAAATAAACTTTGTGATTGACCTTCTTTTGGATACCTATCCTATCTCAATCTCTACTTACAAAATGGCTCTGGATGAGTTGACAGAGCTAAAGGAGTAGCTAAAAGATCATTTTTTATAAGGGTTTTATTCGCCCTACTATTTCTCTATGGGGTACTCCCATGCTTTTTGTGCATAATAAGCATGGATCCCTTCGAATGTGTATAGACTATCCGCAGTTGAATAAGGTAACTTTTAATAAAAGTATCTGCTTCCTAGGATTGATGACCTATTCGACCAGCTTTAGGGTGCTAAATGTTTTTCAAAGATTGATCTTTGGTCGGGTTATCATCAGTTGAAGATTAGGAAGGTGGATATTCCGAAGAAGGTTTTCTATACCCGATATGGTCATTATGAATTTTTGGACATGTCATTCGATTAGACTAATACCCCAGCAATATTTATGGATCTTATAAATTGGGTATTACATTAGTTTTTGGACTTGTTTGTATATATTAATGATATATTGGTATATTCTAAAAGCGAGGAGGATTATGCCAACTACCTTTTGTAGTGTTGCAAACTCTTAAGGATCAACGGTTGTATGCTAAATTTTCTAAGAATAAGTCTTGGTTGAATTTTTTGACCTTCCTTGGTCATGTTAATTCTAGTGAGGGGATCATAATGGATCTATAGATTGTCGCGGTGGTTAAGAAGTGGCACAGACCCTTAAGTTCGACTGATATTCAGAGCTTTTTGGGTTTAGCCAGGTATTATAAAAGGTTTGTGGAGAGTTTCTTTTCAATTGTTGCTCCATTGACTAAGCTAACTCAGAAGAAGGTAAAGTTTCTTTGCTTTGATACTTATGAGGGTAGTTTTAAGAAGTGTAAGAATAAGTTGACTTTGGCTCCAGTTTTGACCCTACTCGAGGGTACTGATGGTTTTATTGTATATTGTTATGCGTCCTTTGTGGGACTAGGTTGTGTTTAATGCAGCTGTAAGATCCCCCAAAATTCTCTCGGAGTCTGAGCCTTAGAGCGTGTTCAGTTGAGTGTAAACTCGGCCCTAAAAGGTTGAGAAGTGTCTTCCCAATTGAGAAATATTTTGAACCTTTAGAGTTTTGAATAAGCTTTCCATCGATACCAATTTTTCCAAAATCCAACATCGGACGAGAAAGTTATGACCATTTTACTAAAAGCTATCAAAACTGCCCAGGTGCGACGGATGGGTTAACGGATCGTCGAGCTTGCGATAGACCGTCGCCCAGACCATTACAACCAAGGTAGTAACTCTCTTTTCATACCCAAGTGCGACGGCCATGATGACAGACCGTCAAGGCTATGATGGACTATCATGGATACGACGGAGCATCGCTGACCTTGTCGCCGCTGAGCCAGTATGGCCTCATCCTAGCCAACGTGCAACGGATGATCTGACAAACCATCGGGTTTATGACGGACCATCGCTCAAACCATCGCAACTAAGGCAGTGTGTTCTCTTTTGAACCGACGTGCGATGGACGATTTGATGGACCGTCAGACTAGAAATAGACCATCGCTTCAACAATTACAGCCCCCGTTCAGTATTTTTAAGATGTTTTTAAAAGGGCTTTTTGGTATTTTTCCCACTCTTTTCAGCCCCTATTTATATCCGACTAAGGGTCACAACTTTATTTCTCATCCTCAACATCAAAAACTAGGGTTTCCTATAAATCAAAACCCTTCTTTCTTCTTCAAGAAAAAATCAAGAGAAATCAAGAAATCAAGAATCTCTCCAAGAGATTTCAAGAAAGAGTTTTCCTAAGGTATGCAAATGTTGATTCTTGGGTCCCTTCCATCTAAGAAGCTCAAGAATCCTTTTCAAAATTTCAAAGATCTTATGTTTATGAACTTTCATGATTCATGTGAGTTGAAATTGATGTTCATGCTATTATTGAGTTTTATTCATGTTTGTTTATAAAGTTTTCAAGCTTTGACCCTAAATGTGATATTCATGTGATGTTCATGATAAACCCTCTTCAAGGTGCTTACTAAGTGATGTGTTCATGTTAATTAAGTGTAGAAACTATTGAATAATCAAAGCATGCTACCCATATATTTGATAAAATACTTATGTGCAGGAATTAGAGCCATTATAGCATGTTGATTAGAAATCCCCAATTGTGTGCAAGCCCATGCATGTCAAGTGTTTGTTCAAAAACCTTAGTGAAAGAATTGTGGCATGATAGCATGAAATCCTCCAAATATGTGTTCTTTAACTCATGCTAAGACTTTATACATGTTAAGTGTTTTATGCACGACCTTGTTAAATGAAGTATGAGCCAATAGCATGCCTCCCTATACTATCACATGTTTATGATTCCAAAATGCTTGAAGAGATGCCTTAGTGAATGCGATGCTGAATGAATGTCCATGGTCTTGATTATTCAATAATGGTTATATTTTACTTTTATGTTATCGAGTCCTGGGGTACTTATACCCGACAAATTAGCTGTAGTCTAGAGCCAGTGTCAATTTTCACAATAATCCCAGTCAATCCATGACTCTCAGAACTCAGTAAGTTATAGAACTTGTACTCTCAGATAGATATATAACTTAAGAAATCTCAGTAATCTCAGTATCGCTAGTATTCTAGCCTCAGTTCAGTACTCAGTTGAGATCTAGTAGTATTCAAGTGTTCAGTTCAAACCTTAGTAGCATTCAAGTAATCTATTCAGAGCTTAGTATCATGCAGTCAGATAACGAGATTCAGTAGTATTTCATCGATACCGAAACCAAGTACATTCAGTTTAACTCAGTCAGATCATTTAGGAAACATGATCACTATCTGATTCAGCTCAATTTAACTTCAGTTAAGAATCAGTTTAGAGTCTTTCTATTAGGAGTAGAAGCTAGCATCGAATGAGTACAGGGATAGAAGGTCCCCGTTAGAGAGGCAGAGTCATTAGGAGCAATCCCTAAACTCCATAAGTGTGTAGCCAGCGCAGGAGTAGGAGTTACTTGTTAGAATAAGGTTTTACTATTATTCTGCCTTAGGCTTGACTTCCTATGAGGGTCACCCATTAGAGAGGCTTGACCAAAGTAGAGGTATTTACCCGTGGCACGGTATTAATACCCTTCCAGCTAGGGTTACTGGTTCGACCCCACCAGTTCAGATTTAGTATATGTCGGTTAAGTGAGCACTCCTACTATTGCAGTTTCAGTATCAGTCTTCAGAGTATAACTCAAAAATTAGAAGTATCAGATACAGTTACCTATCTCAGTAAGAAACTCAGATAGTTCTATTAATTCAGAGATCACCCATTAGATAGGCTTGATCTCAGCTCAGATTCAGTTGAGTAATCTCATTATCAGATCTAGAGATCACCCATTATATAGGCTTGATCTCAGTCTCAGATTTAGTTGAGTAATCTCATTATCAGATCCAGAGATCACCTATTAGATAGGCTTGATCTCAGTCTCAGATTTACTTGAGTAATCTCATTATAAAATCCAGAGATCACCTAATAGATAGGCTTGATTTCATTTTCAGATTCAATTTTAGTAATCTCATTATCAAATCTAGAGATAACCTGTTAGGTAGGCTTGATCTCAGTCTTAGATTTAGTTGAGTAATCTCATTTTCAGATCCAGAGATCACCCATTAGATAGGCTTGATCTTAGTCTCAAATTTGTTTGAGTATTCTTATTATCAGATCTAGAGATCACCTGTTAGATAGGCCTGATCTCATTCTCAGATTCAGTTGATTATTCTCATTATCAAATTCAGAGATCTTCCACTAGATAGGTTTGATCTCAGATATAATCTCTTTTTATCATTGATAATAGATTCAGGGATAATCCGTTA
>NC_061116.1:157830586-157982798 GCF_002878395.1 Capsicum annuum
AGTAATCTCATTATCAAATCTAGAGATAACCTGTTAGGTAGGCTTGATCTCAGTCTTAGATTTAGTTGAGTAATCTCATTATCAGATCCAGAGATCACCCATTAGATAGGCTTGATCTTAGTCTCAAATTTGTTTGAGTATTCTTATTATCAGATCCAGAGATCACCTGTTAGATAGGCCTGATCTCATTCTCAGATTTAGTCGATTATTCTCATTATCAAATTCAGAGATCTTCCACTAGATAGGTTTGATCTCAGATATAATCTCTTTTTATCATTGATAATAGATTCAGGGATAATCCGTTAAAGAGGTTTGATCTCAGATTTAGACAGTCGATTGTAGAAAGCTCAAAACTCAGTTATTGATATGAGTAGATTCAATTAATCAGCTTTATTATCATCAGTTTTTGAGATCACACGCAAGAAAGGACTGATCTCAACTCTAGTACTTAGTTATCAATATCAGGAGATTCAGTTATTTAGTATCTTAGCATTAGTAGTGAGTTTAGATGACAGTAAAGCAGTACCTGAGTTGCATATTTTTAGTCACGATGATTTCAGTTATGATTTGTGCATTCATGCATGTGTTCTCATGATTATTCAGTTAAGTAATTGTTGATGCATAAGCCCGTGCATTTAGCCTTACTTCATCTTCATACTCAGTATATTTTTGTACTGACGTAGTTATGCTATGGTATTTTATTTGACACCATAGGTTTAGAGGCACGAGATCCAGAGTACCCTTAGCGGCTCAGTCCCAGTCAACAGCAGTAGAGTAGCAGTGAGTCCTCTTCATTTGAGGATGATTCTTATTTTATTATCGTATCAGATTTAGTTTATTTTTACTAGACAGAGTTAGTTGGGGACATGTCCCATCAACTCCACAGTTCAGAAAGTCTAGAGGCTTTTTGAATAGATGTATCAGTATTTAGTTTTTAGTTTGAGTATTTTAGATATTTTGAACCTTATGGCCAGTTTTTGCCAATTTTCTACATTTATTTCAGATATCATGTAATTCTCATGTATAGATATTAGTAAAGGGTTAGGTTGTGGTTCTTTGAGATCATGAGCACTATGTGATGTTCTGGTTCCAGAAAATTGGGTCATTACAGAAGCACGATAAGATTATAGCATATGTTTCTAGGCATCTTAAGGTGCATGAGAAGAATTATTCGACTCATGATTTGGAGTTATTGGTTGAGATTTTTTCTTTAAATATTTGGCATTATTACTTGTATGGAGTTCATGTTGATATATATTCTAATCACAAGAGCTTGCAGTACGTGTTCACCCAAAAGGAGTTAAATCTTAGGCAAGGTAGATCTCTTGATTTGCTCAAGGATTATGATATTAGTCTTTATTATCATCCAAGTATAGCTAATATAGTTGTTGATGCTCTTATCAGGTTATCTATAGGGATCTTATCTCATGTGGCTGAGGAGAAGCAAGGGTTGGTGAAGGATATTCACTGTTTGACTAATCTTGGAGTTCATCTTTTGGATTCTAAGAATAATGGGATGATCGTTCAAGAGGTGAGGCAATCTTATCTCATTGTTGGGGTGAAGAAAAATCAAGTTTGTGATCCTATCTTAATGTAGATTAAGGATGATGTGGGTCAGCAGAAAGTCTTGGCTTTTAAGATTGGTGGTGATGGTATCTTGAGGTAGCAATAAAGATTATGTGTTCTGATATTAATGGGATGTGGGAAAGGATTTTGTATAAGTCTCATGAGTCGAGTTATATAGTTCATCCTAGTTTGATAAATTTGTACCATTATTTGGTGAAGATTTATTGTTGGAAAAACATAAAAAGAGATTTGTCCAAGTGTATAGTTTGTCAGCAGGTGAAAGTGGAGCACTTGTGGCTTGGTGGGTTGTCGAAAGAGATTGAGTTGCCCATGTAGAATTGGGAAATGATCAATATGGATTTCATTACTGGTCTTCCATAGTCTCACCATCAGTTTGATTTGATTTGGTTCATCGTGGAGAGGATAACTAAGTCTACTCATCTTGCCTGTGAGGACTAATTTTTTTCAGAGGATTATGTAAGTTGTTTATTTAGGAGATCATCAAGTTGCACGGTGCACCTTTTTTTATTATACTTATCAAGGTACGCAGTTCTCATCGCACTTCTGGTGGTTATTTCAAATAGGTTTGGGAACTAAGGTAAACCTTAGCACCTCTTTCCACTCTCAGATAGATGGACAAGAAGAAAGGACTATTCAGACCTTGGAAGATATGCTAAGGGCCTGTATGATTGACTTTGGTGGTAGTTGTCTTGATTATGGTATATAATAACAACTATCATTCTAGTATTCAAATGGCTCCATTTGAGTCTTTGTATGGTACGAGATGTCATTCTCCTATTGGATAATTCAAATTTAGTGAAGCTTGATTGTTTGGCCCTGACATAGTTCATTAGTACATAGAGAAGGTAAAGGTGGTTTGGGATAGGCTTAAGACCACCAAGGGTCACCACAAGTCCTATAAAAATGTGAGTTAGGGAGTCGGAGTTTGATTTTGGCGATTGGGTATTCTTTATGGTGTCCCCCTTGAAAGGGGTAATGAGGTTTAGGAAGAAGGAGAAGCTTAGTGCCCGTTACATTGTCCAGTACTTGATCTTGATGAGAGTGGGCTATGTGGCTTATGAGTTGGAGTTACCCTTGAGTTTGGGTTCTGTCCACCCGGTGTTGCATGTCTCGATGTAGAAGAAGTGTGTGGATGATCCTTCCTTGGTTGTCCCTTTAGAGATTGTTGGCATTTTAATTCCTTGGCTTATGAGAAAGTCCCAGTTGAGATTTTGTATAGGCTAGTACTTTATTTGATTTCTAAGGATGTGGCATCTATTCTATGGAGGAACCATAAGGTTGAAGAAGCTACTTGGGAATCTAAAGAGGACATAAAGTCCAAATATCCATTCCTATTTTTTGCTTTGGATAATCATGCTCAAGGTATATGTATTCCTTAATATCTCTTTTTATATCTTTGTTAAAGGAAAGTATGGTTGTGTTCTGTGTTAAATCTCTCTAATAGAGGCCTGGTCTCATCATTTGGGGACGAATGATCCTTGGGGGGGGGGTAGAATGTAACACCTCAGAGTCATCAAAATTTCAAAGTTTTTGGACTCACTGCCCAACCTACGATTTACCTTACAAGTCATAAGGTCACCATATGGGTCGTAGGACCCCAATCATAGGGTGACCAATGAGGTTGCAAAAGTTTCTGTTCTGAGTACTACTAGACTCAATGAGCCGTCAAGACTCTATATGGTTGTGATGTACTAATCGTTCGGTCAACAGTAAGGGGTTCTTGAGCTACTGCTCAAACCACGACTTATACATATGATTTGTGAGGTATCTATGTGAGTCGTATGACTTTAATCATAGTGAGACCAGTATGTACGCCCTTGGTCACTGTCCAGACTACGACCCATGGTAACAAGTCATAACGTGTCCTCATGAATCGTAACGTGTCCTCACGAGTCTTAGGGTTACCCATCGTCACTGGCAATAAATTTTCAGCTTTTAATTAAGGGCACTTTGGACATTTTCCTCTTTCCCCACATAAGACCCACGATCATAAAACACCTTTGGGACATAATTTACATCTTTAATAAAATCAAAACATACACTTCTCTTTAAAAATTCCCAAAGCAAGAATAAGTTAGGTTTCTCTAAGTTGAGCATCTAGGGGTCAATTCAAGGTTTCTTCTCCATAACTGTGACACTTTTAGGAATGTTACTCTTCCCCAACCCTTATTTTATTAAAAACGTAAATTTATAATTGTACCTATGTGATTTAATTGATGATTTTGAATACAGGTTGTGGCCTAATGAAGCATTGTCGATGAAATTGCTTTTCCTATGTTTAATATGTAATTTTTACATGCTTTATTTATGGTTTTGAACTTGTGGGGTGCATGTTCATGGTGAATAAACTAAGGGGTTGTGGTTCCCCCCAATTATGTGGATTTTGATAATTGAACTATGATAGCCTCAAATTTTTGTGATATTGGTTTTGAATATGAGTATATATATATATATACACATACATACATTCATTGAGATACTCTTTGAACCATTGCATGGCATAAAAAGGCATTGTAACATGAATTGATATTAATTGAACCATGGGGGTTGTGGATTACCCGTATGAATTAATAATTGAACCTAAGGGGTCATGAATTCCCCCATTGTCATGACCCAAACCAGGTTTTGTCCGTGATGGATATCTCATGTCCACCGAGGATCAGAGACCACCCCTTTTTCCTAGCCAAATAGCACACAATACACCTAGTAGTGGATGAATTTCGAACATATAACAAGATACAATAAATTTAAGCTCAAAGGAGTCTAAGAATATCAACAAAAATACCAAATCCACAGTAATACACAAAGCTTATACAAAAAAAACAAATATAATCTAAGTCGGGACATGTCCCCGACGATAGCAAAAAAAAAGTCTACATAAAAGTCTATGATAATAGATAAACCAAGAAGTAAAGGCCTTCCAAAAGAAGGAGGCTCACCAGTTCAAGCTGACTACTGGAAATCCAAAAATCCTATCACTTCATAGGAAAAGTAGAAGTATCTTTGTGTCCTGCATCACATGGGGATACAGTATTCGGAGATGGTTAGTAGGTTGAGAACTAGCATGCAACAAAGTCATCAGCCTTTATTGTGTAGCTTGACCATCCTAATAACAATCCAAGGGCTATATGGGTCCAACTGTCACCCCCTGGTCGGGCTCTAGTGCATGTTAGCCGCACAAATTAGAGATATCATAGAAGGCTGGGGAATCCTTATAGTGTGACACAAGTACATGGTCATCTAGACCAACTTTCACGTCGGCAAACATGTGTTTCTTGTATTAGTCCCTAGGGACCTCCACCTTTACAGCTAGCTACGCAACCCCCTTTAAGCCCAATTAAAACATTTAGCACATAACCTATGCTTAGTTAAAGGAGTCAACCATTAATTCAATCATTAAGTCATCATTAAGTGGTATCATCATACTAACTATAGCTTGCAAGTGAATGTTGTTAAGACATCACTTGGGGGAATCCTCATACCCCTAGACTCTATTATTAAAACAAATTGGTGGAATCTTTATACCCCATAAGGTTTTTAAGATTATTATTATCCATTTATCCATTTATGCAATGCATTTGTTGTAAGAAAAGTAGTCCAAAGCCAAATGATTATTCACATTCCAAAACAAATTATGCAAGTGGATTGAGGTTCTAATTAATTTCAATAAAAAAATCAAATTAGTTGGGGAAATCCTTGTATCCCTATTTCTATTGTTTGCAAATTTAGGGAATCCTTGTACCCCATTTTCATTTACCATTCTCATGCACCCCAATCCTTGTATCCTAGTTTGGGCTGTGAACTCAAAGCTTGGGGATTTTTTTAAGGATATAAATTTGTGCTATAACATTATCCCCCTTAGGATCATTCATACCTAAATGACGGGTCAAGGAATCCAATAGTACAAGTTAACATAGAAATGCAACCACGATTTCCTTTAACAAAGTTAGAAAATAAAGATATAAGGAAAACACAAACCTTAAGCACGATTATTCGAATCCGGGAATAAGAATGGATATTTGGACTTTATGTCCTCTTCATCTTCCCAAGTAGCTTCTTCAACCTTTTGGTTCCTCCGTAGAACCTTCATCGAAGCTACATCCTTAGTCCTAAACCTACAGACCTGTCTATCCAAAATCTCCACCGGTACTTCCTCATAAGACAAGGAATGAAAAATAACAACACACTCAAGAGGCACAACCAAGGATGAATCACCTACACACTTATTCAATATCAAAACATGGAACATCAGATGATGAATGAAACCCAAACTGTAAGGCAAATCCAACTTGTAAGAAACACTACCCACTATTATCAAAATCAAGTATAGGCTAATATAACAGGGACTGAGCTTCCTCTTCTTTCCAACCCTCATCACTCCCTTCATAGGAGACACCTTCAAGAACACTCAATTGTCAACATTAAAATCCAACTCCCTTCACCTCACATCTACATAGGACTTTTAGTGACTTTAAGTGGTCTTAATCCTATCTCTAATCACCTTCACCTACTCCATGGTTTGATGAACCAAATTTTTGTCAAATAATCTAGTCTCACAAAATTTGAACCACCCAATAGGAGAACGACATCCCCTACCATAAAGAGCCTCAAAGAGGGCCATTCCAATACTACCACTAATATAAATCACACAAGCCCAAAGTATATCTTTCATAGTCTGGATAGTACTCTTCACTTGTTCATCTATCTTAGGGTGGAAAGTGGTACTAAGGTTCACTTTAGACCCCAAATCTCTCTAAAAAGAATGCAGAAAAGAGATGAGAATTAAGTACCTTAATCAGATATGATAGAAATTAGAGAACTATACAACTTGATGATTTCCTGAATGAAAAGCTTAGCATAATCCTCCACAGAATAATTAGTCCTTACAGGCAATAAATGAATAGACTTGTTCATCCTATCTATGATGACCCAAATCAAATTTGAAACACCCTGAGTTTTGGTCCTAGCAAATTTCATAAGTTTTGAGCCTTCTGTTAATCATACGATTCACCATACTAGTTGTATGGTGTGGATATGGGTCTAGGGACCCTAGTTGTATGTTAGTCAGTATGATGTTAGCCAAGCTCTGTTATTGGTAGCAGAAGACACCATAAAAGTAGTATGTACATAATACGAGATGTAGGGGCCAATCATATATTGTCCAGTGTCTAGCCAAGATTTATTTACTTAGGCTATGACTTGAAGAACACCAGTCATATGGTTAGGGTATGAGTTAAGCTAAGGAGTCATATATTGGACAGAATGTGATATCTAACTTTCTGATCAAGGTACAAGTGGAAGGTACCACTCGTATGATATGGGTATAGGTGAGGGATCCAAACCATACCTACCAATGGAAATTTTTACAGTTTAAGTTGGGGGTATTCTGGAAATTTTCCCTCTTAACTTATTTTGACCCCACGAATTAAAACACTCTTGGGACTTCATTAACTTACTATTCCCAAATCAAATACTCTAAAATCTCTCTTAAAACTCTTAGTTCAAGAAAATGCTAGGGTTTCTTCAAAGTGGTCTATTAAGGCTCTCAAGGGTGGTTTCTCTCCATCTTTCTTGGTGTCTAAGGGATGTTATTCCTCCCTCATTGTTAGTTCAACTAAAAGCATGTTTGATGAATGGTTTTCATGGTAGTATTATGGTATTGATTTGGTTTGGAAATATATATTGGGGGTTTTGGTTATTCTTGGTTGGATAATGTTTTTCTATGTTTTTCTTCTGGTTTTCATGCTATAATAATTCTTTGAACATGTGGTTTCATAGGAATGGTCAATTGTTCTTTGCTTTGGTTTTGGAAACTATAGTCCGAAGGACAGACACTAGAAACTCATCTTTACTTACGTGAGGGTTGGTCATGGTGACCATATACTTATGGGGTACACGAGAATCCCATTATTTTATACTTGTATATATATATCATAGGGGGGAAAGGGTACTTGGGAATCTCCAGTCCCTATGATATCTCTGGTTTGTTCGGCTACACATACTTGGGCCTGTTCAAAGGATAACAGTGGACTCATAGAGACCATGAGTCGATTATAATGGTAAAGCTACAAAACCCAGGTTTAGATTTTAAATGCATGTTAAACATGGTTCTCTTTTCTAGCATGGTATATGTAACACCCCTCAAAATCATCCATGCATTAGCTCATGGTAATATGCTCTTAGAGCTAAACGACTTGAATAGAGTCAAAGAGACTTAGTCTTATTTTTGTCTTCCAAAATGATTAAAGTTTAAACCATCTATAATTTCCTTAATTTTCACTTTTTATCATGTGGGAAAATGAATGAGCTTTTTGTCGATATAATATTTGCCCAAATCTGATACCAGGGCAAGAAGTTATGGCTAATTTAAGTCCTAATCATAAAACACCATCATTTTGGTGTTTGGCGCATCGCCGAGTGGGCCTATTTAGCAATTGTCAAATTCCAGTAGCATAGAGGGATTTTGGTTCGTCACACTGAAGTTCCAGGTCCCAACCAGTGGAACCACATGGTGGCTCCACGTCGTGGTGACCTTAAAGATCCTATTCATCAATTTTCAGTGAGCCACCGCGATTATGGCACATCGCGGTGGTACATAAAATTGAGCTCCCAGTTATATTTTTATTCCATCTCATTAAGGGTATATTGGGTATTTTTCACCCTTTATCATCTTAAACACGGGATTTTAATCCCAAATGACCTCATTATTAATATTTTCATCAGAAACCATCAAGAACACCCCTTAGGGTTTCTAACAAGAAAATCCAAACAACTCAAGATTCAACCGTGGGTTTTAGAAATTGATTGAAGTTTTGGAATCCCCAAGCTGAGGGGATCAAGAATCATTCTTTAATTTCCTAAATAGAGGTACATGGGGTTTATTCTAAAAACTACATGGGCTTATCAACACTAGAACATGATTTAAATATTATCAAGCATGAATTTTAAAGGGGTTTTGGAACTTATAATTTCAATTTTTCATCTTGGGTGTGTTGATGATATTATTGTTTTGGTCTTTAGGCCTTTCCCCCTTAAATTGATTTAAACTTATATGAATATGTAAGATGTTGAAGATTTAATTGAGAGTATTATTATTGAAACCCTTCTATTTGATGATTTAGAGTTGATGTACTTGTTGGGAATGATTTGAAATGCTTGTTTAATGTTTTGAAGGGGATATTTTCAATATTCAAGTATTTAACATGGTTTTTATGATGATGAGAGGGAGTTTCTTGTTATTATTTCATCCTTGTCTTAAAAAGAAAGAATTGCATATGATTGATATCTTTGACATGACCACCTTGTGTATTTGAAATGGTGAAAAAGAGAGTTTCTTGTATACGTTTACATGAGCTTTAATAAAGAGTTTCTTGAAGTGATTTATTGATATGGTGGTCCCAGATTTACGTTTTGAAACAGAGATTATTATATGCTAATAATGGCTCAGAGATGTGACTTACAATTTAATGGTGTGACGACACCATATAAATGTATGCCATAATAGAGTTAGAGTTTTCAGAGTATGTTTTCAGAGAATGAATGTCTTAAAGAGTTAAAAATGGGCATAAAGAGAGTTCGGTGATTCCCTAAAGAGGGATAGAGTTCAAGTAACTCTTAGCCTAAAATCATGATTTGTCGATTTGGGTATATTATTTTTATGCTAGCGACGGCCGTGTGGCATAGCAGAGTCAGAAACTCCAACCCTTATGGCATGCTTTGGTTGGAGGCTTCCATGCCGAGTCAATGTTGGATTCCATATAGCCAGTAAAATTTTAGAGTTGTAGGGTATACCACCTAGCGTAGAAGTAAAACAAAGAATGTCTCAGAGTTCAGATGATTTTCTTTTAGAGTATTTCAGAAATGCCCATGAGATTTCGTACTATATGATATGTTTATGAACTATTTTTAAATTGCTCTCATATATGTTGAATATAAATTATTATTTTGGATTTGCTCTGCGTATCAGTCAATCTGTATTGATCCCTTCCTCCCAGATTTGGAGGCTTACTATAAGGGTTTGGCTAATCAGTAGAGTATCCCAGAGAGAAGTGATCTGTGCAGTGTGAGCCTTCTTTGTGCCAGAAGGCCTATTATTTTAGATTATGTTATTCCATTATTTTGGTCTACCGGGGGCCTTGTCCCAGCTTTCAGATAGTTGTCATATTTTTATGTAGTAGATATTTCGCAGACTGTTCCAGATGTTGTTTAGCTCAGTTCAGGTTTCATTCCTTATTGTTAAACTAAATCCAGAGTATGACCATGTTTTCGTATTAAATTATATTTTCGCATCTCCTTTTATTATGTGAATGTTATGCATAATTACCAGATAGAGTATGACGCCTGGGCTTTCATGGTTTGGGATGTCCATCACGGCCAGGCCATAGTTCAGGTCGTGACAAACTTGGTATCAGAGCACGATTCATGGTCCTAGGGTTTCTACAAAATTATGTCAGGTAGAATCTTATTTATAGGTGTGTAGCGTGCCACACTTATAAGAAGGAGGATACTAGGCATTTAGGGATGTTTCCCCTCTTTGTAATTTAGTTCATGCTTTGGAGTCTAATCTGTCCTCTAATTTGTGATCTCTTGCATTTCAAAAAAATAATCATGCCTCCCCGTCGTACTAACGATCAAAATAATCAGATAGATGAGGTCCGTCCCACTCATGGGATGAGGACACAAAATAGAGCTCAAACTCTAGATATTGATACTACTTCGGGAGTCCCACTTACTCAGACCAGTCCATCTAGGGCACCCAGAGCTCCCCGGATAGGGACTAACCATACTCAGCCTCGTGAGAGAGAAGTATCTAATATAGAATTCAGATAATCCATTTGCATGCTTGCACAGTTGGTAGCCATACAAACTCAATGGTTGGAAGATATAAGGTCTGTATCTGTTACGTCTAAGGCTATAACAGTGGGCCAGTTCATGAGAATGAACCCACCCAAGTTTACTTGTACCAAGGTAGAAGAGGATCCACAGGAGTTTGTGGACGAGATGGAGAAAATCTTTAAGGTGATACATGTAGATGAGGTTGAAGGGGTTGAGTTAGCAGCTTACCAGCTTAAGGATGTAGCGAACCAATGGTATAATGAGTGGGAAGATTCAAAGAGTAAGCATGCCAAGCCCACAGTTTGGGTCGAGTTCATGGAAGCCTTCCTCGATCGGTTCTTTTCTCTCAAGTTGAAGGAGGCCAAAACTGAAGAGTTTATGAATCTAAAGCAGGAAAAGATGAGTATCCAGGAGTACACTCTGAAGTTGAACCAACTAGCTCATTATGCTCCAGAGATGACTGGTAACATGAGAGCCCGAATAAGAAAATTTGCATCTAGTCTTTCAGATGACTTAGTGCTTGAATATCAGGGAGCAATGTTGAATTGAGACATGGATTTTGCCAGACTGTCAGTCCATATGCAGCAAGTTAAGGAAAAAAAAAAAGAAGAGCACTGAATCTAGAGAGAAGCACAAATAGGAAAACAAAGACAAAATAGTATACCAGAGCTACAATCAGCAGCAGAATGGGAATTCGGGTAACAAATGGCAGAAGAAGAAAAATTGGGGTAATACACAGTCTGTAGCCAGTGCCCTGATGACTAGACCCCCAGATGGACAGTGCACTCAAGATTTTCAGTATAGGAAGGGGCCGAGGATGCAGGGTTCACAGTCTCAAGAAAGTTTAGATCAGACCTCTTAAACATACCTGCACTATGAGAAATACGGGAGGAATCATCTAGGGAGATGTCATTTTGGCGCTATGGTGTGTTATTCATGTGGCCAGCTAGGACATATCTAGAGAGAATTTCTGGCAGCAAAGGTTAATGTTGGTGAAGCCAAGTCACAGGCTAATTCTTCTACACCACCACCACCTTAGAAGGGTGCCACTTCAGCCCCTGGAAACGGCCGCAACAAATTATATGCCTTAACCAACCTCTAAGAGAAAGAGGCCTCACCGAATGTAGTTACTGGTATGATTCAAATATTTTCTCATCTTTTTTATGTGTTACTTGATCTCAGGTCTACCTTGTCATATGTGGCCCCTTATATTGCTGTTGGTTTTAGGTTTAAACCCGATGTGATTGCTGAGCCCTTTTCTATTTCCACTCCAGTGGCGGATTCTATGGTTGCTAGGAGGGTGTACAGAAATTATTTAGTGACTTTTTATGGCTGGGATACAGTGGCAGACTTCATATGCCTAGACATGCTTGATTTTAATGTTATCCTAGGGATGGACTGGCTTCAGTCATGCTATGCCACATTCAATTATAGAACCCAAAAAGTCACCTTTTCTTTTCCAAATGAACCGGTGATAGAATGGGGGCATTCTTTATCACCTAGAGAGAACTTTATATCTTATCTTAGAGCCCATAAAATTATTTCTAAAGTTTGTTTATACTATTTTATTCAGATTAAATATTCTAATATCAAAAGTCCTTCTTTTCTGTCTGTCCTGGTAGTAAATGAGTTCCCAGAAGTCTTTCCAGATGATCTCCCGGGAATACCACCTGATAGGGAGATAGATTTTGGCATTAATTTATTACCAGATACCCGACCCATCTCTATTCCACACTATAGAATGGCTTCAATAGAGTTGAAAGAGCAGATAGCAAATCTTCTAGATAAAGGTTTTATCCATCCTAGTATTTCTCCCTGGGGTACACCTGTACTCTTTGTGTCGAAGAAAGATGGTTCCCTTTGCATGTACATAAATTACCGTCAGTTGAATAAGGTTACAATTAAAAATAAATATCCTTTTCCTAGGATTGATGATCTTTTTTACCAACTTCTGGGTGCTAAATATTTTTCAAAGATAGACCTTCATTCGGGATATCATCAGTTGAAGGTTAGGGAGTCAGATATTCTCAAAATAGCTTTTCGAACCAGATATGGTCATTATGAATTCTCATGTCCTTCGGGTTGACTAACGCCCCTGCAGCCTTCATGGATCTTATGAACAGGGTGTTCCATTAGTTTCTAGATATATTTGTTATAGTTTTCATTGATGATATTCTAATTTATTCCAAGAGTGAGGAGGACCATGCCAATTACCTCCGAATCATCCTTCAGACTCTCAAAGATCATGAGTTGTATGCAAAATTTTTAAAGTGTGAATTTTGGCTTAATGCTATTACTCTCTTGGGGCATATCGTGTCTAGTAACGGGATAAAGGTTGATACCCAGAAAATTGAGGTAGTGAGAAAATAGCCCAGACCCATGACTCCAACTGATATTGAGAGCTTCTTGGGTTTGGCAAGGTATTACAGAAGATTTATAGAGAGTTATTCTTCCATAGCTGCACCACTTACTAAGTTGACTCAGAAAAAAGTGAAGTTCATGTGTTCTGATTCCTGTGAGAATAGTTTTGAGAAGTTAAAAGATAGGTTAACAACTGCTCCTATTTTGAGTCTTCCAAAAGGTACGGAAGGTTTGTTGTGTACTATGATGCATCCCGTGTGGGACTTGGGTGTGTACTTATGCAGCACAGTAAGGTGGTGGCTTATGCATCCAGGCAGTTGAAGGTGAATGAATGAAATTACCCCACCCATGACTTGGAGTTAGCAGCTGTGGTGTTTGCGTTTAAAATATGACGGTATTATCTTTAAAGGGTGCATGTTGATGTTTTCATGGACCATAAGATTTTATAGTATTTTTTCTCTCAAAAAGAATTGAACCTCATGCAACGGCGCTGGATGGAATTGCTAAAGAATTATGAAATGAGCCTGCACTATCATCCGGGAAAGGCAAATGTGGTAGCCGACGCCCTTAGCAGGTTGTCTATGGGAAGTCTTTCTCATGTTGAAGAAGGGAAAAGAGAGATGGTGAAGGATATTCATCGACTAGAAAATTTTAGAGTACAACTCTTAGGTTCTGAAGATGGAGGATTAGTTGTTCACGAGATAGCTAAATCATCCCTTTGTGCAGAAGTTAAAGAGAAGAAGATCGAAGATCCCGTCTTGATGCAGATCAAGAAAGATGTGGGTCAACAGAAGGTGATATCCTTTAAAATTGGTGGTGATGGTATTTTGAGATATCAGGGTAGATTGTGTGTGCCAGATGTAGATGGTTTGCGAAAGAGAATCCTTAACGAAGCTCACACTTTGAGATATGTTGTTCACCCAGGCTCTACAAAGATGTATCATGATCTGAAAACCATGTATTAGTGAAATAATATGAAGCGCGATGTGGCTAACTATGTCGCCAAGTGTTTGAACTGTCAACAAGTTAAGGTAGAATATATGAGGCTTGGTGGTACTTCCCAAGAGATTGCCTTACCCTTATGGAATTATGAAATAATCAATATGGATTTCATTATGGGACTTCTAAGGTCCCTAAACCAGTATGATTCTATTTAGGTAATTGTTGACAAGATGACCAAGTCACCACATTTTCTGCCTGTGAGGACTAACTATTCGGGAGATGATTATGCCAAGCTTTACATTGAGAAGATAGTCCATTTGCATGGGGCACTTGTATCCATAATATCTGATAGAGGTACGCAATTCTCTTCACAGTTTTGGAGGTCTTTTCAGAGGGGTTTAGGTACTCAAGTGAACCTAAGTACTGCTTTCCACCCTTAGACTGATGGGCAAACTGAGCGCACCATCCAGACCCTTGAGGATATATTGAGGGCTTGTGTAATTGACTTCAAAGATAGCTGGGTAGATCACTTTCTGTTAATAGAGTTCGCTTATAATAATAGTTACCATGCCAGTATTCAGATGGCTCCATTTGAAGCTTTGTATTAGAGAAGATGTAGATCACCGATAGGGTGGTATGAAGTGGATGATACTCAGTTGTTCAGGCCTGATCTTGTTCATCAGGCAATGAAGGACATGAAAATTATTAGATAATGACCTAAAATAGACCAGAGTAGACAAAAATACTATGTCGATATTAGAAGAAGAGACTTAGAGTTTGAGGTTGGTGATTGGGTGTTACTCAAAGTCTCCCCTATGAAGGGAGTTATGTGATTCGGGAAGAAAGGTAAGCTGAGTCCTCGCTATATAGGGCCATACCAGATTTTGAGAAGGATAGGTGGAGTTACGTACGAGCTAGAGTTGCTTGCAAGTTTGGGTTCTGTTCATCCGGTATTTCACATAACCATGTTGAAGAAATGTATTAGAGACCATTCATTAGTGTTTCCTGTAGAGGAGGTCAAAGTGATAGACTCGTTATCCTATGAAGAAGAGCCTGTGGCAGTCTTGGATCGCCAAGTTAGGAAACTGAGGAGCAAAGAAATAGCCTCGGTTAAATTGTTGTGGAAAAATCAGAAAGTTGAAGAAGCAACTTGGGAGTCAGAAAATAACATGAGAGATTGATACCTAGACTTATTTAATCTGGTGAATGACGAAATGGAAGGTACAATCCTTGTCTTATTATTTTATGGCCTTAGTGTACCTTAAATTGTGCTTGTCTATATTCCGTGTCATCACTCGGGGATGAATGATCCCAAGGAGGGGATAATGTAACACCCCACAAAATCGTTCATGCGTTAGCTCATGGTAATATGCTCTTAGAGTTAAATGACTAGAATAGTGTCAAAGACTTAGTCTCATTTTTGGGCAATTGAATGAGATTTCCATCGATATAAGATTCACACAAATCTGATACTCGGGAAAGAAGTTATGGCTAATTTAAGTCCTAATCATAAAACACCATCATTTTGGTGCTTCGCGCATCACGGAGTAGGCCTATATAGCAATTGTCAAATTCCATAGCATAGCGCGATAGTGGCACGTCGCACTGAAGTTCCAGGTCCAACCAGTGGGACAACGCGATGGCTCCGCATCGCGGTGACCTTAAAAATCCCATTCATCAATTTCCAGTGAGCCACCGCAATTGTGGCGCATTGCGGTGGTCCATAAAATTGAGCTCCCAGTTATATTTTTATTTTATCTCATTAAGGGTATATTGGGTATTTTTCACCCACCTTATCATCTTAAACATGGGATTTTAATCCCTGAAGACCTTATTATTAATATTTTCATCAGAAACCATCAAGAACACTCCTTAGGGTTTTAAACAAGAAAACCCAAACAACTAAAGATTCAACCATGGGTTTTAGAAATTGATTGAAGATTTGGAATCCCCAAGTCGTGAGCATCAAGAATCATTCTTTAATTTCCTAAATAGAGGTACATGGGGTTTATCCTAAAAACTACATGGGCTTATCAACACTAGAACGTGATTTAAAGATTATCAAGCATGAATTTTAAAGGGGTTTGGGAACTTATGATTTAAATTTCTCATCTTGGGTGTGTTGATGATATTATTGTTTTGGTCTTTAGGCCTTTCCCCCTTAAATTGATTTAAACTTATATGAATATGTATGATGTTGAAGATTTCATTGAGAGCATTATTATTGAAACCCTTCTCTTTGAAGATTTAGAGTTGATGAACTTGTTGGGAATGATTTGAGATGCTTGTTTAATGTTTTGAAGGGCATCTTTTTAATATTTAAGTATTTAACATGATTTTTATGATGATGAGAGGGATTTTCTTGTTATGATTTCGTCCTTGTCTTAAAAAAAATAATTGCATATGATTGATATCTTTGACATAACCACCTTGTGTATTTGAAATTGTGAAAAAGAGAGTTTCGTGCATTTGTTGACATGAGCTTTAATAAAGAGTTTCTTGAAATGATTTATTGATATGGTTGTCCCAGATTGACGTGTTGAAATAGAGATTATTATTTGCAAATAATGGCTCAAAGATGTGACTTTCAAGTCAATGGTATGATGATACCATATAAATGTATGCCATAACAGAGTTAGAGTTTTCAGAGTATATTTTCAGAGAATGCATGTCTTAAAGAGTTAAAAATGGGCATAAAGAGAGTTCGGTGGTTTCCTAAAGAGGGCTAGAGTTCAAGTAACTCTTATCCTAAAATCATGATTTTTCGATCCGGGTATATTATTTTTACGCTGATGACGCCCGTGTGGTGTAGCAGAGTCAGAGACTCCAACCTTTGCGGCACACTTGGGTTGGAGGCTTCCCCATAGATTCAATGGAGGATTCCATATGGACCATAGAATTTTAGAGTTGTAAGGTATACCACCTAGTGCAGAAGTAAAACAAAGAATGTCTCAAATTTCAGATGATTTTCTTTCAGAATCTTTTAGAAATGCCCATGAGATTTCTTACTATATGATATGTTTATGAATTATTTTTAAATTTCTCTCATATATATTGAATATAAATTATTATTTTAGATTTGCTCTGCATACCAGTACATATGTATTGACCACCTACCTCCCAGATTTGGAGGTTCAGTCTAAGGGTCCGGCTAATCAGTAGAGTATCCCAGAGAGAAGTAATCTATGCAGTGGTGAGCCTTTTTTGTTCTAAAAGGCCTGTTATTTCAGATTATGTTATTCCGTTGTTTTGGTCTACTGGGGGCCTTGTCCCAGCTTTCAGATAGTTGTCAGATTTTTATTTAGTAGAGATTTCGCAGACTGTTCCAGATGTTGTTTAGTTGAGTTCGGATTTCATTCCTTATTGTTAAACTAAATCCAGAGTATGACCATGTTTCCATATCAGATTATATTTCTGCATCTCCTTTTATTATGTGAATGTTTTGCATAATTACCAGATAGAGTAGGACGCCCGGGCCTTCATGGTTTGGGATGTCTATCACGGCCAGGTCCTAGTTCAGGTCGTGACAGTATATATATGTACGTATGTGATTCCATATGACTATTTACTTCTATTTGAATAATGGTATTATTTTATCCTTACTCTTGAGTATATGTTAACATTTACCTTCTAACCCATCTTTGGGTGTTGCGTCCCCACGTAATGCAGGAACCGACCATACGCCTCCTACTGCTCAGTGATCTTAGATTCGAGAATAGCCTTGTATTGGACTAGAGTGGTGAACTTCCATACTCCAGAAGACTCCATTTCATGCTATGGACTTTTTTACTTTTTTTTTAGTTTCTTGGTCTTTGGTTTTAGCTGTGGTCGGGGGCATGTCCCGACCGAATGTACTTGGATTTCAATTAGAGGTTTTGTGTGACTACTATGGGCATGGGCGGTTTTAGTCCTTGTATCAGCCTTGGTATTGGTATTGGCATTAGGGTTGACACCTTTTGGATATTTGGTTGGATGTTTGGTTGGTTATGGTTATGGCTATGGATTATATTAATGTCTTTGATTTATTATTGTTCTGTCTTGTTATATATTTGGAATTTCTCCGACAAAGGTTGCAGGACAGTTTTGGTTGGTATTGGGGGTGGTCTCCGATCCTGTTGGACTTGAGGAACCCGACACGACTAAGCACCAGTTTGGGTCGTGTCGGACTCAAACTAACTACGAGACTGCAGAAGACCCGTAAGGAAATCAATATACACACTTCTCAATTCCATATAGGCAACTCAATCTCTTAAGACAAACCACCAGGCCTCAAGTGCTCCGCCTTCACTTGGCCATGAAATTGGCCACATCCCTCTCCATGTTGTTCCACTAATAGATCTCTTTCAAATCATGGTACATCTTTGTCTAACTTGGATGAACTGTATACCACTCAGCCAAAATTCTTCGTCGCAACCCATATACATCAGGAGATTATAATCTACCTTGGTACCTCAAGGTACCATCACCACCAAACTCAAAAGCCATAACTTACTGTTAGCCTACATCATCCTTAATCTGAATCAAGATTGGATCCAAAACCTACTTCTCCTTCACCTCAGCACCAAGAAATGACTTTACCACCTCTTGAACAAACACATCTCCATCCTCGGATTCCAAAAGATAAACTCCAAGATTGTCCAATTAGTGAATGTCCTTCACCAAACCTTACTTTTCCTCATCCACATGAGATAAGCTTCCCATGGACAACCTGCTAAAAGTAACATCAACCACGTTAGCTTTACCTGGATGATAATAGAGACACATGTCATAGTCCTTAAATAGCTCAAGTTATCTCCTTTGCCTGAGATTCAATTCCTTCTGGGTGAACTCGCACTACAATCCCTTATAATCTGAATAGATATCAACATGAACCCCATACAAGTAGTGTCGTCAAATCTTTAAAGCAAACACCACAGCTAACAATTCCAAGTCATGTGTTGAATAATTCTTCTCATGAACTTTCAACTTCCTAGAAGCATATTCTACCACCCTAGCATGTTGCATCAACATACAACAAAGTCCTACATAGGACACATCATCTAAATAACAAATCCATTGATACCCTCAGCCAGGGTAAATACTGGAGCCAAAGTCAACTTATCTTTCAACTTCTCAAAACTTCCCTCACAAGCATAGGACCACAGAAACTTCACTTTTTTCTTGGTCAACTTAGTCAATGGAGCAACAATTGACGAGAAGCTTTCCATAAACCTCCTATAATACCCTGATAAACCCAAGAAGCTCTAAATATCGGTTGGAGTCGTGGGTCTGTGCCACTTCTTCACTGCCTCTACTTTATGTGGATCCACCATGATCCCTTTACTAGAAACAACATGACCTAGAAATGTAACAATATTTAGCAAAAAATTACACTTAGGAAATTTTTAATATAACTATTGATCTTTCAAAGTCTGCAATACTATAAGGAGGTGATAGGCATTATCTTCCTTGCTCTTAGAATATGCCAGAATATCATTGATAAATATGATCATAACAAATCCAAGAACTGACAGAACACCTAATTCATAAGATACATAAATGTCACTAGAATATTAGTCAAACCAAAGGACATCACCAAAAACTCAAAATGACCATACCGGGCTCGAAAAGTAGTATTGAAATATCCATCTCCCTAATCTTCAATTGATGGTAACTCGACCAAAGATCAATATTAGAAAAGTACTAGCACCCTGAAGCTGGTCAAAGAGATCATCAATCTTAGGGAGAGGGCACTTATTCTTCACAGTCACCTTATCAACTAGCGATAATCTATACATATCCATTGGAACCATCCTCTTATGCATGAATAGCATAGGATCACCCGACGGAGAAACACTAGGGCAGATAAAACCCTTATAAAGAAGATCTTTCAACGACTCCTTAAGTTCTTTCAACTCGACCGAAGCCATTCTATAGGGAGGGATAGAGATAGGATGGGTATATGGTAGAATGTCAATCCCAAAATCAATTTCCCTATCAGTAGGAATGCCAAGAAGATCATCAGGAAAGACCTCAGGAAATTCATTAACCACGAGAATGAATTACAATAAAGGATCCTCCAAGTTAGAATCTTTAACCCAAACCAAGTGATAAAGAAACCCCTTAGAAATTAGCTTTCGGGATCTAAGATAAGAAATAAACCTTACCTTAGGTGCTAGGGAACTCCCTTCCCATTCTATAACTGACTCATTAGGAAATTTAAAAATGACTTTATGGGTTCGACAATCTAGGGAGTCATAGCACAAATATAGCTAATCTATCCCAAGATAACATCAAAATCTAGCATATACAACCCTATCAAATCCACCAAGGTTTCCATACCACAAATAGATACCACATAACCCCTATAAACTCTTTTAGCAACCACAGAATCACCCACCAGGGTAGATATCAAAAAAGGGGTTTGAAATACTTTTGAGACCAAGACCAAAATGAACAGCCACATAAGGGTCACATAAAAAAAAGTAGACCCCAGATCAAACAGAAAATACACATCATGAGAAAAGAGTTGTAACGTACCAATAATGATATTGAGATAGGCCTTAAAGTCCTAACGGGAGGTAAGAGCATACACATGATTCCGACTAGAGCCGTAACTAGAAATAGGACCCTTTGGTAAAGGAGCTGAAGAAGTAGCAATAGGGACCTTATTAGCCCTAGAAGCAATTTTACCCACGGGATAGTTTTGCTACATGTATCTAGGTTGACCATAATTGAAACACCGGTTCCTTCCCTCATCACAAAAACTATGATGCAATTGACCACAAAACTGACAAGAAGGATAGGTTGGGGTCGACTATGCTCCACCATCCTAAGTCTGGGCACCTTATTTCTTAAACCCATTATCAACCTGGAAACGATGATTATCAGATAGCTTTGGATAAGGAGCACTAGCTGCTGAGTAAGAGTTAGAACTTCATCAATTCTTCTTAAACCACTACTTATCATCTCTACCACTCTGCTGCCAACCTCTACCCTAATCTAAATATCTTAACTTTTTACTTTTCCTCACTTGTATCTGCTTGCTTCTTCTTTTTGTAATACCCTAAACTTTTTTTTTGAAGTCTAATTTAGTCTCCAGAAGATTTAGGGATGTCTTCCTAAGTTAATGGTGTTTAAATCAGATAGAATTTCCCCAATTTTGACTTTTTATCTTATGGGAAATTCAATTAGCTTACCAATTTCACAAAAATCTGGTATAGGGGTAAAAAGATATGGATGTTTTACAATGAGCTGTCTAAACTTCCCAAAAACGATGGAAGGCATGACGAACCATCGAGCTAGTGATGGACCATCGCCCAGACCGTCGTAACTGAGGTAGTAAGACTACCTTCTAGTCAAACTGCGATGGAAAAATCGATGAACCATCGAGCCAACAATGGACCATCGCCTAGACCGTCGCTAATATGGTAGTAACCCAGACCGTCAAAACTCATTTAAACCACGTTCAGAGTCCCAAAATAGTTGACCAACATGATCTTGGCACACCGCATCACTAATCGCGTTGGTCAACATTGTTACAGGTTGCCAGAGCCAAAATTACTAAGGCTTAGTATGATCATGGGGAGATGCATTGGGTATCGCATCGATATGATTGACGCATCGCGGCGCTTATAACGTCGATGCCCAGTTTTTAGTCACTGAATAGCTTTATATTTAAGGGTAAATAGGCCATTTTCCCATGAACTAGATCAGGCCTAAACACGAAATTAATACCTAAATAACCTAAATATCTCATTCTTTACTAAAGTTGCCTCAATGTTCATCATTCTCTCTCAAAAGAAAGGAAACTCTAGTTTTAAAATTCAAGGGCAAGGCTCAAGAATATCTTTAAGAACTCTTAAGGATTTACATTCTAAGGTATGTAAAGTATTGATTCATGGGTTCCTTTCACCCATGAAGCTCAAGAAACCTTTTTCAAATATAAATTTTGAATTTCTTGTTGTGGGTTTGATTGTATGCATGTTTATATTATGCTATGATTTCCAAGATTGAATCTTTATTGAATTTTCATGACATCATGTTAGTATGAGGATTTAAATCCTTAAAAATTGAAGTATTTGATATATCCATCATGTATTAGTTGTCAAGTTATGCCCTAGAAAAGGTTATACCTTCCATGTGTTTATTAAAATGCCTAAGTGAATGAGAGTTGAGTGTTATGACCTATTTGTGATTTATATGATGAACTGATGATGCAACCAGATGTTCAAATTGACTCCTATGCTAAAGCTATGACTTGTAATAATTTAGTGGAATGCCTATAAGTATGGATTCATGAAATTACGTTATGATAGCATACAATTCCTATCCATTTATAAGTTTATGACATGCAAATACTTTATAGAAATCCCTAATGATTGTACTATGAATATTTGACTATGGTCTAGTATCAAAAAGTGTCATGTCTTGTTAGTTTCATGCTATCAAGTCCTGGGAGTACTTGTACCCACAATTTAGCTGTGTGCCTAGAGCTAGTCTCTATTTTCAAGATACTCTCAGTCAATCCATGCTCAGTAGAATTCAGTCAGACTCATAAATCAGGAAAACTCAAAAATGCTAGTAATCTCAGAAATCTCAGTAACTCAGTAACCTCAGTAGTATTCCGCCAGTCAACGAAAATTACTGAACCCAGTCCAGTTCAATTCAGTTAATTATGTTTTATTGTCTATTTAGATGGGAGTAGGAATTAGCACCGAGTGAACCCAAGAATGAGAGCACACACTGTTAGTTGGGGGTGTGATCCTTAGAAGCAATCTTTGTATCCCAAAACTATGTAGCCAGCATAGGTTAAGACATCAACACTGACAGATTAAGGGTTGATGGGGTGGATTAGCACTATTAGATGAGGGTCCCACTATTCTCTTTTAGGGACACTGTCAGATGAGGGTCACTCATAGCTTGTCTTTACCAGTGGCACGATATTGACACCCTTCCAATTAGGGTTATAGATTGGACCCCAACTCAACTATAATTCATTATTTGGGGCATGTAGGTTAGATGACTACTTCCCATACTTACAGTCTTAGTCTCAGTCTCAGTAATAAAACTCAATAGTTCTACAGAATTTAAGACTGTCAGCTATAGTCAATTCAGTATAGTACGGAACCTAACTAGTTCTATCAGAACCTAGACTGTTAGACACAGTCTCTTAGTATTATTTATTTCACTTATCAGTAACTCATGTTATCAGAATTCAGACTCAGTAGTCAGTATCATCACGAATTCAGTTACAGTCACTCATTCATTCATATATTCTCACGTTCATGTTACATAGTTTAGATTGTGGTCCTTTGGGGTCATGGGCACCGTTTAGTGTTCCGGGTACCAGACTCGAGGCATTACATTAATTTAGCTTCTTTATTTTTTTATCATTCATACAATTATTTGGATGATGATTATGACTATGAGTGGCTAAAAACTCCCTTTCTGGGGTCAAAACTAAGAGCATGAAGACTATTTTTTGAATTGATTTCATTTAATTATCTTATCATATTTGGTTGCTTGTTTATCTTTGTTTTAACTATTTTAAGGATTGATCACTCTTAGAATACATATATTTTCAACCTTGTGATCTCAGGAGAGGGAATAGGAAAATAGAACGTGGGGATAAATAAAATAGAGTTCTTATCCTTTAAAGAAATAAGGAATTTAAATTAGCATCTAGGACAGGGATATACCTAGAAGCCTTACTTGATTTAGATGTAGGATGATAGCTTTAAGAACTTAATTGGATTATTACATCCCTTCTCAATGATTTAGTTGTAATATCCAAGTTAGGTGAAACAATTAGAGGTTGGGAGACCATGATCATGTGATTACCCCTACGATCGACAACCAAGATAAGTAAGTTAACAAATGAATTTCAATAACATAGTATGATTATTCTAAGTTCTTTAACCATGGTTTTTACTCTATTGATTGTCTTTAGTCTTTATTTTAATCTCTATTTACTTTACTTGCAATTTAAAAATATTAAAAATTCTCTTTTGGTTATGCTTGCATCAATTAATCTAAATTGTGAACTATAATTGAACATTCGTTAGAACAAGTCTCTATGGGATTGATATTTGGCTTTCTTAAAGGCCACTATATTACTTGGTAGACTACGTACACTTGTGTGTATGCTTGGGCGTTGTCAGATACATCCCTTAATCACTAAGAAATTTAAAGAAGAAATCACCCTTAGAGTCCTACATGACCGATTTCTTGAAACCCTAGCCTAGCCTTTAGTGGGTAATTTGAGTGAAAAGAAGAGAGAAATTTTTTGAGTAATGATAGGTTATGGGGTTCCTTAGGGTATTTTTGGTCATGTGTCTAAATTGGGCAAAGAGGGAAATGTCCAAAGTTCCCTTAATTAAAAGATAAAAAAAATTATCAGTGACAACAGGTCTCCTTACGACTCATAAGGACACACTATGAATCATCACCATGATTCATAGTCTAGACAGTAGCTAAAGTACCCCTCTCTAGTGACCCTATGAATCGTAGGTCCTATTCATAATCAAGAATGAACATGTGGGTAATTACATTGGTCACCCTATGATTGGTACATTACAACTCGTATAGAGTCCTTACGTCTCATTAGGCTCAAATCATAACCAAGCTATAAGAAAAGGAAAAATTCACTGGTTAGGATATGATTTGGGTCATACTACAAGTATAGAGACCTTACGACTCGTATAGTCAGTCATAGTCAGGGCAGTGAATTTAAAGCTTTGGGATTTTTTTCAAGGACCAAAATCTTGGGTGTTACACCTATGTGATGGATAATTTTAACGGTATGATGATAGTACCTTGCAAGTGTAGTTGGTGTGAAAATACCAATAGTGTATACCTAATGTGTGTCATGGTTCAATGAATGGGTTATGTGAAACTTGTTTTAATTGGTCTTAAAGGGGGTGTATCTGGGTCGTAAAAGTGGAGGTCCCAATAGATTAAAATTGGATATTGTGCTTTCCAATGTGGGGGTCAAAATGGTTGGGTGTTTGAGTCACCCTTGCTTTATGACGGGGTGGTTCAAGTCCCCCTTGTTAATTGATCGGATGTTCATGTCACCCTTGATATATGACTGGGTGTTTTGAGTTCCCCATGGAACATATATAAATATGATTATTCTCTAGTATATGCGGATATACATACTAGGGCCCTTTCATCAGGGAGATTTAAGCCCATATAGACCATAGGTTATTTTTACGATGGTCAAGCTACACAATCCAGGTTAATAATTTAAAGTTCATGCTAAGCCTTGTTCCCTACCCTAGCATATGATAGACATATATGTATATGTGTATAGTTGTGTGCATTGGATTTTAAATGATTATGAAATGTTTATCATGGCATTTTTTATCCCCTTATCCCTGAGTTAAATGCTAGCACTTAACACGCTAACTATCTCTGGATGTAATATCCCCATGTGATGTAGGACACGAAAATACTTCTACTTTTTCTGCACAGTGATGATTTCTGGGTTACCGGCGGTCAGCTTTGAAGTAAAGAGCTTTCATTCTATGGAAGGGTTATTGACACTATCTAAATCGGGGCCTAGTCGTGTCGAGTGGGTCAAGTCCAACTGGAACCAAATACCACCCCCAATACCCAACCAAAACAATCCTGCCACCTATGTTGGATGAATTCCAAACATATAACAAGATAGAACAATAATAACAGATATTAAAAAAATCCATAACCATAAACAACCAAACAGCCAACCAAATACCAACCAGTGTCAACCTCAATTCCAATACCAATACTAACACTGCCCATGCCCATAGTAGTCAGACAAAGCCACTAACCAAAAACAAGGAACATCTAGTCGGGACATGCCCCCGACCATAGCCAAAACCAAAGTCCAAGAAAGAAAAACAAAGTAAAGAACTCCATAGCATGAAATGGATTCTTTCAGAATATGGAAGCTCACCACTTTAGCCTGACTTTGAGTTGTCCCCAAATCTAAGTCACTGAGCAGGTGGAGTAGTACGGGCACCCGAAGATGGTTAGCGTAATGAATGCTAGCATGTACTCAGGAATAAGGATAAAATAATGCCATTATTCATAACCAAATTAAATAACCATATGCAATCACATACATATATACATATATACCATGTCGGGAAAGAGAATCGGGTTTAGCATGCATTTATAACCTTAACCCGAGTTGTGTATCTTGACCATCCTAAAACCACCCATGGTCTATATGGGTCCAGTTTTACCCCCTAAATGGACCCCAGTGCATTTAGCCACACGAATCTGAGTTATCATAGGGGTCAGAGATTCCTGTGTACCCTTCAACCTCCATGATACATATATACAAGTATAAACTTAAGGGATTCCCATGTACCCCATAAGTTATGGTCACCATGACCAACCTTATATCGGCAAACATGAGTTTCCAGTGTCCATCCATCGGACTCACAACTTTACGATTAGCTATTATAACACCCTATATTTTTATCTAGCTTAAATTCACCCCAAAAATGTCAAAGACTTACTTTAAAGATGAATACACTTTTCATTATATGGGAAATTAAATAAGCTTTCCCTCGATACCAAATTCGCCCAAATCCAACACCCGAGCGAAGAGTTAGAGCCATTTTTGTAAGACAGTGTACCACCTGGAACTTTAGCGCATCGCAGAG
Organism: Capsicum annuum; assembly: GCF_002878395.1. Taxonomy (NCBI): domain Eukaryota; kingdom Viridiplantae; phylum Streptophyta; class Magnoliopsida; order Solanales; family Solanaceae; genus Capsicum; species Capsicum annuum. The sequence goes on from NC_061116.1 coordinate 157,856,950, forward strand.
GAAGTTCAAATGGCATTTATCATTTTCTAGTGAAACATCGCGATACCACCGCGTCATGCCACTAGCCTTTTCCCAATTATCACTTTCCTGTATGACTCCGCGATCATGAAGTATCGTGCCAAAGGGAAAATTTGCAACCAGTGAGGCACTGCGATGGCACCACATCGCACTATCGGCCCATTTCCTAATTGTCAATTTCCAATAATATGGCGCGCTGGCGCCGCATCGCGCTAGATGCTGAACTTGGGTTTCCAGTGACAAAAATTTACAACTTTCTAAGGGTAATAGGGTCTTTTCCCATGACCCATATAAGACTTTAAAAACAAAATTATTCCCTAAATACCCTATTATGTCATTTTTCCTCACTTTCTCTCAAGAACAAAATCATTCTCTCTCAAGAGGCAGAAACCCTAGTTTAAGAAATCAAGGTCAAGCCCAAGAAATTCTTCAAGAACTTCAAGAATCTCACAAATTAAGGTATGTTAGATGTTTATCTATGGATTTCATTCACCCATAGAGTCCAAGAATACCTTTTTTTAAACCTACAAGATCTCAAATTTATGATTTACATGTTTGATTTAGATTGAATTCATGTTCATTTTATTAGTTGAGTTCCAATTGATGATTTAAATACAAGTTTCATGAAATTAAATAACATGTTTGGTAAATATGTGATTATCTTGATAAACCCTTGAACGTATTAAGTGATTAATGCATCTATGATGTTAATTTGGTTTGTAATCCATGATTATGATAAAATACCTGAAAAATAGAATAGTATTTAGGGGGAATTACATGATAAACCCTTGAATTTACAATTAGGTATTGTATTCCTGATGTTTATGTGATGACCATTATCAAGTGAAATAGTCATGCTCCCCAAGTATTTGCTAAAATGCCTATGTGAAGTAGATAGAGGAAATAATGAGATGTTATTATGAGATCTTAATCATGTATAAGCTTATGCCGTACAAGTGTTTGATAAAATGTGTATGTGAATATACTAGTGAAGGGATAACATATTATTATTTGGTCCTATTCATGTACAAGTTAATGCATTACAAGTGTTTGATGAAATGTAAATGATGAAATGTCTCTATCAATGAGTTATGATCAAGTGAACATTGTTGTGTTAATCAAGGTTACGATTTTCTTTATTTCTCATGCTATCGAGTCCTGGGGGTATTTAATACCCAATAATTTAGTTGTTTTCCTAGAGCCAGTGTCAGTTATATACTAGTATCAGTCATGTTACGACTAGTAGTACTCTTAGTCAGTTACAGAACTCAGTAGAACTTAGTTAGTTACAGAACTTAGGAAAACTTAGTAAAATCAGTCTCAGTACAGTCCCGTTCAGTATACTCAATTCAGTGTCTTTTAGTTGGGAGTAGTATTTAGCACTGAGCGAGTGCATGGATGAAGGATTCCTCGTCAAATAGGCAGATTCGTTAGTAGCAGTCCCTGTACTCCAGAATTGCATAGCCAGAGCAGGATAAGGAGTCACCCGCCAGACTAGGCTTGACTACCTCCCAGGGGTCACCCGTCAGATTAGGCTTGGCTCTACCCAGGTGTCACCTATCAGTTAGGCTTGGCATCCTGGTTTTCTAGTATTTGTACAAGTGATACGGTATTAGCACCCTTCCAGCTGGGGTTATAGGTTAGACCCCAATCAGCTTAGAGGGGGGCATATTGGTTAGATGATACCTCCCACAGTTTCAATTTTAGTTTCGGTCTTTAGTAAGGAACTCAGTTCAGTTCTACAGAATTAGGACTGTCAGACACAGTCAATCCAGAACTAGTAATTCAGTTATCAGTAACTCAGATATCATTTACTCAGTTATTAGAATTCAGTACTTAGCTTAGAAAATCTCAGTTACAGCATGTATATAAATGTACAGTATTGCATACTCAGTATTTGTCATAGTTCAGATTATCCATTCACTCTCATGTTTAGTTATTCTATATCATTTAATTAGTTATTGTTCATTCATATGAACCCTTGCATTCAGCCTTACCTCTCTAGCATACCAGTACATTCCCATGTACTGATGCATACTTTTCTGTGCTAAGACGTTTCATATCATAGGTTCGAACACTCAGGTTCCAGACCACGCATAGTAGATTCAGATTCAGCTAGCAGCAATAGATTTAGACGTAACTTCTCATCATTTGAGGATATTTTATTATTTCAGATTTTCAGTAGAGGTTGTAGTTCAGTAGACGGAGTTAGTTATTGGATTGTCCCATCAGCTCCACTTTCAGACAGATTCAGTTAGAGGCTTTTCGAACTATATTTTCAAATAGTATTCAATTTTACAGATGTTATATTTTATCAGTATTTTAGATGTTTTGAACCTTATGGCATTTCAGCCCACTTTCCACATAATTACAGTATTATTATTCATTAGCTAACACTTAGGGGATTCCCATGTACCCAACAAGATTTCACACTAAACCAAACCCATGGCTACCAAGGCCTTTCCAAACCATTTAAAACCAACCAAACCAATATAAGTTCTATTACCATATTATGCAATGCAAAGATTTTAATTAAAGTCAAACTATGTGACAAAATCATTCTCATTAACATTTTATCAAACATGTTAACGACATATAGTTTCCAAAATCAAAACCAAGCATCAATAAAGAATTCCCATACAACCACATGTTCAAGCCACCATTATAACATAAAACCATAAGAAAAACATGGGAAAATGTTATCCAACTAAGAACAACCAAAAATCCCAACATATATTTAAAAAACAAATCAATACCAAAATATTACTGTGAAAACCATTCATTAAAACATGCTTTTATTTGAAATAACAATGAGGGAGGAGTAACATGCCTTAGAAACCAAGGAAGACGGAGAGAAACCACCCTTAAAAGCCTTAATTGGTAACTTTGAAGAAATCCCAGCCTTTTTTTAAACCAAGAGTTTGAGAGAGATTTAAGAGTGTTTAGAAAGTGTTTGATTGAAGATAATAGGTTAAGGAAGCCTCAAAACGTGTTTTATGTCATGGGATCAAAAGGGGTAAGAGGGAAATGTCCAGAATACCCCCGACTTAGACTGTAAAAATTTTTGCAGGTGGGTACGATCGGACACCTCAACTCATACCTACATCATACGAGTCATACCCTCCAATCGTACCCAAGACAAAAAGTTGGACTCCACATTCTGTCCAACATACGACTTCCTTTCCTAACTCATATCATCACCATATGACTAGTACCACTAAGTCGTACCGTAGGCAGAACATCTATGGCTAGACACTGGACAACATATGATTGGACCTTAAAAAATAGTAAATTAAAAGGAAAAAATAATCCCTTCCCCCCCTTGTTCAGCACATCCCCGCCCCTACCGTATTCTATGTCACCCCACCCCATCCACCACCTTTCCCCATCCCCCACCTTCTCTATCCTTCCTACACCATCCACTACTTTTCCATCCCCACACCGTCCACCACCATCAACCCGTCATCACGCCATCTAAAACCATCAATTTCTCCGTTCACCTGCCACCACCAATTTCTCCATTCAGCCAAAACAACAATTTCTCTGTTCATCTGCAACCACTACCATGAATACCCCAAAACCATCCCAGGCCCGTCCAGGCCCCTTCATCTACCCCAGCCCCATCTAGGCCCGTCCAGGCCCCTCCATCTACCCCAGCCCCATCCAGACCCATCCACCCACACCAGCCCTGTTCAGCCCCTTCCTATCCCATCCTTGGCCCCAGCCCCATTCAAAAATTTCTAACTAATAACCCACCATTTCTTTCAACCATCATAACTTTCAATAAATTAAATCCAAATTAATTCAAACAAAACACCATATAATCAATTAAAAAAATTCTTATATTTCAATTGCATTCTAATTTTACCATGGAATCAAATTTTGCTAACAAAATCATCATCAAACACCAGATTCTAGAATCAGATTCCAATTTCAATTGCATTCCAATCATCACCGTCTAATTACCTCTTCAAAAACTATAATTTTGGATCATCAAAAACCATCATCCTTCAATCACTATAAAGTTGAAAAAAAGGATTAAATATTCTTAGCTAACGTAATAATTTCTAATAAAGAAGAAGAAGAAGAAGAAGAAGAAGAAGAAGAAGGAGAAGAAGAAGAAGAAGAAGAAGAAGAAGAAATAGAGAACTGCCAATCAAGAAGAAAGAAAGAAAACTGGAAGAGAGAGAAATAAGAGTATAGGAGAATTAAGAAGAAAGAAAAAATGAAAGGCAAGAGAGAGAAATAAGAGAAGGGTGGGGTTGGGGGTTTTCTTTTTATTTATGTATTTATTTATTTATTAATATATTTATTTTAATATTTAATATTTTTTATATTTAAAAATAACGTGGAAGAAATGTGGAAGATGACATGGCAGCTGACGTGGGCGAGCGTGTTACACTCATCAAAAAAGTGTTTAAAATATTGATTTTTAGTAGGTTCAAGGGTCCAGATGACAAACATATAAGTAGGAGTGTCCAACTTAAAAAACTGACATAGTACAGGGGTCCAAAAGGTCATTTTACCTTATTATTATGTGCATAAATTATGCTCCCCAAGTGTTTGATAAAGTGTTCATGTGAGTTAAAGGATGAAATCATGACATAAGAGTATGTGTAAAATTTCATGACATGTGAGTGTTTGATAAAATTCCTCTATGAATGCATTATGAAAATGTGACTAGTTATCATGCTTTTAAGATTGTACCATGTTTTACTATTTATGTTATCGAGTCCCGGGGGTATCCCATACCCAAAACCTAGCTGTTTACCTAGAATTTTAGTAGTTTTAGAATAGTCTCAATTATGTCACGTATAGTATTACTTAGTTAGTTACCGAACTCAGTGTATTTAGTTAGTTAATAGAACCCAGCAAACTCAGCCCAGTTCACTTAGACAGTACTATCACTAATAGTTCATTCAAGCCTAGTACAGTCTAGAAATCAGTTTAGTGTCCATTTAATTAGAAGTAGGAATTAGCACCTAGAAAACCCAAGGATGGGGGCATTTCTGTCAGTGAATGGTTTGACCCTTAGTAGCAATCCCTGTGTTTACATAGGTTTTGATATCTTCCTGGAAGATCAGGGTTAATACATCTCATACGAGTTTTCCTGCTAGTGAGGGTTGACGAAAGGTCTTTTTACTAGATAGGGTTAAATCATAGTGATTGTTAGTATCCCTTGTCAAGGTGCTAACACCCTTCCAACTGGGGCCACAGGTTGGACCCTAACTCAGTTTATAATCAGGGTATGTCAGTTAGATGTATACTCCCACAGTTACAGTTTTAGTTTTAGACTTAGTATAAAACCTCAATTCAGTTTTTAGAATCAGGAATGTCAAATAGTCACCCAGCTTAATACAGAACTATGTTCAGTTCCACAAAATTAGGACTGTTAAAAACAATCATCCAGTAATCAGTAATTACAACAGTTTTAGATATGCATGTACTTTCATTCAATTATATTCATGTTACTCAGTCAATTATTGTTCATGTATATGAACCCTTCCATATCAGCCTACCTCACTTAGTATACCAGTATATTTAAAGTACTGATGCATACTCTTTCTTTTACGCAATGATGTGCATATATCATAGGTTCAGGTACACGGGCTCTTAACCGTACTTAGTAGTCCAGACTATCAGTAGCAGATTTAGTGGTAAGTCCTCATAGATTGAGGATAGAGTTATCACTTTAGTATTTTATTTGTTTAGTATATTCAGTAGTAGAAGTTAGTTCGGGACTTATCCCATCAACTCCATGTTCAAATAGTTAGAGGCTTTTAGGATAGACTATTTTAGACAGATATTTAGTTTTTAGTATTTATTTATCAGTATTTGATTTCAGTTATGAACCTTATGGTAGATTCATCCTAATTTTTGCATTTTTACATATTATTATTCAGTGTTTGCAATAGGTACCAGTCATGGATTAGCTTGTGGTCCTTTGGGATTATGAGCACCGTGTGACGTCCGGGGTGCAGACTCAGGGTGTTATAAACTTGGTATCAGAGCCTAAGGTTCAATAGAGTCCTAGGGAGTCTTAAAGCCATGTCTAGTAGAGTCGTGTGCATGGGTGTGTAGCACGTCACACTTATGGACGAGAGGCTATGAGGCATTTTTAGTAAAAATTTCCCTTCTTTTAGTATTCATATCGTGCGAGTGAGCATGGGCTTAAATTAAACTCTCTGTCTAATCTAATATTTTCTTCTATTTACAGAATATGCCTATAAAAGGGACTAATAGAAGAAAGACTGGAAATCAGCTAGCACCTCCGCCCATTTAGACAGATCCCCTGGATAAGCATGTCTCTCACACAGAATTAAAAGTAACTTTCACCACTCTAGCTCATTCTATGGTAGCCCAGAATAAATGCCCAACTGTTATTTAGGTTAACCCAGTGGCAAATATTGTTGCAGCTAGAATTTGGGACTTCACCCGAATGAATCCTCTATTATTTACAGGGTCTAAGCCTAAAGAGGACCCGCAGGAATTCCTTGACATGGTATAAAAGGTCACAGATATCATGGGGGTGACTTCCAGTGAGAGTGCTGAGTTAGCTGCATATCAATTATAGGATGTGGCTTACACATGGTTTAAGCAATGGAAGATAGATAGGGGCATAGATATAGGGCCCATAGAATGGGAGAAGTTTGCTACTGTTTTTCTTAATAGGTTCTTCCGACTAGAGTTGAGGGAAGCTAAAGTTTTGGAGTTTATTAATCTGAAATAGGGCAACATGACGGTGAAGGACTATTTTCTTAAGTTTACTCAGTTAGCTAGATATGCCCCTCATCTGGTAGCAGATACCAGATCTAAGATAAGTAAATTTATGTCTAGTGTGTCCAACAGTATGGTCAAAGAGTGTAGGACCACAATGCTAATTAAAAAGATAGACATATCCAGGCTCATGGTTCATGCTCAGAAGATAGAGAAGGCTAAGAATAAGTAGAAGGAGGGGGAGAACAAGAGAACTAAAATAGGTAGCTTAAACTTTACTCAACCTATGTATGAGGGTGGTAATTGTCCACAATTCTACCTAAAATCTTCAGTTCCAGCTCTGTCCTCAGCTAGTACTCTATTCAGAGATGGAAATAAAGATAGGGCACCAGGTCCTAAACCTCAGGGTAGTGTTAGCAGTGCCCAAATAAATCCTCTTTGCCAGAAGTATGGTAGAAACCATTAGGGTATCTGCAAAGCTGGCAGTGGTGTATGTTTCAGATATGACAAGCTAGGCCATAGGGTCAGAGAGTGTCCTCTAGTGGATTCATAAAGTCAGTATAACCATCCCTCAGCTTTACCTGGTCACTCGAATAAGCAAGGTACCACTTCCAGTGCCACTAGTGGGCAGCGCCCAAGCAGACTCTTTGCACTTCAGTCCCAACAGGATTAGGAAAGTTCTCCTGATGTGGTCACTGGTACGTTACAAGTTTATCATTTACATGTTTATGCCTTGCTAGATCCAGGAGCTTCTTTTTCCTTTTTAACTCCTTATATAGCTGTTGACTTTAGAGTCAACCCTGAAATCCTAGCAGGGCCCTTCTCAGTCTCTACACCAGTAGGTAAATCTATCATAGCTCGATAGGTATACAGAATCTGTCCAGCTATGGTATACTAGAAAGTTATATCAGCAAACTTAATAGAGCTAGAGATGACAGATTTTGATGTCATTCTCGACATGGATTGTCTTCATTCATGCTATGCTTTAGTTGACTGCAGAAATAGAATTATCTATCTTTAATTTCTGAATGAACATGTCCTGGAATGGAGGGGTAGTACTTCAGTACTTAGGGGTCAGCTTTTTTTCTACCTAAGGACGAGGAAAATAATATCTAAGGGGTGTGTCTACCATCTTATTTGAGTTAAGTATTCTAGTTCCGATACTTCTAGTCTTGAGTCAGTTTTAGTAGCATGTGAATTTCTAGATGTGTTTCTCGAAGATCTTCCCAGAGTCCCTCTCAAAAGGGAAATTGACTTCAGAATAGACCTTTTTAATACTTAGACTATCTCTATTTCTTCATACAGAATGGCTCCAGTAGAACTCAAAAAGTTAAAAGAACAGTTGAAGTATCTCCTTGATAAGGGATTCATCAGACCCAGCATTCCTCTTGGGTGCACCAATTCTATTTGTGCGTAAAAAAGACAGTTCTTTAAGAATATGTATTGACTACCGTCAGTTGAACAAAGTCACAGTCAAGAACAAGTATCAACTCCCTAGAATTGATGACTTGTTTGACCAACTTTAGGGTGCCAGTTACTTTTCTAAGATAGACCTCATATCAGGCTATCATCAGCTCAAAGTCAGAGAAAGTGACATTCTAAAAATATCTTTCAGAACTCGGTATGGTCACTTTGAATTCTTAGTCATGTAATTTGTTCTTACCAATGCCCCAATAGCTTTCATTGACTTGATGAATCGTGTGTTCAAGCACTACTTGGACCTATTCATCATAGTCTTCATTGATGACATTTTTGTCTACTCCCGCAGAGAACTTGATCATGCAGACCATCTTAGAATAGTGTTACAGACCCTCAGAGCCCATCAATTGTTCTCTAAATTTAGTAAATATGAATTTTTGCTAAGGTTAGAAGCTTTCCTTGGTCATATCATTTTTGGTGATGGCATTAGAGTTGACCCTCAAAAGACTAAAGTAGTGGAAAACTAGCCCAGACCCATCTATCCATTAGATAGCAGGAGTTTCTTGGGTTTGGCTAGCTATTACCAATGGTTTATGAAAGGGTTTTTGTCTATTACATCCCTCATGTCTAGATTGACTCAGAAGAAAGTTAAGTTCTAGTGGTCAGATTCTTGTGACAAGAGTTTTTAGGAGTTGAAGACTCGACTCACTACAGTAGTTTTGACTTTACTAGATGGTTCAGATGGGTTTGTGGTATATTGTGATGCTTCCAGAGTTTTTTGGGGGGTGTTTTGATCCATAGAGGTAAGGTCACAGCTTATGCCTCTATACCGATTAAGCCCCATGAAAAAAACTATCTCACTCATGATCTTGAGTTTGCAGCTGTAATATTTGCCTTAAAGATTTGGAGACATTATTTGTATGAAGTACATGTTGATTTATTCACAGACCATAAGAGCCTATAGTATGTGTTTTCTTAGAAAGACCTGAACCTACATTAAAGAGGGTGGTTAGAGTTGTTGAAAGACTACAACATGTGTGTTCTATATCATCTAGGCAAGGCAAATGTAGTCGATGATGCTCTCAGTAGGATGTCTATAGGTAGTGTTTCTCACATGGAGGGTGGTAAGAAGAAATTAGTTCATGACTAGGTTTTCGATTAGTCGATTCAGCAGAGGGTAGCATATGGGTACAGAATAGTTTGGAAATATCTCTAGTTTTCGAAGTAAAAGAAAAATAGGGCAGGGATCCTAGTTTAGTTAAACTAAAAGAGTTAGTTAGAGATTTAAAAGTAAAGGTTTTATCCTAAGGGGGGGATGGTGTGTTACGTTACCAGGGTAAACTATGTGTGCCATGTGTGGATAGTGTGAGAAAGCAGATTCTTGCAGAAGTGCATAGTGCACGCTACTCGATTTACCTAGGGGCCATAAATACTTGTGGGAAGTCTATTGGTTGAGTGGGATGAAGAGAGACATTCCAGAATTTGTAGGTAAGTTCCCAACATATCAGCAGGTTAAGATCAAGCATCAGAAGCCTAGTGAAGCTATGAAGGAGTTTAGTATTCCCACTTGGAAGTGAGGGAAAGTGAACATAGATTTTGTGATGGGCCTGCCCCATACTCTTCGCCAACATGATTTGATTTGGGTCATTATAGATAGGATGACCAAATTAGCTCACTTCTTACCAATTCATACCTCTTATTCAGTCGAGGATTATGCCAAGCTCTATGTCAGAGAGTTGGTTAGATTGCACGGAGTTTCATTGTCCATCATTTTAGATAGAGGTACACAGTTCACCTCTCACTTTTAAAAAGCCTTTAAGAAGGGTCTTGGTACCCAAGTTCACCTCAATACAGCCTTTCACCGTCAGACAGATGGTCAAGCAGAAAGGACCATTCTGACTCTTGAAGATATGTTAAGAGTGTGTGCCATTGACGTTAAGGGTAGTTAGGATGACCACTTGCCTTTGATTGAGTTCCTGTATAACAACAGCTACCATTCTAGCATTTAGTTAGCTCCGTTTAAGGTGCTCTATGGGAGGAGATGTAGATCTCTCATTGGTTGGCTTAAAGAGTGTGAGGCCACTGTGGTAGGGCCTGACTTGGTATTTGATAATTTAGATAAAGTTTAGTTTGTCAGGGAAAGGCTTAAGATATCTCAGAGATGATAGAAATTGTATGTAGATATGCAAAGAAAGATCTAGAGTTTGAGATTGGTGATTATGTGTATTTGAAAATATTGCCTATGAAAGGAGTAAAGAGGTTAGGCAAGAAGGGGAAACTTAGTTCCCGATATGTCAGACCTTACCAAATCCTCAACCATTTTGGAAAGGTAGCTTACGATCTTGATCTTCCTTCAAACCTAGCTTCAATACATCCAGTGTTTCATGTCTCCTTGCTAAAGAAATGCATAGGTGACCCAGAAGTTGTAGTCCTTATAGAGGGTATAGACATTCAGAACAGTCTTTCTTATAAATAAATCCTAGTCGAAATCCTCGATCATCAGGTTCGTAGACTGAGGAACAAAAAAGTTCCTCTAGTCAAAGTTCTTTGGCGGAATCTGTCCGTCGAAAGAGCTACTTGGGAAAAAAAAGCAGACATGTGGACCAAGTATCCTCCCTTCTTCTCTACAAACTCAGACTCAGCTCAAGGTAATAGTCTTTCTTGAATTTACTCAATTCTATATTCAGATTTCCTTTACGAGTTTGACTCATCACTACTACTGCTGAGAATCTGATAAGTCTACTCACGAGCCAGGAACTGAGTATCAGAACCTATGATATAATACATCATAGCGCAAAAGAAAAAGTATGCAATCAGTACTTTAAATGTACTGGTATGCTAAATGAGGTAGGCTGATATACATGGTTTCATAAATAGAACTAATGATTAACTAGATATGAATGTAAAGCATGGATACTGAGTAAATATTATGGAATCTGTAGATACTGATAATGCATAGAAATCTATAAATATTGAGGATGCATGACCAAGCATATAACATAATTGAGTAAAATTTGTAAACTAAAATACTGAGATAACTGAAATTTGTATGCTTTGGTCAAACAACACTAAGACTGAATAACTGAACTAGGACTATAACTAAGACTATATCTGAGACTGGGGGAGGTATCATCTAATCGACATTTCCCAATTTGTGCTAATCGAGGTCCAACTTATAACCCCAGCTGGAAGGGCATTAATACCGTGCCACAGGTACTAACAATGGCTGTGTGGATCCACTAAAATGATATAATGTCCACAGGACTAAGGGTGTCAAGCCTGAACTAACATGTGACCCCTGCGAGATAGTCAAGCCTAATCGGATTGGTGACTTTGCATATCCTATGCTGGCTACATAATTCTAGAGTATAGGGACCGGTACTAGTGACTATTCTTATTTGATGGGAAAGCCGCCATCCCTACACTCGCTCAGTGCTAAATCCTACTCCCAACTGAAAGACTCTAAATACTAGATTGTTCTGAGTTTAACTGACTGTTCTGATAATGCCCATAATATAATCTAAAGCTATTCTGAAGATACTAAAACAAGACTAAGTAAACACATATGGTTTTTGGGTATTCAATACCCCCAGGACTCAAAACAATAATAGTAAATGACACTAAAACTTGGAGATCAAAACATAAAGGCTCTTATTAAATAAATCACTCTTGTAGGCATTTTATCCAACACTTGTAGTTCATGGTTAAAAAAATCATAAGAATGTCATGGAATTTGTTGGAATAGCATGAATTCATCATAATATCATTAAATCATGGTTTAATTAAGTAAATCATAATATTAAAACATGGAAGATTGAATGATAACAATAATTTCATAGTAACATGATATAAAATCAATAGTACATGGAGATTCATGGATGAAATCATAATTTAAAACATGAGAACTTGAAAAGATCACAATTTTATAATTTAAAAAAAAGTTGCTTGGACTCCATGGATCAAAGGGATCCATGGATGAACATCTACCATACCTGGGTTAATGAATTTGAAGGGATGAATGGAGAGTTCTTGAGAAATTGCCTTGAATTTGAGAGCTAGGGTTTCTTGTTCTTGAAAAGGGGATCTTTAATTTTGAAGAAGCATTGAATAATGATGAGTACTTAGGTCACTAATAGGTTAAATCTAGTATTTTAGATGGATTAGGGACGTGGGAAAAGACCTTTATAACCTTAAACAAATTTAAAAATGGAAGCTAAAAACTAACCATCCCGATTTTTGGCCATGGCGCAACACGCCACTATCGCGCCGAACCATTGGAAAAGGGACAACTAGGACCTGGACAAATGGTATAACACTCCACCTTCACGGTAATCCTGTGGATGCCCTTTTGGCCTATTCCGCGAAGCGCCATGATCACAGAGGCCTACTAAAAATTGAAAAATGGAAAAATTAGCCTGCTCCGCAATGCGCCATGATCGCGGAGTCATACTAGAAATTTAAAATTGTCATTTGGACTATCTATGTGACACGTTAAGGGTTAAAATAACGGTGTTTAACGACTGAAACTTAAAATCGCCATAACTTCTTACCCGATTATCAAATTTAGGCAAATTTTATATCGTTGGAAAGCTAACTAAATTTCCTATATAGCAACAGTCTCTTTAATGAAAAATAATGAGTGTTTCAAACAATTCATATATGAATACTCATATATTGGGACGTAGATTATGCTAGGGAAATGTGGGGTGTTACACACCCTTCCAACTAGAGCCACAGGTTAGACCCAAACTTAGTTCATAATCGAGGTATGTCGGTTAGATAAACACTCCCATAATTATAATTTTAGTTTCAGACTCAATATAAAACCTCAATTTAATTTTAGAATTAGTACTGTCAGACACAGTCACCTAGTTCAATACAAAACTAAGTTCGGTTCCACAGAATCAGGACTATTAGAAATAGTCACCTAATAATCAATAATTACAGCAGTTTTAGATATACATGTACTTTCATTCAGTTATATTCATGTTACTCATCCAGTTATTGTTCATGCATATGAACCCTTGCATATCAGCCTACCTTACTTAGCATACCAGTACATTCAAAGTACTAACACATACTCTTTATTTTGCACTATGATTTCCTTTATAATGGGTTCAGACACACGGGTGCCTAACCGTACTTAGTAGTCCAGACTATCAGCAGCAGATTTAGTGGTGATCCTCATAGTTCGAGGACAGAGTTATCATTTTAGTTGTTTAGTATATTCAATAATCAGAGTTAGTTGGGTACTTGTACCATCAACTCTATGTTTAGATAGTTAGAGGCTTTCATACTAGAATATTTCAAACAGATGTTCAGTTTTTAGTATTTATTTATCATTATTTGATTTCATTTATGAAACTTATGGTAGATTCAGCCTAATTTCCATATTTTTAGTGTTATTATTTAGTGTTTGCAGGAGGTAGTCATGGGTTAACTTGTGGTCTTTTGAGATTATGAGAACCATGTGATGTCCGAAGTGCAGACTCGAGGTGTTACATTTGACTAATGGATCATTTTATGGGCCTTATTAATTAAACAAAAAGTAAAATAAAAGTATTGGATAGTCAAGACCCAATGTGTCCAATCCCACAAGAGTTAAACTAGAATAGTCTAGTAGGCACATCACCTACTTGAACTTTTGACCAGCTTAGTTGTCTATGTAGTTGCATCACGTACTTAATCATTTTTTGGTCCTAATTAAAAGAGAAAAATATAGGAGGCTAAAGGGTCCTCTTAAGCCCATCTTTTTCTAATTTTTCATGTTTAATTAACAAAAATAGTGATTTTCTCAAGTTCACTCTCAAGTTCTCTTGTTCTACCAAGCTCCAATACAGCCGCCCTAACATTCTATCTAGGGTTCTTAAAGTTTTATCCTTTTCTCAAGCTTAGATAAGTAAAATAGTTCAGGTTTTTAACTTAATTTTACCATGAAAAGTAATGAAAATTAAGTTCATTTTATTTGAAGTGTAGGAAAACTCTCATTTTTCATGCTTGGTAGTCCACATATAATTACCTTCTAAGAGATTTTCAGAAGTATTTGGTTCAACTTCAAGAGAACCTTAAAGTCTTGATGGAGTATAATTTAAGATAGTAAGTTTTAGAAGTAAAGGTAAGGCTAAGTTTTAGAAGTAAAGGTAAGGCTACTGCACCAATTTTATCCCTCTTTATGTATAGGCTTAGATGAACGATTTGATATGTATTATTGTTAAGAATTAATGGAATGCTGATCAAAAGTTGTAAGTTCAATATTTTCACATTATCCTGAAGGTTTTTTGGACTATTTAGGGGTTATTTATAAGTAATGTAGTTGGGAGGCAGCGGATTACTACATATAATGGTTAAGTAGTCTTATTGATTTATAGAAGGATGGTGTGGCTATACACCAAGTGTTTGGGCTTGGACAGTCTTACTGGGTGGTAAATGTTTAGTTACTATTTTTCAAGGATCTCATTGTGATTATTTGCCAACATTAGCTTTATATGCACTTATATCGTAGATTAAAGACTTAAGGGAAATAAGGATAATTCATTGTAATATTCGAGTTTCACAACATGGTTCGTAAGGCTATTTTAGTTCATATTCTTTGACTTCAAGTCTGATACTTGTTTATCAACAAATTGAGCTTTCTAGATGATTTTTCTTGTAAAATATACATTGTAACGGTATACAATTACCATTGTAGTAAATGGTCCTTTTTGTTATTGCTTGTGGTCTCAAAAATGTTTCAAAGTGTCACATGTTTATCTTATATAAATCAATAAGATCCGAAATTACACATACTTGGAGTGATCATATGTTGGATATATAATTTGTCCATATATTGCCAAATTTCTCCAATTGCTTATTTGGTCATATACATCATTTGGCCCACATATTCACATATTTTTTTCATTAGAATATCACTTCCATCATATTAGGCTACAATATTACCTCATCGAGCTCTTACATGTTCAATTGTATAGTTTATATATCTTATTTGAGATGTATATTTATCCTATAGTTGAATCTACCATGTACTTCACATATATTATTTCATTTGGCATGGCTTACAAAATAGTTCATATAGAGTTCATACCTCTTTATTTAAGAAGTTTCATGTTTCCACTTGATATTTACAATGCTCTTATATGTAATATTCAAATTCCTACATTTGAATCTGCCATAATTGCTATGTGCTATTTGAGATCAATGAATATGTTGTGATTGATGTATGCTTTGTAAGGTCACATGCTTACTAGTTATACACCTTAATAGCTCATTTGCTATATGTACTTATGTGCTAACTTGCACATGTCTTCATGGCTCATTTGTGAACATGCTTTGTGCCCAATGAAGTTCATTAAGTCATATAAGTTCCAAAGTATCATAATAAAGTTATAATTTGTTTTCTATGTCATTGTTGTTACCTCAAATGTTTTATTGACATATCTTCACTACGGGTCCATTGTATCAATGGCCAAAAGAGTTACGATCATCAAAATAATAATCTCAAAGATTAAAGAAACAAGGTAAAGTGAATTTATATAATAATGAGTGGCAGCCCAGTGTCAAGATCCTAGCATGGGTCTATCTCAAAAGTGAATTATATGTATATGGGTAGCAAATCATGGGCAAAATCCTAGCATGGGTTGATCCCCATTGATGTATATAGGTGGAAGCTCAAGTGAAAAAAGTCTAGCATGGGCCAATTCCAATTAATGTATTTATGGGTGGCAGCTCATGGGTTAATACCTATCACGGTCCGATCCTAATCTATGTATTTATGGGTGGCATCCTAGGGGTTATAACACCTTTCATGGATCGATCTCGATTTGTATATCTATGAGGATTTTAGCTCAGGGGTTAAAATGCCTAGCATGGGTCATCATCTTCTACCACTGATCAACTGGTCATTATATCATATGCCTAGTAAAATTTATAAAGCAACGAAGAGTAAAGTAAAGAAAAAATATAATATTTATTATTCCACAAGTATAAGCAAATGTGGTTTTTTATCCTTACCTATACATGTGTACCAAATTTCATTTGAGCTTTTGTTTTACTTACAGCTACTTTATGCCTTAAATATTTAGTACATCCATTCATACTGACATTCCTCAGGGGGGGCACTGCATTTCATGTCATAGGTACGTGTACTCTAGGTAATAGAATCTCTCTAATAGAAGCACATGATACTCAGTGGGCTTTGGTGAGCTCTAGGTTGATTCGGGCCTTACCAAGTCTCTAGCATATATTTTGATTTCTATTATAGTTAATGGTAATTGTGAGGTCATGTCCTGACCTAGGCTAAGTTATCTATTTTGTAGCGACTTTGTAGACTAATGTTAATTGCAGTTTTGTCATGTGTTTTAGTAATTAAGACCTCAATGGCTAAGTCTCGTACATCTATTTTGGACTTATCTATGTTGGTACCATTATTATGGTATCTTACTTGTACTCATCAAAGGTTTACAATTATCATAGTTATATGCATGTTAAGCTCAGGTTATTAGTTGGTTCTCACGAACCTTTAGGGCATCAATTGACTATCCTTCTTAATTGAATTTGAAGTGTGACAGAAGTGGAATCAATAGACCGTAGACCTATTTATATAGAGTCTTCTTTATTAGTTATCTCAGGATTGTAGTTTTATTTTATCCACCTTGAAAGGATAAGTAATTTCAAAATAGCTAATCTTGGGATAACTTATTTTCAAGCAAACAACCCCTTAGGGTGGAATAACATTCCTGTAATAATTAATCCCTAAATAAGTTTATCTATGATAACTTATTCCCTAACCGTAGACCTATCTATATAGGGTTGTATTTATTGTTAAACAAAACAAAATACACAAATATTAAGACATTGCGTGTAGCTACACTTTTAGATTGAGACAAGAAAAAATGAAAATGTTTAAAGTAATTAAAGTTTAATCAGATATGAAAAAGAATAAATCAAAAAGCATTACTCTCTCCATCACAATTTATGTGATATAGCTATTTTAATTGGTATGGAGTTTAAAAAAAAAAAAAAACCTCTGAAGTATGTGGACTAAAATAAGTCATAAATGTTTGTGAGGCTTGATAAATTATTTTATTAACGGTAAAATAAATATTTTAAATTTAAATTATAACTAAATATAAGAATATATCATTGTTTTTGAAATTGATCAAAAAGAAAGTGAGTTGTATAAATTAAAACAAATGGATTATAAATTTATGGCTGGTGTTTATAATCTCTTGGAAACATTACCATTTTGTTATTTTAAACTATGTTTAAAGGAACTTAAAATTGGTTAGATTTGCAATAAATGGAAAATCTTATCATATATATCTTAAATAATAGCCTTAGGCCAAACTTAAAAGTGGTACAATCTACTTGTCAAAATTAGCTCAATGACTACTCGTTGGATCATCGCCATCATTTGAAATGTATAAATAAATAGTCTTTTTGTAATAGAAAATATCATTTGAATACAAAATTACTACTAGCTAAACACGAAGCAAATTCAATACCTGTGGTGCTTGAATTCAAAACTTTGACAAGTAGAATTTTTTTTTTTTTTATTTTTGGTTAAAGACAAGTAGAATTTTAACTTAATGTGTTAGAATTCTAAACATCCTTTCTAGACTTAGAAATGCCTTTAAATTTTAGTATTTCTCCTAGAATTTTGGCTGACATAGTCCCATAAATTTTTCATGGTGTTTAAACTTATATTGATTAAATTGATCTAGAAATTTCATGTAGTTTAAATTTATAAAGATTCAAACTCTAGGGGTTTCTCATGAAGCTTGATATACTCCTAGGTATCATAAGTAATGAATGAGTTGGTTTGATTTTTCGTGGGATCTAATCCATGTGAAAGAAAATTACATGTGTCAATTAAATTGGCTAGGAGGTAAATTTGGGGAGTAAGAAAAAATTGAGGAGGATAAATTTTATATGTATTTGTCCTTTACTTATTCTGTGCTTAAAGGACAAGTTTTGTTACTTGAAGTTCAAGTTTTATTATTTATAAAAGGATGATCATTCTTCCTTATAAAATCATCCAAAACAATCATAGTTAATCCATTGTAAGAGTAGAGAGTTGAGATAGCAATTCTCTTAGGTTTAATTGAGATTTCTTCCCTTTCTCAATTAATAATAAGAAGACAATTGTTCTCTGGTGGATACATCATTCATATCTAAATCATGTTCAATCTTGTGTTCTTTATCTTGTTCTTTATTTTACATTTCTGCTAATAATTGATATCAGAGCTAAGGTTTTATCTGAGTATGTCTTGTGGTTGTAGCACAGTCTGAACTTTCACATCAGAAAAGAATTATTTTGATTTACTGTATTTCCAAATAATATCCATATTAGACGAGGAAAACAAGTAACAATTAGTTCGATGAAGTTTGAAATTAATAGATTTAGTTGGCACAACAATTCAATATCTAGAACATCGGGTGATGATGTTATTACGGAGGGAAAGTTCAGATTTCAGCAAGGAAAAGATTAAAGGTGATGCATTGAGCATCATCCAACTGTCCCTCTCACCTAATGTGTTTTTTGTAGTGGGTACAGGTACAGATGAGTTGACTAAACAGTAATGGAACAAGCTGAAAGGGCTTTACCAGGACCCTTCAATGACTACAAGGATATTGTTACAGTAACATCCCTACATATTTAAGAGAGAATCGGGTACTTTATTGTAAGACCATCAAGATGCGTTCAATAAAATTGTCATGGACTTACAAACTACCTAAGTTAAAAAGAATAAGGAGATGCTAGAATGTTCATTAAAATTTTTATTGACTTTAAAATATCGTGATATTGATAATTCAATGATGTTTAGCAAGGAACCTATCACTCTTGAGAAAGTGCTGCAAGAACTTAACTGTTGTGATATGCGGAGCTATTTTGAAAGAGACAAAGATGATAAAGCTAGTGGGCTCTTTGTGATAGGTTGTACTAACCAATGGAGAATGAACAAATCAAAGTACAGATTAAAATCTTGTGTGAAAAATAGGAGAGTTAAGTATTGGTGCTGCCATAAGAAGGGGGATTTGAATGAGATTACCTGATGTCAAAGTCCAAAGAAAAGGCAAGTTCCTCCACTTTTTATGATGAATATGTTCTTAAAATATCATGCAACAATGGAGTCTATGGTAACAAATGGATGCTAGACTGTAACCCTCATATTCTTGGGCTAGAATTTGAACTGTCGTTCCTACATGTATAGACTTGATGATAGGCGAAATTACGCGCCTATATCAATATATTTTGCCCATATTTTAGCCTAGTTTCGAGAACTAATTATCTATTTCGTACACTTTTAGTCCTTTTTCCTGTAAATGAGCTAACAAATGTGATTAGGAAAGTTTCAGGTATAAATGATGCAAAATACAGCAATTTATGGCTTACTTGACGCAAAAGAAAGCTCACAAACGAGATGGAAAGGAGCTGGACGCATAAAGGACTAAATCTGCTGCATGGAAAATCTGTCCCGGGCTAAAACAGCATTTCTGAAGACTTTGGGACTTACAGACACAAAGCTGGATTTTTGCCATAATACATTAACCTAGTGCAATTAGGTTATGTGTTTCATCATTCTATTTGGATTATAATTTTGTAACCTTACCCTAGTACAATTGGGTCAAGGATTTCATTAGTATATTAGGATTTGGTTATTTATTTTATTAGTTTAGTAGGAGTAGGATAGGAGTATTATAAATACCCTATCATGTTAGAGATTTTAGAGAAGGGGAGACATTCTGACAATTCATTCATCTCCTTACAATTAAGACATCTTCCTACAACCCATTCTCAATTCTTCATTCTTCTACTCTTAAATTCCACAACAAGAGAATCGTTACTTGCTACGGAATCACTAAAACCACACGCCAAACACCTACTATTCACGCCATCCACCATGCAAAACGTGATATCCTTCGCATTCATGGGTAACTAAATCTCTTAGTTGGGGTTATGGAAGCCGAATGAGTTACTATCTATAGCTATGAGTTTGTGAGTTCAAGACAAGTATATTGCTTATATCATTATTCTCTTCATCTTAAATCTACATTCTTTGCGGTTCAAACACAAGAACACGCCATTCTAACATCTAACCTGTTCGAGAGAAAGGTTATTTGTCTAGAAAAGAAGACGCATAGACCAACGCCAGTCTAACATCTGACTTGTTCGAGAGAAAAGTTATTTGTCTGGAAAAGAGATAATGTCAAGGTAGTAGGACACCCTTTCCTATTAAAAAGCTAGTGCCGTACCTGGACTAACTTCTTGGAGAATTCGTACCGTTAGTCACGCTTTAAGCTCGAGAGAGTTAAAGTGAAATAGTCCTTGTTTAGGTCGAGAGACGCTTGGATTTACCATCGACTACAATTCTCTATAAGCAATTACATGTCAAGACTCTACACACTCATAGCCAATAGAGACGTATACCTCAGAAGGTGGACATAACCCCAACGCCTCAATTCTCATTGTTTACAACACACGTGACAATCTCTCTTTATTTTGCTATTTTCAGTTCTTACATTCTTGTTTTGGTTACATACTACAATCCCCCCTTTCCTACGAGACTTGCACTAAAAGTCTAGTAATTTCTCTTGCTTGTTGGCCAAGCTATTCTCTGTGGGATCGATACCCAACCCAGGTTGGGTTCTATATTTGCTAACGACCGCTTTACACTCCCACGAGAGCTGTAGATTGAGCGTTATCAAGACTAAACCAAATAATTTGTGTGTCAAAATAAGTGTGTTTATCAATTATACAGTGCGGAAACATCTTTGGATATAAATAGAGATCATAAAGATTTACTAACTTAAAGATGAGTTGTTAACTATTCTATCGATTAAGTTTTAGTAGATGTTTCAACTTGAGACAACTTCCAATGACTATCACTCCTGGAATATAATGAGTTAGGCTACCTACTTTATATCAAATTAAATATCTTCGAGTCATATTTCCAGTGCATTTTATTTCACCTTAATCCAATATTGGAGTACAAAGTTATGGTCATTTTACTTTGGAGTGTCTATCTATCAAAAGGTGACAACTAATTTGACGAGTAGTCGCTAAGTTCGTCAACTAGGTGATGACTAAGGTGATGATCCATTAACTAGGTGACGATCCATCAACCCAAGTTGTTAGACTTAACTATTAAATAGCAAAATCCAACTAGATTTGATGACTAGAGTGACAAGACGTCACCAAAATGACAGCTTGTCAACTTAGTCGACAGTTGAAGAATCCCTGTGACTTTTTTTATTTTCTTAGGGGTATTTTGGTATTTCCTCACCTAAAATCCTACCCTCGTGACTTAAGTAACCCTATAAACATTATGTATTCATTAGTTATCAATTTTCAATGTCCATTCTCCTCTCTAGTCTCAAGAGAAAGAAGTTAGGGTTTCTTCTCAAAGTTCAACTTCCAAGGATACAAATTCAAGCTCTCCTTCAATAAATAAATAAATTTAGGTATGTGGGGTTTGAGCAAGGATAAACTTTCATCCTTGTACCTAAAAATATTGGTTTTTACAATTAAATTTATGAGATTTTCAGTTAAGGTTCATACCAAATTTTCATGTTTTTGAGATTATCGCATTATCATGTGATTAAAAGCTTAGTTTGCATAAAAATTTACCTTTGCACATGTTTTTTACTTACATGATTACTATTATAATATGAATTTCATTATTTTAACATGAAGTTTGATAAGTTGATAAAAGATTTCAATCTGAGCATTAAGTTTGATATTTTGAAAAGAAGTTTCTATGAGATGATGAATAATTTCAAGTTTAAACATAAGTTACTAATTTTACAAGAAGTTTAAGCTTATAAGTTCAAGATACAAGATTTATAGCATGATTAAAGTTCATTTATTATCTTATGATCTCAGATAACATATGAAATACACAAGTTCCCCCATGAACATAATTTAAGTAAGAGATGCATAGTTGATTTTCACTTTATAAACTCATATGTTTTTAAGATGGATTTTACAAGTATGAGCATATAAGTATATGTTTTGGGATTAGTATTTAACACCGAAAGGTAAATATAGGTTTAGCGCATCCTATTCTCCAAAAACTACGTGGCACTGTAGGTTTATGTTTAGGGGCCTCGCTAAAGAGTGTCCCCTCCTTTACCCAATATAGGATAAGTATAGTGATCACTTCAGTTAAGGTTTTATTCTAATGGAAAGGGTAGAACAGATCTTCTCAGTGTGGGTAAGATTTTGAACTCCATGATAGCTCACATGATTTATGTCAGCTATAAGAATATCCCACAAAAGTAAAGATTAGTTGGCTTGGTGAAATCTGATAATCGATTGGCTTTAGAAAGGCGAAAGGCGGCTTGCCCAACCTAGACATTGTAACTGAAAGTCCTGCTTTTTAGAAACTAACTGAAAGTCCTGCTTTTTAGAAACTAAGTGCAATTACTCGCTAAGTTTATCAAATTATGATTTATTATTCATGTTTTATGATATTTCAGCTTTCAATTTTATTCATGATCAAGGTGAGTTCTTTTACACTTATCATACATGATTTGAAAGTATGTTCAGCTTTAGTTTTTTGCATTGTATTCACCCCTAGCTTTAGTTTTTTGCATTGTATTCACCCCTACTTACTTGGTATATTACAAAAGTATCGACCATATATACATCTTTATGGCTATATTTTTTCATAATTTATCATGGTCAGGCAGCTCACAGCTTCCAACCAGCACATAATGAGTTCTCCTTATTTGAGGACTCCAATCAGTTATACATTTAGAAATTTATATTTTATTCAATTGTATTAATTAGAGATAACTGAGGTCATGTTCCCACTGCCTGTAGTCAGTATTAGTAGAGGATTTATAGACAACCAGTTAGAGCGTATGCATTTAGTTTTAGTTTCCTTTGTATGACTAGTGTTGTAAATAGTTTAAACAGTTTTGTATTGAACTTGTTCAACTAAGGACATCTCTTCTGCATATTATTTCTAGTTTTATGTATTTTATTTAGTTGCGCATGAGTTATGCCAGTACCATGGGTTAGCTTAGAATTATTTGTGGTTCTAAGCACCGTGTGACGTCTAGGGGTAGTCACGAGGTACTACAAACTTGGTATCAGAGCACAGAGTTTAAGTGTCCACGGGTGTCTATGAAGCCATTCCTAGTAGATTCTTGCGGAACAGTATGGAGACGTCTATACTTTTCTTTGATAGGCTATTCGGCACATAAGAAATAGTTCCCTTCTTCATGCTCAAGATCGTGCAGTAAGGTTGTTCTCTCAAAAACTTCATCGATTCGTGTGTTACTCTATAATTCTCTATCTATGACTTATTCTTGAGATAACATGTGTAGTAAATTCCAATTCCTCTTAAGATAATGCTCTCATATTTACTATCAATAACTTCAGAAATTGTACAAAGGACTTGAGAAGAGCCCGCTAGTGTGTTTAAAGTTTAATTTGAAATCTTATATCCTCATCCTTATGAGTTGTGCAGTTAAGACAGAATATGCTATGTAATCAAATTTCTCTTTAGCCCTTCATTATAGATATCACTCATAAAAGTAGAGAGCATGTTCTTAGAGTATTGAATACAGTTTTTATTAGGGGATAGTGTAACTTAGGGTGTATGATTCATAAGTAGTATAACATCCTCAGAGTTAAAAGTATGGATTTAGAAGTGTAGTAACAATAAAAGGTACGATTAGCATTTGGTTGAGGGTAAATTGATAGATCTATGCCTGCTATTAAGTAGGATTAAGGTGATATGTCCTTATGTGCTCACTAAGAGGTAGTGAATGAGGTGCAGGTTTCATGGTGAAAGGTAGAGAAAGAGTTGTTAGTTAAGGTGAATTGTGGTATGTTTAAAGTAGGAAAGTATTTCTTGATGTTATTCCATTGTGTTAGAAAATATAGGTTATTAACGAAAGTAATATGTTGTTAACAATTGTTAATATGGGTTATCCTTGTGGTTGTGAAAGAGAAATTGGTTGATGCTTGTAGGGATAGGAGTATAATTTAGATATATGGATGGATAATTAGTTGTAATACCCCATAAAAGTCTTAGCTCAATTTACCTCTCAGTTGTATGTTTAAGGGGTCTAAGACTTGAACATTTCACTAAGTATTGAGGACTTAGTTACTTTCAAAACCCCTAGAATTTATGCATTTTTAAATCGACCTTCCCGACCCTAAAATATTGATTTTTAAGTTAATTTATGTTTAGAGAGGTCAAAAGTACATATCAGGTGAGTTTCAGATTTTTTTAGATGACCATAAGGGCGCGTTTGGAAATGAAAACTAGTGAGGCCACCAGGATAAGCCCGCATCGCCAGGACTAGTCCGGCGGGATAAGGCTCTTGTTTCCTGGCTATTCTAGTGGGATAAGGCCCCTGTCACCTGGGCTAGTCTACTGACATAGAGCCCACGTCGCCTGGTACCTATATGTTCATCTTTTGATTTAAATTCCCACGAGGTACTTGGGTCATTTTCCATCACCTAACTCGTCCATAAACACAAATTGGGGCTCCCAAGGAGCACTATGTGCCCTTTTACTCACAAATTATCTCAAGAAAAGTCCTCTCTTTCCCCAAGAACAAACCCTAACCTTTTCACAAGAAATCAAGGAATTCAAGCTTCAAGTTCTAGAAATTCCCAAGAAATCTTCAAGAAATCATCTATTAAGGTATGTATGATGTTCATCCATGGGTCCCTTTCACCTATGGAGTCCAATAAAAATTTTTGGTTTTTTAAATTATGAGTTTTAAATGTTTAAGATTGAACTACCTCCATGAATTTCTTGTTAACTCAATTACAGGTTATGGTTACAAGTATTTTCAAGTAGAATGAATCGTATCATGTTTGAGTATTAAAACTTCTATGTCATGCTCAATTGGTTTCAGGATAAATTCTCAAGTTATGAGTTTAGCCATGAAATCCTATTGTTTTCTCATGTTTAAGATATTTTCATGATTAAGTTCATGATTTTCACATGTTTTGATGAAATGCCATATTTGGGTCTTTGAACCATAATCACGTATTACTGTATTTCAAGTTTGATATCTTACGATTATATTAACTCAGTGCTGGTGAGTTATGAACACCCAATACCTATGTGTTTTACATGAATTCAGCTTTTCAAGTACTCATATATTTAATCCATCACTCTTAGAAGTATACTTACATGTTTATGATCATGTTGAGCACTCTCAGTTATGTAATAATGTTCAGTCGAGCTCAGTCCAGTATCAGTGACAGTTTAGTTGGGAGTAGGATTTAGCATCGAGAGAACTTAAGGATGAGGTCTCTCCTGACCGTATAGGGTGTGACCCTTAGTAGCAATCCCTGATTTATAAAACTATGTATCCAGCATAGGTTAGAGATATCTACCTGCCAGATGAGGGTGACAAGGTACCTACCTGCCATTTGAGGGTTGATACACATCTTATTTGAGCACCTATCAGTTGAGGGTGGCTCCTTAGTCCTTCGGGACACCATTTTAGTGGATCGAGTAGCCAGTGTTAGTACCCGTGGCACGGTACTAACACCCTTCCAACTGGGGTTACAAGTTGGACCCTGACTAGCTCAGATTAGGGCATGTTAGTTATATGATACCTCCCATAGTTTTAGTCAGTATTTAGTATACTTTCAGTTCAGGTTTGCTTGACTAAGTCTGTGTACTTTTAGATATTTAGTAATACAGATTTTAATCTTTCAGAATTACAGATTTTCTTAGTGAAATAACTTATATACACTTAGTCTTGCATTCTTAAATATTATAGTTTCCACGCATTCATGCTCAGTTATCTCATATTGTTCAGTTAGTCCTTATCTCATATGCATAGTACCCTATAGTTTCAGTCTAGTTATTTAGAATAAGTACCATTCAGTTTTACATGACCAGTATTCAGTAAATTAGTTAATTAGTATACAGTTATTAATTAACTAGCATACATATACCAGCTAATCAGTATCTAGATAGCGGTTATTCAGTATTGAGACGTTAGTTCTTCAGTATTCAGCTATCAGTTAATCAGATTAGCTTGGCATATTTTATGTTTTTTTTGTATATTTATGCATTTTTTCTCAGTATATTTGTATATTTAGATCCTCGAGTTATGTTAGTTTCCATCACATATTTTCATACCCAATATTCATACGGTATCAATGTTTTACTATTTTCCAGCTTCAGTTCTACTTATATTACAAAAGTATAGTTTTTAAGAAACTAAGTGTAGTGATTCACCAACTTATCAAATTTTGTTTGCTAATCATGTTTTAAGATATATCAGCTTTCAGCTTATTTCAGTCTTTTGTTAAGTCTACTTATACTTAGCATACATGTTTAAGATTACGCATGAACTCAGTTATACTTATTGTATTCACCCCCACTTACTCAGTACATTCCAGAAATACTAATCCACATATACGTGTGTGTGGCTACATTGTTTCATAATGTATGTACCAGTTTTAGCCATCAAATCATGATTAGACGATTGTAGTTTCTAGCCAGCAAGTGATGAGTTCTCCTATTTTAGGGACTCCAGTCAAATATTGATCATGTACTTTATTTTTATTATTATTCATGTGTATCGATTAGTGGTAGTTGGAGGTATGTCCTAGCTATCTATAGACAGTATAGTAAAGACTTCATAGATGTCAGTCAGAGTTAGTCATGTAATTCCAGTTTCTCTTTTCAGATTTATCAAATAGTAAACTCTATCAGTTACATACATATTCAGATTTTATTATGCTTATGTTTCCACACAGTAGAACTAGCTATTTAATACATATTATATCAGTTACTCAAGTAGTATGCTAGTTCTTGAGTTAGTTTGGGATCACTTATGGTTTCAACCACCGTGTTACGACTAGGGGGTAGCCTCGGGTCATGACAGTAGTAGTGATATGTGAAAAGAGGATATTCTAATGGATTATAGTAAGATAGACCATAAGATTATGTTCAAAGATTATTATTATAAGGTTTTAGTGGACTAGTGTTTAGTGTTTCTTAATGCTTGTCCATGCAAGAATGGTGTGAGAGGGTATGGTTAATCGTGTCTAGTACTTGAATAAAACCTTGAACTGAGAATAATCATCAAGGTGGAAATAATGATTGCTTGGGATAGTGATATTAGTTATATGAAACGTGAGGGAGTAAGCTTGGAAAGATGTATGCAAGAATCTAAGTTCATTTATTTTGCAATTAAGTATTATGGTGTAGGTATGATGTAGAGGTATACCCAAGGTAATATGTGGATGCATTATTTTCTAAGTTTTTAAAGTGTCATGTGTGTTCCAAAAGTACCCATGCATTGCTAAGTGTGAAGAAGGCTAGTGAAAAATTATATGGTGTTCTTGATAGCTAAGTTAGAAGTTATAGGTTGAGGACGTTAAGTCTTTTAGTATAATTTTGATTCTCATGGTTTAGGGTAAAATATAAGTTTAGTGATGTGATATTAGTAAGTTATGCAGAAATGGTAGATTATGTGTTTAGATAGACAGGTATGTTGGTCGAGAAAAGCGTAAGTATATGATGATGATTATTAAAGCTAGAGAAAGTTAAGGATTGTATATAATAAGGTAGTGTCCAAGAATGAAGTTAGTATTGTCCAAATATAGTTTATTTGGGTGAGTTTGAGTAGTTATGTGTAGGTCGTTAGAGTGAAGAAATTATGTCTTAGTCTTGAGGACATGGAATAGACCTATAAGCTTAAAATGTTGGCTTTAATCTAAGGGGAGATGATAGGATGAAGAACCAAATTAAGGTTTTGAGAATTTGATTGTGATGCTCGTCAATAAGAGCTGTGATGAGATAGTGATCCATTCTTGATCTAGCTTATTCCTTTCCTTGGATTTCAGTCATTATGGATCTTTATCTATGTTTTGCGTGATAGAGTCATTCCTGTGATCAATGCTTATACACGTCATGCTTATTTAAGTTCATTCTCAGATGATGACGTTTAAGCAACACCTCCTATTAGATGATGGTATGGTCATTTTCAAGGGTCGAATCCCAAGGAAATACGTGGAATTGTAGTTATCCTCAGTTGTAGTCTACGGACTGGAAAGTAAATGGGGGGATTTGTTTGTAGTAATCTTGAGCAAGTAACAATATCAAATTTGGTCGTAATCAGTTATAGGTAAACACTAGGATTGCATTCCCTCTGGCTTCTCAACTCCGTAGGTTTATCATGTTATGTTGAACCAACACAATACCTAGTCTGCAGAATCGATAAGTTATGTACCTTCTTCAATATTTTGGACGAGTAGAAGGATTTCACCCTTTACCTTTTTGAGTCTCAGGATGTTGCATTACTAACCTTTATCTTGATCCCACTTAACTATTACCTTTTGAGTCTGTAGTTATTAGATGAAAGCTAACCATTTTACTTAGATATTACCTAGAAGCGTGGATCAATAGTTAAACCTTAAACTATTGTTGTCATTATCTTTTCCTAGTCACTAATCCTCTTTTGGAGTAAGTTGCAATATCTAGGTGGGATATAACATTTGCAACCACTGAGACAACTATTATACTGAAGATTATGCAAGTATGCCATGAGTATTGGTTTCGTTCAACAATCGCACTTCCTCTATTTCGTCAATCAGCTAGGATTTTCACAACCCTAGCTATGGGTTTTTGGCCACTCATGCTTGTGAAGAAATTAATGACATTCATAGTTGAAAGCTTAGATGAAATCACAATGATAAAATGAATAAAAACCCAAAACCATAACTTGATTAATCAATTGCAGTTAATATAAGGTAATCCCAAGATCAAAGACGGATCTTGGAATCAAAATATGTTTTTGAGTATCAAAAGTGTGTAACACCTACTAAAAAGTACATAAGGGTTATTTATAGTACATGAGAAAACCCTAAAAACAAAGACCGAATGAACTAGGAGAAAATTGGGTCGGTGGCCACATGTGGTTTGGTCATGGGCGTAGGTTATAACTACGGCTTGGCTCCGGGCGCAGGTATGGACTGCAAGTACCAAATGGGAAAAAATCTTATAAGTCAACTCTCGGTATTTTGGACTGCAATCCGTAGGTCCTACCTGCGGTCCGTGGATTAACTTAGTAAGTTTCAAGAGTCAGTTTTTCAACTCTTCTTCGATTCTCGAGCATTCTTTAATCACGATCAAGCCAAAAAATATTCTGATCATCCATAATTCTCTAAAAATTATCCAAATCACCTTTTACACATTTTTCACAAACTTAGCATCTAAAATATGATTTCCTGCAAAACATACCCAAAATAAATCATATCTAATAAAAGGGCCTCAAAAACTTACATATTTTCCTTGTTTTAAGCGTCGAAAGTGTTATATTTCTATAGCACATCAACACCCTCAACTTAGAATGTTTGCATGTCCTCAAGCAACAAAAACACAACAAAACAAAAATGACGCTTAGCTAGGAGAATCTAAGTTATTCAAGGTAGTCAGTCAACACTTAAACTCAAAACATAAAATCCCCCTCCAATCTTAATTTTCAAAACTAATTGTGTATTAATATGAAGCACAACAGTATGACACAATGGGATCAAGGTATGTCAATTACATTAGCAACAGACAACTACTCATATATACAAATTACACTACCCGAACAAGCAAATAGTTGGCAATATGACTCAAGTTCCCTCACATAAATATGTCCCCTCACTTATATGAAGTAATGTATGTCAAAGTAGGGATGGTCAAGATACACTCACATTCAACAAAGAATTTCCAATCAATGCATGTCAAATACCATAGGATTGCCCTTATTTTCTTTACCTTAGCACAGAAATAGTCAAGTTAGGATCACTATAGGAATTTTCTTGGCTTGTAATGTAGGCTTGGGGGTTGGTATGATATACATGAACATTTAAAGTGACTAAGCCTCCTTGGAACTACACTAACTTTGGGGTCTCACTTACTAGCCAATTTCTTTCTTATTCCACCCTTATTTCTCCCTTTTATTCTTTTATACAAATTCAAGTTTGGTATGGTCTTTTATTCATCTTTTTCACTTTTTTCACAATTTTTTCTTTTTATTTTTCTACCATACCCATACCTACCATTTTTTTGTTACTTTACCCTTCTTCACGTCCATTTTATACTATGTACCCTTATGATAGCCACCCTCAACTTAGGTATTTTACTTGTGTTAAGGTGCATAATGTCCAAGGAGGACCTGGGATAAAGCAGGGATCAAGGGATATAATTCGCGCATGGATGGCCATTTACACTAAAAGTGGACTAAAATCAAAAATGACCTATGATCCCTTTTCTAACTAACTAGCTTTCAACCTAGGCAAGACTAACCAAGCAAGTTCTAAATTCGACTTACAAAGGGAACTAAGTAGTATCTCACTCACACATAGCACCGAGTCAATATCACCAACTACTACCTATCCAGTTCATGTAATTATCAGTAAATAGTTATTATGTCTCTAATGCTAATGCCATAACAAGATCCATAAAATTCACAGATATATACCTTTACACAATTCTAAAACACAGAGTTTTGTAGGCTATTTGTATCTTGTTGTTGATATTTGCCCTATTTAGGGAAACTTTAGAATAGAATTATAGTTTTAGACCTAGCCTAGAATATCCTTCATATCTAGAGGGTTGTGTTAAGCTTTTTGGTATACTTTCTTTGATCTTTGGTTGACTTTAGGGATTTCTAGTAGAAGATTTATGGTAGCACATATTGATATGGGCGATATCATTTGATTAAATAATCTTAGTATCATGATGACCTTATTTACCTTAGCATTCCTAGTTATGATATTGATATCTTTTTTCTCTATATATTGTTGGGCTTGAGGCCTTAGTTACGAGATTAGTAGGATACCATGTTAGTACTCTATTCTTTGAAAAAATTGTGACTTAGTTCATATACACTTAGGCATTTATATTTTTATTATATGGATGTTGGTGATGCCATGCATAGATCTTTATGAATATATGATGGTACAATTCTAACAAAAATATTGGTTTTACTTCTGTTATCAAAAAGGGATTTATTCCCCACTTTTCACTTTACAAAAACTATTTTTTAATGAAAGTTGAACCATCCTTATTGTTGGTTTATGGTCTTTTAAACTAAACTTACTATTTGAAAACTTAGATCGAGGTAGATTTTTGTACATTCTTGATCAACTCATTTACCATTATTTACTTATTTTAGTCGAGGGAGATCACAACGTTTCTACGCTATTCTTTTACTTATAGTTCTGGATCAATTTTGGGAACTAAATTTTATGGACTTCTACCTATTTATTCATCTAAGATTAATTTTGGGCACTTACTATACTCTTATTTATCTCTAGTACTAGACAGAGTAGATTTATTATGGTCAATTATTAGGAAGTATTGGTTTGGAACCATGTAATATATACAATTATGTTGAGTTCCTTATAGGCCCCTCTATCTGGAAACCACATGCCAAAAGACAGGATACCACATAGGTCTTTCCTTATGAGTTGATAGGCTAAAGAAGGTGTATATACTTGGTATGATGTGTTATTCATTTGGTATGGTAGTATTACATTTACTTTGCATTCATTCATTCATATGCATTACTATCACCAGTATGATTGTCTACTATTTCACCTACCGATCATATGAGGGGTTGGTTAGGTTATATTTGTTATTCTGTACCTCTAGGGCTTGTGAGGATTTGGTTAAATTATTGTTTGTCCAGGCTTACCTAATTGTATTATTATTTGGGTATTATTAAATAGTTATGGTTATGGATTTTCACCCGAGACTGTAGGTACGCTTTTGAGTTATTTTCCCTTTGATAGTATAACTGTTATTATTGGACTACCTTGTGATTATTCAAATTTTGGGTTAGATGTTTGGAATTTTCTAGCTCCCTTCTTGTTTATAGTCCTCGTGATATTTAGGTTGTTAGGATATCTTTCTCAGTTTAGTGTCTTTTTGTTTAGCTACCTACATAGAACTGCCATATATCTATTTCTTCTCTAGCTATTTTTATTGTATATCTCCTTTTTCCTTTATTACTAATATTGTATATTACCTTCATCCCTAACTATTTATATTATATAGAACTTTTGTCCCTAGTTACTTGTAAGAAATATGGTGGATTATCTCTACTTATCATTTATCCTTTCCTATTTTATTTCTTAGTTAGTTGGTTGTAGTGTATATTCTTGCCTTACATATTATTTATACTTGCATTATCTTTGAAGCACAGTTGACTATGCCTAATGAGTGCCTAATGTTTGGTACTCGTACTACACTTTGCACCTTATAGATCATAGTATGAGTTCTTGTTGCTGATATGTGCATCGTGCAGAGCTTTCATAAATCATAGATTTAAGGTGAGCTCCAAGCATTCAGACTTGTTCCTTCTCCCCCTTTCTTTAGTTGTACTAAGCTTTATTTTGCATTTCAGAGATAGTTCTCTCTCTCTCTCTCTCTCTATATATATATATATATACACACACATATATTCTTTCTTCTAATTCTCTTTCTTTTTTTTATTTAGTTTTGGTTATCTTTTCTCTTACTATCCCACTACTCGTTATTTTAGGATATGGGTCAACTTGCTACTGGTAGGTAATGGTTGTTGTCATAATGACCTAAAAAATTGGGTTGTGACAGTTTGGTATAATTTCCTAGATTCACCAGAGTCATTGGTACAAGAGAAAAATGCCTAAAAGAGTCCTACAAATCGATATAATGATGTTTTTATCCTATCTTCAGGAGGCTATAGGGAATTTCTAGGAAATTTTATTTTTTGATCCTTTATCGAGTGTCCTTACCTCTATCAACTTCTAAGTACTTATTTTGGCTCCACTTATTCTCATGTGGATAGCACAATGTTTTTTATAGGACATACAATACTTTAGCACGTGTTACCCGAGTCTATATTTAGGCTCAGGCTAGGGGTCAAAACTTGATATTGAGGATGTACAGTAACAACTAGAGGGTTTGGGAATAACCTAGGCTCTGACCGGGTTTGTGACCACCTTGATTCTTTGGGATACTATGTTAGATATTTTGATTTTTTTCAAGGATATGCCACATATAGGGATGGTGCTAGGTACATCGAGTGGTTCTCAGGCTAAAGTTGTGTTTAAAGGTATTTAGTAGGGTTTTGTTTTAGTTTCAAAGCATGAGATAGGTTTTTTAAGTGGGTCGTGAATACCCCTATCATTTTTCTATAGAGCATGAGATGTTCCATAGGTTCATCACTAATAT
Source organism: Capsicum annuum (assembly GCF_002878395.1). NCBI lineage: Eukaryota > Viridiplantae > Streptophyta > Magnoliopsida > Solanales > Solanaceae > Capsicum > Capsicum annuum. The sequence continues at coordinate 157,890,309 of NC_061116.1, forward strand.
GTCATGAACTTACAGGATATAAAATTCTTAAAACGAGGAGTATTTATAAGTGCAAGGGTATGTTTTTGTAGATTTGATATGTTTTTTGGTGTTATGGGACTTAGGGACTTAGGAAGAAATTTTGTTAAGGAATGGACAAAAGGGAAACTATATGAAAGGAATGACGACTGTGGAATCTGACCGTGTTCGTACCAAGGAAATTGTGCCTTGAATCAGAGAGTGTACCCAGGAGTAGATTAGATGAAAGTTTTCCACGACCGTACTTTATGGTCATGGGAAGAAGGCTTAAGAACAAGGTTGCAGAACCTAAGTGTGAGATGATTCAATGAGAAAAATCCATGATCGTACTTTGATGTGATTATTGTAAGATGAAGGCCAAGATATGAAAGTTGCGAAAGTTTAAGCTAAAGTTGATCGGACGATAGCTTACTGCGGTTGTGAATTGATTCCATGGAGACATACTAAGCACCGTACCTTTGAAGTTTTGAAAGATGACAAGTCCAAGTACAAACCAGGAAAGCCAAAGGACAATTATGGATTCTAACCATGATCGTACCTTGTTCTCGTCCAAGGCAATCGATACTATTTTTCTGTTTTATTTAGGATAGGATTTGCTTATCTATGGATACTCTTGTAGTGTTATTTTTATGTGTTACACACTATTTTGATTTGAGATTGAACTTTTTACAAACATTATTCTAAGGGTTTTCAGTAAAGTTGACATTTTGGAGTTTATTTCTGATTGTAAGTTCATAACAATTCTTTTATTTATAAATTATTCTTGTGTTCTTGCAATTATAAGTATCTAAAAACCACAACTAGGGTTGTGGAAACCATGATGAATTGAAAAAATAAGTTAAGTGCAGGGCAAATTTAGATCGATGACTTGCATGTATTGGTTTTCCTTCATTATACTTGTACTTCTAATGGATGCATACATTAGGAACTCGTATGTATTCTAAATTTGCTTAGGATAGAGGTATAGATTAGGAAAAATTAATAACAATAGATATTTGAAGTTATCAACCTTTATCTAATAATTGGAGCCATAACAAAGATAGTTAATCTGAATTCAACAATAAGTGTTAGTAGTGTAACACTTTAATTCTAAGAGAAGATGAGTGAAATTCATCTAATCAAGTTTAAAAGTCATTTAGATAAACCTATCTTGTTAGATTCTGTGTGTAACGCATCGAGATAGTTAATTGGCACAAGCAACCTGTGGAGTTATGAAATCATGGGGATCCCAATCCTAGTGCTCATCTAATATTCATTACAAATCTGAAAGTACTTGTTTTGATAGTTTTTTGTTTCATAAAAATTCCCTCTTCTTTTCCTTAATCACTAATTCACCTTAGTAAACACGTGATCAAATTTTGTCCTATTTTCTGTAGGTTTCACCCAATATAGTTGGGTTCTTTATTTGATTCAACAACTACCTTATACTTTCTGGGAGGTGTGATTTAGGTGAAATCAATCATAAGATTATCTTTCTTCTCCATTATACATCAAAGCATTTGATAGCATATGGGTCTACCTTCTTCCATGTTGATTATTTGAGGACTATGGAGTGGGCATATCTTATAACATATAAAGGTGATGGTAGAGGTCCCGTCATTAATAAAGTTTTAGTGGTATTCCATCTATAGGTAGGGATCCTTATAGCAGATATCATCGTCACTCTTAGACTATTAGGTCCATACAAGTAGCACCTCAGACTATAGGCGTCTCTCAAATAGGTTATGGTGGACAGATTTTTAGTTAGGCATCACGGGGTTCTTAGTCTAGATCTTTAAACCATGGCAGCTACTCTAGGTCAGTAGGTACATCTCATTAGAGAGTTCTTAAGGGGTGTTATAAATATATATAGGTTGGTCACTAGTCTAGGGAGTGGCCTAGGTAGGAATTGGTCAGCTTATCGAGGTCAGCATATATTTCTTTCCAGACAAAGGATTCTATGGTTTGTTATTATTATAGAGAAAGTGATAATTTATGTAGATAATGTCCCTAAGGTAAGATTATTAAGTAGTTATTACAGCCAGATCAGTGTCTTAGGGATGTTGCACCTTCGGTCAGAGATGGTGCCCTGGGTATTAAGGGTAGTCCTCAAAGTGTTAGGTAAGATTCTTGGTCAGGTATTACAGGTGGTAGGTGGATGCTCAATTTTGGGTCAGACGCATTCAGGTCCATACTTTTTTAGGTAAGATAGAGGTCATTTCTTTAGATTTCATCATTATAGGTGCAATTTTGATTTGCTATCTTTTAGTTTCTAAGTGATTTGATTTGGGGGCTTCATACCCACCCAGTGCATATCCCTTGCTAGTATTATATTGGTTGTTGTGATCCTTTGTATAGGCTTATGCATATAAGACTACCCCTATATATATTTTCTTTTAGTAATGGATTGAGCGGATTGATATTATGATTAGCTTACGATGTAGTGCTTGGGTAAATTCCCTTCCTTTGGCATAGTGACCTTAATATGATTCAAGAGTGGGAATTATTGTTTTTTATTTCATTCCATTTGTATTGTATATCCTTACTATTGCTATTACCTTAATTGTTATTGATCTTTTTTGGATAGATGGTTATATTTGCGTTATCTTGTTAGTATCTTTTAATCTTATAATTTTTGTTTGCTTGGCTTAAATGGCTACCTTGTTTGATTAGCCTTTTTTATTAGTGAGGTGAGGTTGGTTGTTGAGATTATTGGTATGAATGAAGTTTTAGCCTTTTGTTGGTTAATTTATTACAACTCTAGCATTGGGATTTATGTTTTGTCATCTGTTCTTCTGGGTTACAATTTTTCACCGTTCGTAGTACTGGTTTTGGATATTGAAGTTGTATTTCCTTGATAATGTTCATAGTTTAGTTGAGTTAAGGGAGGTTAGTGGGTGGGTATAGTAGTTTCTCATTGTGGGATTTATTCGGCCTAGTGTGACTTCATAGGATGTTTCCACTAGGTGTATGAAAATAATAGATGGCTTTATATACTCGTATATAAATTTTCAGCAACAAGAGTGGGTAGTCTATTGGGGGTAAGTATTTGTCATAGATATTAGGTATCTATTTGTCCAGATTCAAGGTATAGTCGTACTTTTAAGTTACTCAAGATTTGACTATTTTTAGGAATCCTTGTAGTCTTTATAAGTTCTTAGTTATGGCCCTGTAGATTCCCTACAGTATATGTGGATTTGTTTATTCTTACTTTTTGCATGTGGTATGACTCAGTTGTAATTGTGTTTCACAATAACGCCATAGTTTTAATCCTTGTAGTACCATTGTGTATATGCTTAGCTTCTAAGGGTAAGATTGTCTTGGTTTTATGACGTTCTCGAGGACATATTGGCTCTAATTATGATTAACTCACTCGGACTATAACTAAAGAGTTATGTTAAATCATGTATTTGGATGCTTGTTCACCAGTGAGATTGATTTGGGCTATTAAGGTCGACTGGTTTGGCTCTGGTGTTAAGCTTATAGCTATGAATTGTGCTTCTTATTTGTAGCCTACATCTCAAGGTTTGCTACCAGTCTAATTGACTACCTACCGATTTAGTTTTCTCTAGTTTAGAGAGATTGACTTAGATAGATGTTTGAGGGATGGTTCATTAGCACATGGTTTGTTTCTACTAATTCTAACCATGGTTCTTAGTTTGCATTAAGTTTTTTGGAAATCTGCTTAGTAGGAGATGGGCCTCTGAGTTGAGTTTAGGATGGTTTCTTGCCATGTGTGTAACATTTGTTAGAATGGATTATTTAGGCTTTGGAGGTCATGCTTTGGACTAATGATTTTGGTTTCAAGGTTCATTCGGGCCAATTTTTTACTTTGGCATAGATTGTGGACATTAGTTACCACTATTTAGGTATTTCGGTGGAACCGTATAAAGTATTGTTCATATTTTAGTCGTATGGATTTTTGGTTGGTTGGCTTCATTTTTATGGTATGATTATACGGATAGGGCTTGGTTGATGCTGGAGAAATTCTCTATACTTTAAAGTAGACAAAAGGTTTAGAGATCTAAGAAAATATTAGATTTGGAGTTTGGAGTTGGTTAATAGTTCGCGCATTAGGTAGTCTTTGGCCTGGTTGAGTATTCACTTTGTTATGCTTATATCGGTGTGATGTAAGTATGCTTTGGTTTGGGTCTCACATACTTTAGTCAAGCTTAAGTTGGAGATTAGACACACACTTGTTGTCATAGTTTGATACTATCCCCTAGACGTAACATGGTGCTTAGAACTATAAGTGATCCCAAGCTAACCCATAGTATTGGCATAATGCATGAACAACTTATTAAAACATATACAAGAACTAAACTGAATGAGTTGAAGCATAATCATGGAATAAACTTTTTCAATACATTTATTACTTGAAAGTTTATTTACAAAACTTGTAATCTAAAAAGAAACAAAATTGAATATGACAACTCTAACTATCTATGAAGCTCTACTAATATTGACTATAGGCAATTGGGACATGAACCCCAATTATCTATAATCAATATATATGAATAATAATAATAAAATACTAGATCTGCAACTGACTTGAGTCCTCGAAGTAAGAGAACGGATCACCTGCTAGTTGGATGTTGTGATTTGCTTAACTATAATCCTGATAGTAAGCACCTCAATCTACATCACATGAAAAATATAGGTAGTAGAGGTATGTAATCACTACTTTTAAATGTACCGAGTATGTGAGATATACACTAGTCATAAAACCATTAAAACTTTCTTTAAAGTTAACGACTTAAATCATTTACTAGAATAAGTAGTTAAAATATGTTTGTAAGTAAATTTGTGAGGCATAGTAAAATCTCTAAATCATGAGCTAAAACATTTCTAAAAATTGAAAAGTTGTAGAAGAATAAATATTGCATATGATTTAAAGATGGTGTTGAACATGTTCTAAAACTATATTGAATGCTAACTAAAAGCAAAGGAATGGACTAAAGTAAAACAACCCAAAACATGAAATATAAAAAACTAATATGCAATGATAATTTGGAAAGTCATAGTTTAAAATCAAGTAAAACTAAACTGAGGTTCATGTACAAATATTAAGTCTAAAAGTATAGAAGGTTTTTGTAATCGACATAGACCATGTGAGATTATGGTATTCAACCTGTAACCAAAGTTGGGAGGGTGTTCTATAGTTTTCCAAGGGTACGAACCATGATTGGTGTGATTCATTCATGATCCCCTTTAGGGCAAGAGAGACACTCTCAACTTGTGAGGACTCATTTAACCCATGATGGCACGTAGTTTGGGACTTTGATTTGCTGAACCTGTCTCCTCTCGGTGCTAAGTACTAGTCCTAATTGAATATAACTGATAGCTACTGAAAATGTTTTCTATAATCATGGATACCATACCTAACACTTATATTACTAGTGAACTTTGTTTTGGTAAGAAATTGATTCATGATCATTGATGGAATTTCGAGTACCATACTAATCGGGAAACTTATTTTTTGAAAAAAGTTTCAAGAGCATTAATGGTATATATGAATGTCATGCATGTCATGTATCTAACTATTGTGAGCTGAAGATCCTAGTCATGATATGAGAATATACATATATATATATGGATGTCATCCATGTCATATATCTAACTATTGTGAGCTGAAGATCTTGATCATGATATATATATATATATATATATATATATAAAAGGGAACTTACTTTTAGGAAAAAGTGTTCAAGAGCATTAATGGTATATATGGATGTCATCCATGTCATGTATCAAACTGTTATAAGATGACGCTCCTGATCATGATATGAGAAATAAGGGTAAAATACATAAACTAGTTCAATTTGCTATATTTTAGAATGATTGAAATTATGGAACTAGTTGTATTCAATTATTTATTTTTAAAAATCATGATAAGTGTGGTATACTAAGTAACCTAATCATATTGAAGTTATGATATAGAAAGATAAGTGCTTTAGTTTAAGTTTTATAGATCATGAAAATTGAGGGACTGAGTGTTTGTCTAACAATCTGTGATATCCTAGGCCATTGGGTATTCATAATATGCCATATCTAAAGAATGAAACTAATAATAACAATTCATTAATCAGATGTAAAAGGAGAAATCTCATAGCACAAATCCAAAATACTAAATATCAATATATTGGGAAGCCATAAAATGACAAGTCTTTAATGATAATGAATTTCATGGGAAATATGTCATGTCAAACTAATAAAGATTTAAATCCATCAAATCATGATAAATTATGCTTAATAGTCTTGAAAACTAATAATCATACATAGTTTGATCATATGCTTGAAATCTTAAGTAATATCATGTGAATCATGTAGGGACATGAGAATAATGTGAATGCAATAATATTTCCATAAGAAATCTTAAATATTCATGAAAACATGCTCATGAATGAAAAAATATCATGGAGAATTAAATTTAAGATTAGAATCCTAATTGGGTTAAAACCATAGTTCATGGGAATCATAGAATTCAAAAATCATGATTTGGGTATGAGGATGAAAGGAGATCCTCATTGAATACCCACATACCTTATTACATTTGATTCTTAGACTCAGGAGAGTATGACAAGAAAAAGGATGGGAAACTACAAGAACTTGTCAGTCTGATCTCTGATCTAGATTGCTGGCCATAAAGACTTACTCATACTGAGAATTTGGAACTCAACTAAACCATTCCTGGCATGAACATATATGTATAATGACATAAAATTTCTAAGAGTCACTGAGAAAGGAATATTTCTTACCTTCCATGCTCCTTTTCCAAAGTCAATATCAAGGAGGGAAGAATTTTGGGCATGATCTAAGTGAGATATCTGAACAAAGATCTTAACATGGTCTAAGCATTCTATTCTCCTGATTTGGTCTCATAAACTAGGAATGACTCATAGTTGAACATGAGATACCTTTGGTCTAAAACTACCTATCATGACATAATAGTACCTTAGATCAAAAGTGGGGATATGAATAATAAGCTTTAAGCTATGTGACCGATAACCTTAAAACTTGGAAATAATTCTCAACCATGTTTCTTCTTACGGATATAACACACTTAACTTGCTGAAACTTCTAATGCACTTAGGGGTTCACCACATATAGATACTAAGGCTATTCTAGTCTAGATTAATGCTCTCACTCTATTCAATCTTAACCCAAAGATAAAAAGCTCTACCACAAAACGGACTACACTAGTCTAACTATATTAATCTATATTCTTTAACCACTAGGGTCTATCATTCAAAAATATAATTCTCCTCAACACCTTAAACAATCAACCTCAAGTTCTAATCAAAGAGTTTCTAACCACTATAAGTCATTATCTGTAAGGTATACCAATAAGTAATTCAATCCTATGACTCAACTATTATTAACATCACTATTAAAATATTTGAAGGGTCACTAAATAATTATACATGAGTATCAAGAATAAGAGGAATACTAAGAATTCTTGACCTAAGGATTTTCTTTACTTTTATACTCAACTGAGGCTCAAGGAGTAAAATATAATAATAACAAACTTCTTTAAGAAATCTAATATGAGAGCTTATGTGATATAGTATGATCTCACTAGTCATTTAGAAGGTATCATGAGTAACTAGATCCAAGTATACTATAAAACATAACTCTATGATTTATGAGTTGTATGACATAAGACTAGAATTCATAGAGTCATTAGTATGACTTGTACTACTGAGTGTGGTATACTCCTCATTCTAGGAATTGAAAAATAGACATGATTCTGTATAAGTAGTATAAATATGATTCATGATCATGGAGCTGACATGCATGGAATAAGTAGAGATTCGTAATGACTAAAGTGAAAGAAATATATTGAGATAGGAATGGGTCAGGTATTTTCTTCCCTAACCCTATTCTATAACTTACTAGAATAATAACTAGAATCACAAAACTTGACTTGGTCCTTTGTACTATCATCCCTCCTTAGATTTAATCCATCATTTTATAATAAACCTTCATGTTATTTCCTTAAATTTTATTCATTTTCAGCATTTCAAGACTTTCCATAGTAACCCTTGATAGGAAGATGTGGAGGATGCAGATTAGGGTACAGGGTTAAGGGGTGGGAGTGCGTCGGTAGCAGTAGGGGAGTGTTCATTATTTGTGTCTGTAGTTTCTTGTTTGTGGTGTTGAGTGTTGTCTATGGATTCGGATTTATATTTTTAGTATTATCCTATGGATCTAGTATTATCTTGTGTCTAGTGTTGATAGTTTATATACATTTATATTTTGTGTTTGTTATATTGTTATCGGTTCTAAGTCGGGAGCCTATCGGAAATAGCCTCTCTGCTTCACTTAAGGTAGTGATATAGATTTCGTACACTCTACCCTCCCCTTACACTACTAGGTAGGAATACACTGGTTATGTTGTTGTTGTTGTTGTTGTTACAAGCCTTTCCATAGTGGCTACTGGTCATTTATGACTTGTCAGGACTATCGATTTGATTATCAAATGGTTTGTTTGGATTTTAGGTCATTTCTCTATTTTTCAGCTATCACTATAAGAAATTAGTCTTAGACCAAAACTCCTAGTAAAGTACCTCAGATGGGAATTCTAATAGTAGCATCATCTCTATAACATTAATTTTAGGCTAAGAGGACTCTTGGTTCAGATCCCAAGGCTTTTTGACTCATTTAGAGCTATTGGATGGATTATATGAAAAACAGAACTATAGGTGTGGCCACATATTTAGTCAAAATGGTCTTAGATGAAAGTTTCAATGGTTCCATTGAGTATGAAATATCAAATTTGGTATGGTAGCATAGTTCATTTGTGCGCACGGGGTTTTAAACGAATCTCGGACACCCATTTGGAGTTCATTTTGACTAAACCAAAAATTTGGTGCCTGGTATCTGGTTTGACCGTTAAAATGGTCAAACAGACGCTTAAGTGGTAGCCGTTTTAGCATCCATATCTATTTGGCGAAGGTTTGATTTAGCAGTCAAGTTCTGCTTAAGCAGACATTTCTTTAGTGTCCAGGAGACCATTTTAGCGATCCCCGCCTCTTTTTTCCAGGCTTCTAAAGTGGCCAAAGAACCACTTTAGCAAAAGTCATATTATCAGCCAAATAACCGCTTTAGCGGCACCTGAGGTTTAGTTAATCCCCCTTCTTCACCCAATTTTCCATCATTTTCTCAATTTTTTTCTACTATTTTTAGAGAATGGGACATGATCAAGTGCGGTGAATCATCTATTGAAGCTAAGGTAAGTTAGCCTAACACTCTTCGGTCATTTCTCATCATTTTTCCCATCAAATTCCATCTTTTTTCATTGTAAATTCTAAGAAATTAGGTCATAAAATTCTTGGACTTTAGGGGACAATTTAGACCCTAATTTATGCTCTATTTATGCTAAACTTTTAAGCATTCATTCCATGTTCTTTGATGGACCTCATGAAGGATTTAATTTTGAATTTTGTTATGGGCCCCCCAAGCTCATTTTTTACCCAAATTCAGACCCAGCCTGTTATATAGCGATATGGATCTCATTTTACTCCTATTAACGTTTATATTATTATTTTGATAGCATATCAGTGCTTTGAGATCATAGAACAGAGACAAGCCATTTATGGATGATTCAAGTATTATGGTTCAGCATCGAGGTAGGCTTCAATCTACTTTTATTCATGAGATAATGTGCAGTGTAGATTGCATGCTAGATAGGTATGATAGGATATATTTATGACTAGAATATCATAACTTAGTCTAATTTAGGAGTTTGGAGATAGAAGGATGGATCAACCCTTAAGATAAAATATTTATTGTGGCTATAGGATCCTATCAACCTAAAATATAAGCACGTCAACACTAGTTGATGCTAAGTATCCTTTAGTTTTGACTTAATGGCTTGGATCATTGTTTCGGATCTTAAAATTACTATTACACTAATAATATATTATTGGCCCTTAGACCACGGTTACAATACTCGTTGGACTCCATGTGAGTATTCTACCCTTAGAAAATGTGTGATTATAGTATATGGATGCGTAGGATCTTATTGTTGTATTATTTGGATACTGGTGATGGCATGCATACTTTCAACGTATTCATTCTTATTTAATGTTATGATTCCATCCCAAGGCCATAATTTTACTACAGTTTTATAAAAAGGGAATTTATTTCCACTTTACACTTTTAAAATAGATTCTTTTATAATGGGGATGTACCACCTTATTTACTAATTTATGAGATTTCAGAACCAAAGATGATGTTTCAGAAATTAGACTGAAATTAATTTTGGTCCACAGTTTATCCACTATTTTACCACTACTATTTACTTTGATCAACAGAGATTCTAGCCCTTTCTACACTTTTATATTGATTTAGTCCTAGAGTTGATCTCAGGTAATAGAGACTTACCCTCTTGTAACCACAATTTGAGGCCATGTACTTATTAAATATATATATAGAGAGATATATATATATAGATATATATATATAGATATATATATATATATATATATATATATATATATCCATAGTACTAGATGGAGTATATTGATAATGATGATGATGATGGAAAATCCTGGATAGGGACCAGATAATGTATACAGATATTCCTAAATCCCTTAGGGACTCTTTCATCTGTGATCCATCATGCTGGAGAAGAAAAGTTAGGGTAGGTCCTACCTGTGCGAGCTATTGATATAGAGGAGATGTATACTTAGTACGTAATGGTACTTGAATCAGATATAGTAATATGGATTTACTTTGCATTTATTCATTCATATGCATTACCTATCACTAATATATTATTTGGTGATTATATTTATCACCTAATCAGGGTTGCATAGGTAAAGTCTGTAAATGTTGTCTGTTGAGTGTTGATTGAATGTTTTGGCTTATTGGGGCTTAATTATGTATTGGTTATTGATACTAACTGATTATTTTATTATTATTATTATGGTTAGTTTATGGTAGGTTGATTATCGATTGGTACCCGAGAATGCTGGTATGTTTTAGAGCCCTTTACTTTATTACAATAAATTGCATTAAGGAAAGTGTATTTATGGTTAGATAGTTTGACTAGAGGCCTTGATCATGCTAGCATTAGCTTTCCTACTTGGTCAGCATTCCCTGGTGAGGTTAGGTTGACTACCTTAGGTTGTTCTTGTGAGATAGTTTATATGCATATATATATATATATATATATATATATATATATATATATTTCTACATAGTATTACCATATATCCCTTTCTTTCCTTGTTCATTTATATTGTATATGTACTTTTTGGCCTTGTACACTACAATGTATCATTCTTTTCACTTTTTATTGTTGTATTGGCTAGTGATGTATGATATTGTGCTTAGACCCTTATTATTATTATGATAGGGTAGTTTATTCTTATTGCCTCACTAGCATTATCATGTTTAGTTCCTGGATAGGTTCTTGTAGTTTATATTCCTACTTTACATGTTATTTATGCATATATTATCCTTGGAGCTCAATCGATTGAAGCCTACTGAGTACCATGTGTTTAGTACTCATACTACCCTTCTGTAGCCTACTGATCATAGATGGGTTCTCAGCATTGTTGTGTGCATTGTGTGGAACAGTTATGGATCAGAGATTTGAGGTGATCTCCTGATATTTGAAGTATTACTACTCTCTCTCTTATGGTTTAGACTAATCTCTACATTGTATTCAAAGATGTCTTGTACATGTTTACTTATTTAGTATATCACTTTGTACTTTTATTTTAGTGGAAGCTCTTATACTAATTTTACCAGGTTTTGGGGCTTCTCTACATATATTGGTCTTTATATTATATTTATTTTGCTATTTCCTTTTATTTCTCTTGATAGTCTGTTACTAGTTGTTTCAAATTATGGGTTACCTCTTTCCTACTAATGGGCTAAAGTAGATGCCATCATGACCTGAGAAATTGGGTCATGACACATCGGTATCAGAGTCTAGGTTTATCGAGTTATTAATACAAAAGTTAGGTGTATAGTGGAGTCTTGTAGATCGATAAGAAGACATCTGTATTCTATCTTCGATAGGCTACAGGGCATTTTTAGGAAATTCCATTATTTACTCTTTGTCGTGTGTCCATATTCCTATGAATCTCTAATACATTCTTTGACTCTATTTTGTTCCAGATGGATGATACAAGGTTATCAATAGATACGAATGAAACCTTCATACTTATTTCTATAGCTTCAGCTTAATGTTAGGCTAGGGAGTCAGAGATTAATATCAAAGTTCTTCAGTGTCATCCAGTCTTTTATAAGGTCTGTGACTGCTTCAGTTTTTTAAATTTTACATTGGGAATTTTGAGCAATTTTATGAATACCTCACAGTCATACATGATATTTGGTTCCTCGAGCAGTTCTTAGGCTAAAGTTTGCTTTGTTGGTGTTTAGAAAGGTTCCTTGTCACTTTCAGAGTATGAGATTAGATTTCTTGAGTAAGCAAAACATATTCCTATGCTATATCCTTTGGTGCATGAGATAGTACATGCTCTCTCTATGGTCCTTGTATAGTCAAGAACCTAAGAGAAAGAAGTCTTAGCTGCTATCAAATGCTTCGATGCCAAATAGAATTAGGATATATGCAAGTGGAAGTAAGAGAAAATATCCCTAGTACAGTATTATTAGCATTTCATCTGGGAGTTGGGATCCTTTTGATGGGGACTAGCTTTACTTGTAGCCTATTAGTTCCACACATGTACATCTCAAGCTATTGATGGCTCTCAGATTAGTCATGGTAGTCACATCATGCATAGTTCTCATCAATCCTTGTCAGTATTTGACATATATCTTTAAGTTATGGTGGTCATTCTATATCAGTGGGTGCAGTACTTCAGAGTGTTCCAAGAATTTATTTTGGTTGTGGTGAGATTGGTCGTTGGTCTATAGAGCACCCCAGATACTAGTTAGTTATTTAGATAGAGTTAGCCTATGTTCCTTGCCAGCTAAGGCCTCCTTAGGTATGTTATGATTGCAGGGAGTATGTTTACTTTAGTAGGGAGTATCCTCAGCATTAATTGGTTGGCAAGCTGTGGTCAGTCCATGTTTTTCATAGAGTTAAGGATTCAAGGGTTTGTTATGACTGCATAGAGTTTGGTCATTAGTCTAGAGATTGTTCTCGGCATGGAATTAGTAGCCATTCAACTTATCTAGATCAGTCTCATAGAGATATGGTGACTTCAATTAGAGGTAGTACACTTAGTGCCTCAGTTGGTGGTTTAGATGCTCAGCCTGAGTTTGGACCCACTCAGAATCATATTTTTTTTATAACATTAGGATTTTGACTCTGGATTTCCATTGTGATAGGTGCGTTTTTCATTTTCTAACTTTACGTTTTATTTAATTTGAATTAGGGTTTTCATACCCATTGATGATTATATGCCTTGGTAAAACTATATTAGTTGTTGTATACCTTGGTGTAAAGTTCATAATTATGTAACTAACCTTGTAGATAATTTTATTTGCGGTTGATAGAGTGGATAAGTATTGACATTTCCCTAAGGGTGTAGTATTTGGGTTTGAGTCCCATTTATTATGGTATATTGGCCTTTTTATGGCCCTACAATGGTACTTATTGTTGATTTTATTTTGGTACCACGTACTCCTTATACTGATGTTTCTATTGTTGGTGTTATTATAGTCATTATTTTGACATTAATCGATCCTTACTCGATAGACGACTAGATGGGCATTATCTAGATAGAATTTTCTTCCTCATAATTCTTGTTTGTTAGCCTAGGCGACTAGCTCAATTGGATGGTTTTCTCTCTTATAGTAAAGTGAGGTTGGTTGTTTTTCTCTTCTATTGGTGAGGTTAGATCATTTATTAAGTGGTCTATGAAAGTGAAGGTAGGTTGTTCTTCTATGGTTCTTCATGATTTTAGTGTTGTCAATTTGGTTATACTGCCCATTTTTTAGTTTGAGATTCTAGGACTTACCTTCGGGTTTGCTGAGATTTTAGCATTGGGGCTTTCCTTCTCTATATCCCATTTATGATATTGATAAATTTGAGGCTTGTTATTCTGATTTAACTAGTTCATTGCCCAGTAATAGTATTGATGTTGATATTGGAAGGTCTAAGGCTTGCCTTTTTGGCTGTTGGGTTCTTCTTTTAGTGAAAGCTTTAATATTGGTAAAGGTATAGAGCTGGATACTTCACTTTCTTAATGATATGGTTCTTGGTCTAGTTGAGTTAAGGGTGGTAGAAATAGGTGATCGTCTCCTATAGTTTCTTCTTAAGTTGGTCAATTGGGACTTTATTATCTTAATTTGCCTAATTTATTTTCTGATAGTGGCCTTCACCTTGGCATTAATGTTGAGATTTGTGCTCTACTTTTCTACAATATGATTTATGTTTTTATTGGATTAAGGTTGTTTTGTATGGGTGGATTCAAGAAATCCTCATTTCGGTATTTGTTCGGCCTAATATGATTTCGTGAAGTTCTTCTTCTTGGTGATATGTTCCTATGGGTATTCACTGTCTTAGATGGAGCATTAGATTGATTAGTTTCTGGCTAAGGTGGCATTCTCCTAGATGCTAGAGTTTGTTTATCACTTGTATTGTTTGCAGCCTTGGTGAGTTCTTAGTTATTCCTTACTATATTATCCTTTAGCAGATATGAAGTTGACAGCTTGTGTCTTCAGCTGGTGGTTTTCCCGTGTTATGGTCATATTCTATGGCAATATTTTAGTTTTAATTCTTGCAGAGACCATTAGGGGATATGCCAAATTTATGATAGTAAGATGGATTTGGGTGGTTGTCCTTTGTTTAGACTTGTTGGCTTAAGTTTTGGAATCCTGACTCTTTTGAATGGCGGTTTGAGGGTTAAGATAGATTTTGGCATTTGGATGCTTACTTATCTACCGGATTGGTTAGGATAGTTAAGATTGAGTGGTTCAGCTTTAGTGTTGAGGTTCTAGCTCTAAGTTGTAGAGCTTGGGTACAGTCTTCACTTCCATATTTGTCTCAGTTGGAATTTCATCTATAGGTTGGCTGAGTGTACCCCTTACCAACTTGTTCAATCTTTTCTAGTTTAGATAGATAGTGGTTGATCATTATTGAGATAATGGCCGTCGACACTTTGATAATGTTTTCTTTTGCTTTTGACCTTGATTTTCAATCTTCCCTAGAAATCTCGAATATCTACTCAGTATAGAAAGTGTACTTGAGTTGGACTTAGCATGGTTTCATCCTTAGTTGGTGGGACATTCTCGAGTGGATCGTTAAATTTTTAGTATTTATGCTTCAGACTCATGACTATAAGTTTCAAGTGTCTTCCAGACTAGTTGTAGCCTTGGCAGGAGGTTGCAGGCTTGACCATCTCCATTTGTGAGTCTAGGTAGTATCTTATGGGCTTATTTTTATGGTTTTCATTATGGATTTTTGGTGGATCATCTTCAGTCTTCGAGGTTAGTATGATGGGGTTACGCTGATAGGACTCGTCTGACTCTTTACGTGGTTTGGAGTAGATGGCTGGTTTGGAAAGGAAAAGGAGGTTATAATTGGATGTTGGAGCTGATTGCATAATTCAGGTCTTGTATTGGCTCTAGCTTGGTTGAGTTCTTGCTTAGTTGTGCTCGTATTAGTGTGATATCAGTATGCTGAGATTTGGATTTACATGCATCAGCCATTCACAGTTTAGTTGGAGGCTAGTTGATTATTAAGGTTGAGTTTTGGCTTTCTGGAGGGTGAAGTAAGGAAGTTGGTTGAAAAACGGATACCTATAGTAAAATCCCTTGTAATCATTATTTCTTTTTAGAGGTTACATGGAAAGTCTTTCTTAGAGCATGCAAGCCCAGTACCTTGTCCCTTTTAACTTTCGTGCTCTTCCAATCCATTGATTTTTGTGGATGAAAATCCTTTTAGTAGTGGATATATAATTACGCTCAAGGTTATTTCCTTAATTTTTGCATATTTCTGGTATTTCAAGCATTTCCACAATGGCTACGGGTCATTTATGACTTGGCGGAACTGTCGGTTTGGTTATTTGATAGTTCATTTAGGTTTTAGGATCATTTCCCTATTTTGAAGCTATCGTTGTTGAGTAATTGGTCTCGAACCAAAACTCCTAGTAAACGACCACGGATGAGAATTCTGACAGTACTATCATCTTCATAACGTTGATTTTAGGCTAGGGGTACCCTTAGTTCAAGTCCTAGAGCTTTTGAACTCGTTTTGGGCTATTGGGTGGATTATATGAAAATGGAACTATAGGTGTAGGCCCCATATTTAATCAAAATGATCTCGGATGATAGTTTTGATAGTTCCATTGATTCCAAAATGTCTTTTAGTATGGTAGCATAGTTCATTTGCATACACGGGGTTCTGAACGAATCTCGAGCACCCAATTAGAGTATAGTTGGACTTAGCCAAAAATCTGGTGCCTGATATGTTGTTTAACTGCTTTAGCGGTCAGATCTACTTAAGCAGTAGTCATTTTAGCGACCCTGAGTTGTTTTAGAGACCTTGGCCATTTGGTTGAGGTTCACTTTAGCGAACATTGCTTTAGCAGCCAGGAGACCGTTTTAGTGATCCCCGCCTCACCAAACAACAGCTTTAGCGGCAAGCATATAACCGGCCAAAGGATCTATTTAACGGCACCTGCGGTAGTTAGATCCCTCTTCTTCACCCAATTTTCCATCGTTTTCTTAACCCTTTTTCCACTATTTTTAGAGCATGGGACATGAGAAAGTGTGGGGAATCATCCATTGAAGCTAAGGTAAGTTAGGGTAACACTCCTTGGTTATTTCTCATTATTTTCCCCGTCAAATTTCATGCTTTTTCATTTTAAATTTATAGAAATTAAGTCATAAAATCCTTGGACTTTTGGTGCCGATTCAGACCCCGATTTATGCTCCATTTGTGCTCAACTTTGGAGTGCACATTCCTTGTCCTTCGAGGGATCTTGTGACAAACTTAATTTTGTATTTTATTGTTCTTGACCACAATTTTGACCCAACCTTTATACAACTATATGGGTCTCATTTTACTCCTATTGATGTGTAGATTATTATTTTGATAGCATGGCGATATTTTGGGATCTTGGAGCAAAGACGAGTGATTAATGGATGATTCAAGGATTGTAGTTCAGCATCGAGGTAGGCTTTGATCTACCTTTATTCATATGATGGTGTCCAGTGTAGATTGCATGCTAGATAGGTTTGATAGGACATATTTATAACTAAAATATCATGACTTAGCCTAATTTAGGAGTTTAGGGATAGAAGGGTGAATCGACCATTAAGATAAAATACTTACTGTGGTTGTAGGATCCTATCACGCTGGCATATAAGCATGTTGACCCTAGTTGATGCTATGTATCCTTCAGTATAAGGTTTTATGATTTGACTTGATGGCTTGGATCATAGATTCCGGATCATAGAATTACTACTATACTAGTTAGATAGTGTTAGGCCTGTGGCCGTGGTTACATAGCAGTTGCATTCTAGGCGAGTATTCTACTTTAGAAAAAGGTATGGTTCTAGCATATGGACGCTTAGGTACTTATTGTTATATTGTTTGGATACTGATGATGGCATGCATACTTTTTCCGCATGCATGCTCATTTAGTGATATAATTCCAGCCCAAAACCATGATTTTACTACTATTTCATAAAAAGGAAATTTATTTCCACTTTTCACTTTTAAAATGGATTATTTATAACAGGGATCTGAAACGACCCGAATCGGGGCCTTGTCATAATGGGAAAACCCAAGTCCATTCGGGAGAGACCGCCTCCGATGCCCAAACCATCCAACCAACATGTATCCTGAGTCGGATGAACTCCGAACATATAACAAGATAATGTATTTACCAATGTGGTGACTTTGGCATAAGTCTATATCCGAGACCAGCCCAACCAAGTCAAACCACCCAATATCCAACATGTCTCCAAACCAATACCATAAACAAAAATTAAAACAATAATCCAATGTATATTTATATATATAACATGATCAAACCATACCCAAGTCCACAGTCGTCCATATAAAGCCTCTAAACTAAACCAAAGAGTACCTAGTCGGTAGATGACCCCGACCATAGCTAAAAACCAAGTCAATGAAAAACAAAAGTATATATAGTAAACCATGACATGAAATAGATGCCTTCCGAACTATGGAAGCTCACCACTTCAATCCAACACCGACTTTCCCCAAATCTGATCAATGAGGAGGAGTAATATGGCTAATTCCTGCATCGCGTGGGGATACAGCCACCCGAAGACGAGTTAGCAGGTGAACTCTAGCATTCATTCAGAATAAGGATAAAATAAGTCCATCCAGTAAAACCAAGTAAACCCACCAGATGCGCACAACCATACATATATATATATATATAACCATGTCGGGAAAGGGAACCGGGTTTAGCATGTATTTAAAAACCATTAACCTTAGTATATATAGCTTAATCGTCATAATCTACACACGGTCTATATAGGTCTAGTGTAACCCACTGAACATGCCCCGATCTGTGTAGCTATATGAATCAGAGATACCATAGGAGTAAGTGATTCCCGAGTACCCTTCACTCTCTATGGTACATATGTATAAGTGTACTTAGGGGATTCCCGTGTACCCCGTAATTATCATATAAGGTCTTCATGACCTATCCTAATGTTGGCAAACATGAGTTTTTAGTGTTCGTCCTTTGGACTCCCACCTTCACGATTAGCTATCACACCCTACCATTATTGCTCAATTAAAAGCCATTACCATCCAACCAAACCATTATTCCATTTATTATCAATCAAGGCTAGTACAAGTGGTATCATCATACCGACTACAGCTTACAAGCAATGTCCTTATCCAACCGTAGAGGAGTTCCGTGTACCCCATAGGTTACATTAATTAGTTTACTTGGAGGATTCCCACATACCCCGCAAGTACATCATCATTAAGCTTAATTGGGGGATTCCTATGTACCCCACAAGTATTTAATCATTAAGCTTTCCTTGGAGGATTACCTTGTACCCCACAATACATTCATTAATATGTTTTCTTAGGTAATTCCTTTGTACCCCACAAGGTTTTCATTTAGACTAACTGTAACCACCAAGACCTTACCCTTTTACCATTCCAAATCATTCTCACCATTTAAACAATTCTAGACCGTTCAAAGCATTTAAAGCATTTAAATCATGTATACCATTTTAAACCATACAAATCCATTTAGGGTTTCATTACCAAACCATACCATGCAATAAATCCAATGAAAGTTCAACAATAGAGTAAAAACATTCTCTTAGTCATTTTATCAAAATATTGAGGGCATGCCTTTATCAAGACCAAAACCAAAGCATAAACCATCCAATTTAGAGTTACCCATGACCCATTCATTAAACCATAACCAACAAGCACCCACATGTGCAAACCATCAGCAAAAACATGTGAAACATAATTTAAACCAACATTCAATAATATGCATCAAAACCCTCAACATACATTTCCAAAATCACCATTCATGATTTATAATCAATGTTCAAAACACAATAAAATATACCTTTAGTTGGAACTAACAATGAGGGAGGGAGTACAATCCTTATTCAATAAGATTCCGTAGAGAAACTTGACTCTTGAGCCCCTTTGAAGAACCCTTGTAGAAACCCTGGCCTTTAATTTTCAAGAGAGTGTTTAGAGAGGATATTTGGAGTATTTATATTCTTCAAAGTGTGTTATAAGAGGCCACCTAGGGTTATATAATGTGTGTAAATAAGGGTTTGGAGTGGGAAATGTTCGGACTACGCCCGACTAAAAAGCTAAAAATAAACTTTTAGGTGGGTATAACTCGCCCATGCCAATCGTACCCTAGGGTACGAGTGTGTAACGCTTGAATTTGGTACCCGAAATGTGATACAGTGCTCATGACCCTGAAGGACCATAAGTTAACCCATGACTGATATCTGTACCTGAACACTGCATAACATACTGTATAAATATAGAAATAAAGGTTGTAAGGCCATAAGGTTCAAAAATGATAAAGTAATCTCTGAATGATATGGTATCACAATACCAAAACAAAACCTGAAATAAACTTTCTGAACATGATAGCCTGAAAATCCTCTAACTGACTGAACTGTCTGAATGAGGAGTTGATGGGACATGTCCCCAACTAACTCCAAATACTAAAATAAATTAATTAATAAGATAATAAAGTAATGGTCATGTCCTCGAAGGATAAGGACTCACTATTAACTCTGGCTGCTGAGACTGGAATGCTACTAATGCTCTATAGCTCGTGCTTCTGAACCTATGGTATAAAATACCAAAGCACAAAAGCGTCAGTACATTTGAATGTACTGGTATGCATGTGAGGTAGGTTGAATGCAAAAGGGTTTACATGCATAAACTATACTAACTGACTAAATAATATAAACGTAAGAATGCATGCATGAATACATAATAACTATAACTGAGTTCATGATAATATAATTACTGAGTCTGAGTACTAATAACATGAGATGCTGCTAATTATAGAACTGAAATAACTAATACTAAGTGACTGTATCTGGTGGTCTAGTTTCTAATGGAACTAGCTGAGTTTTATTCTATTCTAAGTTGATTGTATCTGATAGTCCTAAATTCTATAGAACTATCTGAGTTCTATTACTGAGACTGAATGACTATATCTAAAATTCCTGATTCTATGATGAAACTGTGGGAAGTAGTTATCTAACCGACATTCCTCAAATACCACAATATAGCTGAGTTGGGGTCCAATCTGTAACCCCAATTGGAAGGGTGTCAATACCGCGCCACTGGTAAGGACAAGCTATGGGTGACCCTTATCTAACAATATCCCTAAAAGAGAATGGTGGGACCCTTATCTGACAGTGTTTATCCACCTTATCAACCCTCATCTGGCAGTGTTGATTTCTCTAGCTATGCTGGCTACATAATTCTAAAATGCAAGGATGAATTCTAAGAATCACACCCTCATCTGACAGTGTGTGCTCCCATCCTTGGGTTCACTCGATGCTAATTTATACTCCTATATGAATAGACACTAAACATGATTAAATGAACTGAACTAGACTGAGTTAAGTGAGTTCCGTTAACTGACAAAATACTACTGAGATTACTGAATTTCTGAGATTTCTGAGATTACTGGGTTTATTGAATTTTCCTGAGTCACATGACTGAGTAAATTTCTATGAACATGGCTCGACTGAGAGTATCTTGAAAAAATGACACTGGCTCCAGGCACACAGCTAATTATTGAGTACAAGTACCCCCATGTCTCGATAGCATGAAACTGACAAAGCATGACTTTCTTGAATACCTGACCAACATCACAATCCATAATACAATAAGTTGGAGATTTCACGAAGTAGAAGTTCTAAAGCACCACAAGGGCTACACATGTATCCATAATTCACTGACTAAGACATTTCATCAAACATTTGACATGCATAAACTTGTACATGATTGGGAATTTCATATTATCATACTAGTATGGAACTTTTCCTTCACATAGGCATTTAATCAAACACATGAGGAGCATACTTTGGTTATACCATCATCAATGCATCTAATTGTCATGGTTGCATGAATAATTTATCAAGTTTGAAGGGTTTATCATGATTATTAAGAAAATCATCACATACTAGGGTCAATCATTGGAATATGTAATTTAAAACATGAATCAAAACCCCACAACATCATGAACATGAATTTCAATTCAATTTAAATCATGAACATTCATACATACACAAATCTTAGATTTTGAAAAGAGATTCTTGAGCTTCATGGGTGAAAGGGACCCATGAATCAACATATGACATACCTGGGTTGTGAGTTTCTTGAAGTTCTTGTACTTGAAGAACATGAATCTCTTAGTTTCTTGAAAAAGATTTAGATCTTGTTTCTTGGGGATTATCCTTGAGAGAAAATCATAATTTGATGTTGGAAATGGATAATGAACTTATGATTCTATGTCTGATATTACTAGGTATAAAACGAGGTGGTAAAATACGAAAAATACCTTTTTAAAAATGACTTAAAATATCAGAATAAAGTATGTGATAGTGGGTGCGACGGTCCGTCGCTGGGTCAACAGTCCATTGGTCCTGACCGTCACACCTGGGAAGAATAGGGGTTCACTATCTTTTCTATGATGGCTTGGGAGATGGTCCATCAGCCTGAGCCATCACCCTTAGGTAGAATGCGGTCTCACTGCCTCTGCTGCGATGGCTTAGGCGACGGTCCGTCGGCTCTCACCATTGCACCTGGGTAATTTTGACTAGTTTTTGTATTTCGGCCATAACTTTCTACCTCGATACCATATTTGGATGAAATTGGTATCATTGGAAATGTAATTCAATTTCCCACTCAACAAAAAGTGAAAATCTTAAAAATTCCACATGTACAAAAATGGATTCATCTTTCAAAATAAGTTTCTAACATTCTTGGGACGATTTCAAGCTAGGTAAAAGTATGCGGTATTACTGAGTGGTACCCCAAATCATACCCTAACCTTTACCAGGGTCCCCTACACTGACCAACATATGAGAACACAACCCCCAACTTATATGGTATTAGTTGTGCCCCCAAACCATACCCTAAATCATATCCTGGACAGTTTCAACTAGTCCAACCAATAAGCACCATATAACTTAGAACCATACTTCTCTTATCCAACCATACAACTTGTATGATGTTCAGTCATATCTTGGACAGTAACCAATCCAGCCCAACATGCGAGTGAGACCCCCTCAAACCATATCCAAGGGTACGATTGGTACCTTTGAGTTGTATCTTAACTAGAAACTCCAAAACACAAGAAATTTTGCGAGGGTCAAAAACCTAGGGTGTTTCAGGATTGTACCACCTTATGTATTGATTGATGAGCTTTTGGAACCATATATGATGTTTTGGAAATTAGATCGAGATTAATTTTGATCCATGGTTTATCTACTCTTTTACCACTACTCTTTACTTCGGACGAGAGAAATTTTCATTTTTTCAATACTTTTATGCTAATTTAGTCCTAGAGTTGATCTCAGGCAATGGATTTACAAACTTACACTCTTTTAGCCATGGTTCTAGTCTGTACACTTATTATATATATATATCTTTGGTACTAGATAAAATAGATTGATGTTGATTATGACAAATATTGGATCGAGACCAGGTAGTGTATATGAATATTCCTGAATACCTTAGGGTCATCTTTGTCTGTGAGCCATCATGTTGGAGAAGAAGAACATTGTAGGTCCTGTGTTTTCAAGTTATTGAGCTGGAGGAGGTGTATTTACTTGGTACGTTGTGGCACTTGGATTAGATATGGTACTATGGATTTGCTTTTGATTTATTTATTCATATGAATTTACTATCACCGGTATATTATTTGATGCTTATATCTTTTAGCCTTATGGGGGGTCACATAGGTATAGGCTATGATTGTTATCTGTTAAGTGTTGATTGAACCTTTCGAGCTTATGGGGGTACATTTAGGTATTAGTTGTCTGGACTATCCAGTTACTTTATTGTTGTTATTATGGTTAGTTTGTGGTAAGTTGATTATGGATTGGTACTCGAGGATGTTAGTATATTTACTTTATCACAGCAAATTGTAATAAGGACAGTGTATTTGCAGTTAGATAGTTTGACTAGAGACCCTGATCATGATAGTATTAGCTTTCCTACTTTGTTACATTCCTCGGTAAGGTTTGGTTTACTACCTTAGGTTGTTCCCTTGAGTCATTTTTATATACCAATATATATGTATTTATATGTAGTGTTACCTTATATCCCTTTCTTTCCTTGTTCATTCATATTGTTTATGTACTCTTTGGCTTTGTATACTACTATATATCATTATTTTACTCCTCATTATTTTGTTTGTTAGTGATATACGGTATTGTACTTAGACCCTGATAACTATTATAATAGGATAGTCTTTCCTTATTGCCTCACTAGCATTATCATGTTTAGTTCCTAGATAGTTGCCTGTAGTTTATTCTCCTACTTTATATATTATTTATGCTTGCATTATCTTTGTTGCTTAGTCGGTCGATGCCTACTGATTAACATATGTTTGGTACTCATACTATACTTTTACAGTCTGCAAATCATAGTATGGGTTCTTGTTATTGTTCTATGCATCATATGGAGCAACTATGGATTAGAGATTAGAGGTGATCTCCTGGCATTTGGTGTATTACTACTCTCTCTCTTATGGTTAGACTGATCTTTATGTTGTGTTCAGAGATGGATTGCATATATATATTTATTCGATATCTCACTTCATACTCTTATTGTATTAGAAGCTCTTGTACTAATTTTATCAGGTTTTGGGGCTTCTCTATGTATATTGGTATTTTAATCATATTTATTCTGCTATTTTATTTCATTTATCATGATAGTCCATTACTAGTTCTTCTGGATTATGAGTTGGCTTACCTACTGGTGGATTATAATAAGTGTCATCATGACCTGAGGATTTGGGCCGTGACAAATTCTAAGTTTGTGGACTTGTTCAATAAACTCTAAATTGAGTTGTAATTACTTCACTTTAGTGATTGGTCTATACATATACTCGTAAATACTAAGGTCTCCTATAATACCATATCTCAAAGTGTAAAACCCGTTTCTAAAACTTCCATCTAAGATACAACTCCTAACATTCTCTAGACATAATAGTAATCATATGATAAATTAAATGTTTACTAACATAGAAACTTCTAGAGTGTCATAATACCTTGGCTACATTTTTTTCTTTTAGAATTCAAAACTTTTCTCTCTATTTTCTTGATCATTCACAATCCAAACTTAGAATATAATACAACATGGATATTTCCACAACTTTTCATGCAATATGCTAGCTTAATACTAGTGGATAGGAATCACAAAATGCTAGTCAACTCAAAATTTTATCGTAATACTCAACCTTAGCAAGCTTTTAATCTTTCTGGACACTACCTAGGCTTGATCCTTGATAAAACATTGGCATACTCTAAGTTCTCTCAATTGGTAAACCTCTATCAAAATTCTACCATAAAGTCAACACAACACCTCGATGGCTCAATGGATATAATACTCCCATCTACTAAATCTAGATAAACACCATTCAATTTTGTTATTACTACATTTCTAGGCTCATGCTTCTAAATCTAGGTCATTTTGTCATAGAATTCTAAGAAGGGATCAGAGAGCATATCTGAATTTAGCTCACTGCATGATTTCCATAAACAAGGGTGAACTCTTTCAAAGTTATTTAACTTAATACTGATGGGCTCCTCTGAATCCATTGCATAATCTTGTAGAAGTCTATAGACTTTGTCTTAGAAAACTATATTAGTAGAAATTTAAGCTTAACTATTCCTATTACCTCATAAATAAGTCATCAGCAGCAAGAATGGAGCTATTCTCAAATCTCCATAAATTTCTTGGAGAACATATCTACTGTAAGACATAGAATATAAAAGAAATGAAACTTTTTCTAAATGCTTTGTAGCCTCTTGAAGAAAAGTACAGATGTCTCCACACTATTCTACAAGACGCTACTAGATAAGGCTTCTTAGACATACTAGGAAATTTGAACTTTATACTCTGATACCAAGTTTTATATGATTTAAGACTACCCCAAAGTTGTAACATGGTGTTTAGAACCACAAGTGATCCCAAGGTAACCCATGGTACTGGCATAATGCATGAGCAACTGATTAAAATTTGCACAAGAGCAAAACTAACTAAACGAAAGCATAATCATGGAATAAACTAGCTCAATACATTTATTATTATAAAGTTTATTTATAACATATGTCATCTGAAAAGAAAGAGAAACTGAATACAACAACTGTGACTAACTATTTATGAAACCTCTTCTAATACTGACTATAGGCAACTGGTATATGACCCCCAACTATCCCTAATCAATACACATGGATAAATATGAAATGCTAATCTACAGCTAACTTTATTTCTCAAAGTAAGAGAACTAATCACCTACTGGTTAGATATTCTGATATGTTTGACTATAATCCTAATAGTAAGCACCTGAACCTATATCACATAAAAAATATAGGTAGAAAAGGTATGAAATCAGTACTTTTGAATATATTGAGTATGTGAGATATGCACTAGTCATGAAAACACTAAAACTTGCTTTAAAAGTAAGGACATGAACCGTTTACTGAAATAAGCATTTAAAATATGTCTGTGCGAAAAACATTGTTAAACCTTAAGCATTAATAAATAATAAATTTTTCTTTTTAATCAAAACTTATTATAAAGTAAATTACAGAATTTAATTACACAACTCCCTACAATCTAGTCTAAATAGGTCCACGAGCATAAAGAAAATAAAGGATGACTCAATGATAACGCTCAATCTACAGCTCTCGTGGGAGTGTAAAGCGGTCGTTAGCAAATATAGAACCCAACCTGGGTTGGGTATCGATCCCACAGAGAATAGCTTGGCCAACAAGCAAGAAAAATTACTAGACTTTTAGTGCAAGTCTCGTAGGAGAGGGGGGATTGTAGTATGTAACCAAAACAAGAATGTAAGAACTGAAAATAGCAAAATAAAGAGAGATTGTCACGTGTGTTGTAAACAATGAGAATTGAGGCGTTGGGGTTATGTCCACCTTCTGAGGTATACGTCTCTATTGGCTATGAGTGTGTAGAGTCTTGACATGTAATTGCTTATAGAGAATTGTAGTCGATGGTAAATCCAAGCGTCTCTCGACCTAAACAAGGACTATTTCACTTTAACTCTCTCGAGCTTAAAGCGTGACTAACGGTACGAATTCTCCAAGAAGTTAGTCCAGGTACGGCACTAGCTTTTTAATAGGAAAGGGTGTCCTACTACCTTGACATTATCTCTTTTCCAGACAAATAACTTTTCTCTCGAACAAGTCAGATGTTAGACTGGCGTTGGTCTATGCGTCTTCTTTTCTAGACAAATAACCTTTCTCTCGAACAGGTTAGATGTTAGAATGGCGTGTTCTTGTGTTTGAACCGCAAAGAATGTAGATTTAAGATGAAGAGAATAATGATATAAGCAATATACTTGTCTTGAACTCACAAACTCATAGCTATAGATAGTAACTCATTCGGCTTCCATAACCCCAACTAAGAGATTTAGTTACCCATGAATGCGAAGGATATCACGTTTTGCATGGTGGATGGCGTGAATAGTAGGTGTTTGGCGTGTGGTTTTAGTGATTCCGTAGCAAGTAACGATTCTCTTGTTGTGGAATTTAAGAGTAGAAGAATGAAGAATTGAGAATGGGTTGTAGGAAGATGTCTTAATTGTAAGGAGATGAATGAATTGTCAGAATGTCTCCCCCCCTTTTCTCCCTTTTTTGAAAATCTCTAACATGATAGGGTATTTATAATACTCCTATCCTACTCCTACTAAACTAATAAAATAAATAACCAAATCCTAATATACTAATGAAATCCTTGACCCAATTGTACTAGGGTAAGGTTACAAAATTATAATCCAAATAGAATGATGAAACACATAACCTAATTGCACTAGGTTAATGTATTATGGCAAAAATCCAGCTTTGTGTCTGTAAGTCCCAAAGTCTTCAGAAATGCTGTTTTAGCCCGGGACAGATTTTCCATGCAGCAGATTTAGTCCTTTATGCGTCCAGCTCCTTTCCATCTCGTTTGTGAGCTTTCTTTTGCGTCAAGTAAGCCATAAATTGCTGTATTTTGCATCATTTATACCTGAAACTTTCCTAATCACATTTGTTAGCTCATTTACAGGAAAAAGGACTAAAAGTGTACGAAATAGATAATTAGTTCTCGAAACTAGGCTAAAATATGGGCAAAATATATTGATATAGGCGCGTAATTTCGCCTATCATCACTCAAGACACAGTGTCCATGTAAGAGTAGGAAGTGATGAAGAATGATCATTATTGCACTTATAGAAACTCCAACTAACCTGCAATAGGGATATACCCTCAAAAGGAGATGTAATAAGTGCAGTATGAGTACAACCACATGTGCTAGATACAATCAAATGACCAGGGTTAGAAACCTATAACAACATATATAAAACAAGAAAAGATTATGGCAAGCATACATGCTTAATAACTAAAACATACTTAGCTTACTTCAACTTCCAATATTTCTATCTTCCTTTATTATGGAATTATTCATTTAGCCTCAGAGCTGACTAATTGGCACAATTTCATAAATCAACCTAACCTACATCTCTTATGCACTCAACTTGTTACAGCAACTGTACACCTTATGACAACCTCACTCCCCATTCTACTACCATAAACTATCAGTATTACAACAACTATGATAATTTATAATTTATCAACACTTCATAATTAGGGACACTGATATCTCCTAAATTACACCTCCAAAAGAAATATAATATGGTCACTATCAAATATAGAACCTAATATATGTTAGGGTCAATCCTACAGGAAAGATAGTAGAATGCTCGATCGATGAGGTTATTTGAACTATTAGTTTATTATTTCTTGTATAAGGAGAATTTTATAGTAATAGGTAACAATTTTGAGTAATTAGCAACCAAGTAGAAGAATGTTGATTAATTATTGTTTAAGTAGTAAGAGAATAGACTAGGATCGTGTTCCCCATGATTTTGTAACACAGTA
Organism: Capsicum annuum; assembly: GCF_002878395.1. NCBI lineage: Eukaryota > Viridiplantae > Streptophyta > Magnoliopsida > Solanales > Solanaceae > Capsicum > Capsicum annuum. The sequence goes on from NC_061116.1 coordinate 157,918,902, forward strand.
GGTATGATGTACTAGTGATTTATCCTAGCGTTTAGCAAGAACGATCAGTAAATACACCATGCAAGTTGGTCCATCTACAGGTGCATAAGCTTTATCAACCCTTGCCTTGGATCCCAGATTAACAATTCCTAAACAAAGTTTGGGTATTAGATGAGGGTTACAAGCCTCAAATCTCTGCTGTTACATCCATTTTCTCATTCATTACCCCACTGGTCAAACAAGTAAGAATAAATCAAGTCCTAACGTGCAGGTATGGGCATAAAAGTTGGAGAACCAAAAAATTGAATGGAACTATATTAATTTGGCTCTTCAATTTTGATTCTTCGATTTGGGATTGATTTTTTTGGTAGTTTGGTTCTTTGATTTGTCGTTAGGTTTAAGGGTAATAGTTCTTTGGTGCACTGAAGAACTAAATATTTATTAATTAAATATTTTAATTGTATATATACATATATATTTGTGTGTATGTTGGTCCAAAATAGACCCTAAGTCCCAAGCCTATTTATATTCTATTTTATGATGATCTAGCCCAAAAAATCCAATTACTAATCGAAATCCGACCTAAAGCCCCCAATTTTCAATTCTAATCGCCTGTTCACTCTTTAGTTAAAATTATAGTTGAATTCTTGACTGATTTGTGAACAAACTATGTGAGACATGAGTGTCTTATTTTGTGCCATATTACTTTTCTTACTCTTTCTCCTAACTACTAAGTACAGGTAGAAGATATGGTTTTTATTTCATTGTTTCAAGTAAAAATAACCCATATAAAAAAGTACCATCTTGCCAACTTAGACATGAGTGCTAAGTACTAACTGCTAGGTGTTAAACAATAAGCACTATTGTTTTAAGTGCTAACTTAGATGTGGAGCGCTATTAATTTGCTAGTGCTATTGTCAATTTAAATTATTAATAATTTGATAATTTTGGTTCTCATTTGCTCCAAACCAATTAATTGAGAAACACCAAATTAAACTGCATCAAAGTTCAAAAAACTAAATCAAACCTAATTAGTTTGTTTCAATATTCGCTAATCATTTTACAAAACTAAAAATTAAAAAAGAACTAAACCGAACTTTGGCAAAATCAAACCAAAGAACCGAAAGCCCACCTTCACTAATGTGAGCACTCATCAAAAAACAATTAATATAAATAGAAGAACAATACATCTATAACTACCATTCATGAATCACTAAGTACTTAGACTACGTCGTTAGTCCATCACGATTCCCACAACTCTTGTTGTAGGACTTATCTACTCATGTTCATGAGATCACAAAAAAAATTGTAGATGAATTCATAATTATAAATATATGAATAAAGTAGAAGAAAATATGGATGTGTAAATTCTAAAAGAAACGTAGGAACAAAATTAAGATGTGAATTTTAATCAGTTAAAACCCAAGAACAAATAAATGTTATTATTTCTAAGGCCTTACAAAGAATAGCTAAGCAAAAACTCTAAAAGAAACCCTAATAAATGTATTTATAGACAAAAATAAAACATACCCTAAACACAATGGGATAGCAGTGTCGGCACCTCAGACAGATGATAGGACGATGGTTGGACACTATAATGATTCATCCTTTCTAATCATTGTTGGGTGAAAATTTTTTGGTGTTTCTTGCAATAATAGTTGGGACGAATTCATTCTTTCCAAGGACATTATGTTCCTTCTACTCATTTATTATGCCAGCAGCTTATACCTTTTATGATTTTTCTATCATGACTTTTAAAATGAACCCATTGGTTCTTGGAGAGGTCGTGGAATATTATTATTTGTAACTCTTTACTACTTTTAAAATACCCTGGATTTTGACCCTTGAAAATCTCTTGATCTTTAAACTCATTACCTCGGTAACGACTCACCCTATGAGTCGTAAGGTGTCTTGATGGGTTAGGTGGCCCTAGTTGTATGGTGTCCAGTAAGTTTGGCCTAATACACTGTCTTCATTACGACTTGAAGTCACAAGTCGAAAAGACTCATAACAAGTCATAATAATTAAATCATAGGATGTCTAGTTTTCACCCAATTGGGCTCTGCTCTGACCACGATGTGGACCCTACGAGACGTAGGGTCATGTAGCGGGTCGATTGACTGAATCCTAAGGATAATAGTAGGTGGGGTCCTAGATACTATTTTGGTTATGACTCATGGTGATGAGTCGTAAGGTGTGGTTACGAGCCGATGGGTGACTCATAGCCAAGGGCAGAACTTTTTTAGTTTTTAAGCTGAGGGCACTTTAGACAATTACCACTTTAACCCTTTTGACCCCATGACTTAAAACCATATTTTAGACTTCATTAGCCTACTATTCTCTATCAAATACTCCCTAATACTCTCTCAAATTCTCCATTCAAGTTAAAGCAAGGGTTCTAAGAGAGGTGGTCATCTAGGTTTCTAAGGGTATCTTCTTCCCTAAATTTCTTGGTATTTGAGTCAAGTTACTCTTCCCCTATACTTGTGCTTTCTTAATGGCATGATTTGGATAAGTTTTATATGGTTTTAATGTTGGGGTTCGAAATATAGCTTGAGGGTTTTGAATGTAAATTGTTTAAATGTGTCTCCTATTATATTTATGAAATTATATTACTTAAATTAATGATTAGTAAATTCTTTAGGGTGCATGGGGATGGTGGATGGACATGGGTACAATGGAATCCCTAAATTGGTAAACCATGGATAATGGAAGTACAAAGGAATCCCCAAATAAATTGGTTTGGTATGGAAATTGATAACAACCTTAACCCACTTGCATAACTGGTTTTCGAATATGCATTATCATTTGGTTTGATGTATTTCTTGACATTAATGCAAGTCTTAATTGGTTAATTAGATGATAATGGTCTTGAAAACCTTGCAGGGTACAAAATAATCTCCAAAGTTATTTTTAAAATAGAGTATGCGGGGTACACGAGAATCCCTACGTGTTGGCTAATGACATTGCTTTTAAGCTATAGTCGGTATAATGATACCACTTAACATTGTCTTAATAATTGACTCTTGGAATCGATGGTTGGTTAATGGATTAAATGTTTTAAATTGGGAAATAATGGAGGTTATGCTAGCTAGCCGTGAAAGTGTGAGTCTGAAGGACTAAGACTGGAAACTTATGTTTGCCGACATGAGAGTTGTGTTTGTGGGGTATAAGGAAATCACCCAAGTGCACATACGTATACATGTATCATAAAGGGTGAAGGTTACAAGAAAATCCCTAGTCATCTATGATATGTTTGGTTTCTATGACTAACACGTGCTGGGTCCCATCCAATGGGTAACACTAAACCCATATAGCCCATGGGTGGATTTATGATGGTAAAGCTTTACTGCCTAGGTTAAGGTTTTTTTGAAGTTCATGCTAATCCCTGCTCCCTACCCCAGCATGTGTATATGTATATGTATAGGTATTTCATATGATATTATGTGTTGGTTGTTGTATTGGTTTGAATGGTTACCATGGCATATTTTTTCCTCTATCCCTGAGTTATATTCTGGCACTCTAATCGCTAACTATTTTCGGATGTTGTATCCCCACACAATGCAGGAATTGGCCATACTTCCATATCACCTGCTTAGTGACTTAGATTTAGGATTAGCTAGTAATTCAAATTAAAATGGTGAGCTTCCATACTTTGGAAGACCACAGTTCATGATCATGGTTTCCTTTACATTTTTACTATTTCTTTGGAGTTGGTTTTTGGCTATTGTTGGGGGCATGTCCCAACATTTTGTTAGTATTCAATTTTGGTTCATTATTTAGAAGGCTTTGTTAGGACTACTGTGGTTATTGGATGGTGTCATTTGATCGTTTGTCTGGTCTTCGGTGGTTGGTTATGAAAATGCAATAAAACTTTCTTAAGTTATTGCACGCAATCTTTTTATATGTTTAAAATTCATCTAACTTTGGGGTGTATTGTGTTTGGGTTGGGTAGGTGTATGGGGTAATCTCTGATCCATACGGGACTTGAGATACCCGGCATGCATGGCTAGGCCCTAGTTTGGATCGTGTCAAATTGGTATCAGAGCCTAGGTTTGGTGTCATTTGGTATCCAACAAAGTTGTGTCAAGTAGAGTCTCACACCATACTTATTAGAGAGAGGCTATGAGGCATTTAGGAATGTTTCCCTTTCTTGTTGATCCATTTCAAGTCGTAGAGTCTAACATCTTAAATTTTTCTTATTCTAATTTGTTATACTGGATTTTGTTGCTCCATTAACCTATTGACCTAGTTGGTGACATCTCAGCTACAATAGTTGGGTCCTGCGGGCATTGTTGTAAATTTGTCTGAGGCAATCAAAGTTGGACAATTTATGAGGTTGCATCCTCCTACTTTTACCGATACCAAAGTTAAGGAAGATCATCAGTATTTCATTGATGAGATGGAAAATATCTTCCACGTGATGTATACTTCAGATTTTTGAGAGAGTAGAATTTGCTACTTACCAATTGAAGGATGTGGCATACCAGTGGTATAAAGAGTAGGAGCAGTTTAGAGGTGAAGGTACTAATTTTTCCATATGGGATGATTTTTCTAGTGCTTTTATGGACCACTTCTTTCCTCAAGAGTTGAGGGAGGTGAAAGAAGAAGAGTTTGTCTATTTGAAGCAAAGAAGGATGACAATCAAAAAGTATGCCTTTAAATTCTATCAGTTGTCCTGGTATTCTCCCAAGTTGGTGTTTAAAAAGAGAGATAGAATGAGAAATTTCGCTTCTAGGTTGTCCTAAGACTTGATTCTTGAGAGTAAGGTTGCTTTGTTGAACAAGGACATGGATGTTTCTCAGCTTTTGGTTTATATACATCAAGTTAGGGAAGAGAAGAGAAAGCAGGTTGAAATTAGACAGGAAGAATAAGAAATTTTGGCATTTGAAATAAGAAAGAGGTCAATAGCAATATGGAAGAAATGTTATAAAGTGGCCCAAAAAGAAGTGGGGCAACTTTAGGTCCTATTCGACGGCTAGTGCTCCTTACCCAAAGTCCTCTAGTGACTGATATTTTCAGGGTGGCAATGGTTCTAGGGAACATAGTTCCCAATATCAGGCTAGTGGGGCTCAACCAGCTCTATCATATCCTCTCTACAAATTTTGTGGCCGACTGCAACATAGTTTCTGTGATGAGGAAAGGGACAGGTGCTTTAAGTGTGGTCAGCCAAGGTATATGTTTAGAAATGGTCCCGTGGGCAACGTTGCTTCTGGGGAAAATAAGGTTTTTGTTGCCTCTTCATCAGCTCATATACCAAAGGGTGACCCATTTAGGTCGGATATTAGTTGGAACCATCTCTATGCTCTCACTACCCGTCAGGAACCTAAGGTATCTCTTGACGTCATTACTGGTATGTTGAAACTCTTTTCCCATGATGGTGTACTATTTAGTTAATTTGGGGTGCACTCTTTCTTATGTGATCCTATTTATGGCTATTCATTTTGGTTTTGGTACCAAGTATATTTCGGACCACTTTTTTATTTCTACCCTGGTGGATGACTTTGTGGTGTCTAGAAGGGCCTATAGGGGTTTGTGGAATCGATGGATGGTAGAGGGACCTTGGTGGATCTGTTTGAATTAGACATGGTCAATTTCGATGTCATAGTAGGGATTGATTAGTTGTATTCATGCTATGCTTCTTTAGATTGTCAGACCCATAAGGTCATCTTTAATTTTCCTAATGAACCGATTGTTAAGTGGGAAGGTAGTTCCTAAGGGAAGTTTATCTCATATCTTAGAGCGGGGAAGTTGGTTTCTAAAGGATCCCTCTATCACTTAGTGCATGTTAAGGATTCTGGATCTGAAGGTCCTTCTTTGCAAATTGTCCTTATTGTCTGCGAATTTGCCGAGGTATTCCTTGGTGATCTTTCTAGTATTCCTTCTGATAGGTAGATTGACTTTGGGATATATCTTATTTTAGACACACGTCCTATCTTTAATACTCCTTATAAAATGACTTCGACGGAGTTTAAGGAACTTAAGGAGTAATTAAAGGACCTCTTAGACAAAGACTTCATCCGCCCTAGTGTGTCTCCGTGGGGTTCACTTGTTTTGTTCGTGCATTATAAGGATGGTTCCCTTCGGATGTGTATTGATATCGGCAATTGACTTAGGTCACAATAAAAAATAAGTACCCTCTTCCAAGGATAGATGATTTGTTTGATCAGATTCAGGGTGATAAGTATTTCTCCAAGATCGATCTTTAGTCCGGGTATCATCAGTTAAAGATTAGGGAAGTGAATGTCCCTAAGACCATCTTTCATACCCAGTATGGGTATTTTGAGTTCTTGGTCATATCTTTTGAGTTAACCAATGCCTCGACAGCGTTCATGGATTTGATAAATAGGGTCTTTTATCAGTTTCTGGATTTATTTGTCATTGTATTCATAGATGATATTTTGTTGTACTCTAAGAGTGAGGCATATCATCCTGATCACCTCCAAATTATATTACAGACCTTAAAAGATCAACAGTTATATGCCAAATTTTCAAAATGTGAGTTTTGGTTGAATGTTGTGTCTTATCTGGGTCACGTTGTATCCAGTAAGGGGATCATGGTGGATCCACATAAGGTGGTGGTGGTTAATAAGTGTCCTAGACCCACTACTCCAACCTATATTCGGAGCTTCTTGGGTTTAGTTAGTTATTACAGAAGATTTGTGGAAAGTTTCTCTTCTATTGCGGCCCCTTTGACTAAATTGACTCAGAAGAAGGTGAAATTCTTGTGGTTTGATGCTTGTGAGGGAAGTGATTAATATGTATTCATTATAGGTCTTCCTTGGTCTTGGAATTAGTTTGATTTGATTTGGTTCATCATGGATAAGATGACTAAGTCTGTGCACTTTTTGCCAGTAAGGACAAATTTCTCTTCTAAGGATTATGCCAAGTTGTTTTTTGAGGAAATTTTGAATTTGCATGGGGCGCCTGCTTCTATCATGGTACATAATTCACATAGCACTTTTGGCATTCATTTTAGAGAGGTTTGGGAACTAAAGTGAGCCTTAGTACTGCTTTCCACCCGCAGTCGTAGAGGCAAGCGGAAAGGACTATTCATACATTGGAAGATATGCTTAGATCTTTTGTGATTGACTATGGTAGTAGTTGGGTTGATCATTTACCTCTTGTAGAGTTTGCGTCTAATAATAGCTACCACTCTAGTATTGCGATGGCCCTTTTGAGGCTTTATATGGTAGGAGGTGTAGATCTCCTATTGGATGGTTTGAAGTCGATGAAAATGAGTGGTTTAGCCCTGACTTGGTTTACCAAGACATGGAGAAGGTGAAGGTGATTTAAGATAGGATTAAGACCACAGAAATTATCCAAAAGTCCTATATAGATGTAAGGCATAGGGAGTTAGAGTTTGAGGTTTGAGATTGAGTGTTCTTGAAAGTGTCTCCCATGAAGGGAGTGATGCAGTTTGGGAAGAAGGGGAAGCTCATTCCCTGGTATGTCAGCCCGTACTTGGTCTTGAAGAGGGTTGGTAATGTTGCATATGAGTTGGAGTTGCCTGCTAGTTTGAGTTTCATTCACTTGGTGTTCCACGTGTCGATGTTGAGGAAGTGTATGGATGATCTGACGCTGATTGTGCCTATCAAGGGTATTGGTATTTCATATTCCTTGTCTTATGAGGAAGTCCTAGTTGAGATTTTGGATAGACAAGTTTGTTGGATGCGAACAAAGAATGTAGCTTCGGTAAAGGTTCTATGGAGGAACCACAAGGTTGAAGAGGCAACTTGGGAAGCCGAAGAGGACATGAAGTCCAAGTATCCATTCTTATTCCCTATTCCAAACAATCGTACTTAAGGTATGTGTATTCCTTAATATTTTTTTGTCTTTGTTAAATGAAATTGTGATTTCCATGGTATCTTTGTTTTCTGACTTTGTTAAAAGAAAGTGTGGTTATCATGTTTGTAATTGCCTTAACCCATCATTCGAGGACGAATGATCCAAGTGGGGAAGTATTGAAATTCCTGAATTTTGGGCCTAGAAAATCTCTTGAGCTTTGAGCTCACAGCCTCAGTAATGACTCACCCTATCCGTCGTAAGGTGTCATGACAGGTCAGGTGGCCCTAGTCATAGGGTGTCCAGTAAGTTTGAACTAAGACATTATCTTGACTATGAGTTGAAGTCAAGTGTCGCAAGGAATCATAATGATTTGTAATGATCAAACCATAGGATGTCCAATGCTCACCCAATTGGGTTCTGCTATAACCACGACTTGAACCCTGTGAGTCGTAGGGTCACGTGATGAGTCAGTTTACTAAGTCATAAGGACAATAGTAAGTCGGGGTCCTGGAGACTATTTTGGTTATGACTTGTGGTGACAAGTCATAAGGTATGGTTACGAGTCGATGGGTCACTCGTCACCAAGGGTGACACTTTTTTAGTTTTTAAGCTGAGAGGACTTTGGACATTTTCCACTTTAACCCTTTTGAACCCACCACTTAAAACCATTTTTTGAGACTTCACTATCCTATTATTCTCTACCAAATACTCCTAAATACTCTCTAAATTTCTCCATTCAAGCTAATGTTAGGGTTCAAAGAGAGGTGGTCATCAAAGGTTCCAAGGGTACTTTCTTCCCCAAATTTCTTGGTATTTGAGGCATGTTACTCTTTCCCTATACTTGTACATTCTTATCTTCATGATTTGGATAAGGTTTATATGTTTTTGATGTTGGGTTTCGAACTATGGGTTGAGGGTTTAGAATGTAAATTGTTTAAATACTTCTCCTATGATATTTATGAAATTATTTTGCTTAAATGGATCATTGGTAAATGCTTTGGGGTGAATGGGGATAGTGGATGAACATGGATACAATGGAATCCCTAAATTGGTTAACATGGATAATAGGGGTACAAAGGAATTCCCAAATAAATTGATTTGGTTTGGAAATTGGTAACAACCTCAACCCACTTGCATAACTGGTTTTCAAATATGCATTATCATTTGGTTTGATGTATTTCTTGACATTAATGCATCTCTTACTTGGTTAATTGGACAATAATAGTTTTGAAAACCTTGCGGGGTACAAGAGAATCCCCCAAGTGATTTTTCTAATGGGGTCTATCGGGTACACGGGAAACATTAAGTTTTGGCTAATGACATTGCTTGCAAGCTATAGTTCGTATGATGATACCACTTAATAATGCCTTAATAATTGACTCCTAGAATTGGTGGTTAGGTTATGTATTAAATATTTTAAATTGGTCAATAATAGGTGTTGTGCTAGCTAGCCGTAAAGGTGTGAGTCTGAAGGACTAATACTAGAAACTCGTGTTTTCCTACATGAGGTTTGTGTTTGTGAAGTACAAAGGAATCCCCCAAGTGAACATATGTATATATGTATTATGGAGGGTGAAGGGTACAACAGAATCCCCACTCATCTATGATATCTCTGGTTTGTGCGGCTAACATGCACCAGGGCCCATCCAAGAGGTAATACTGGACTCATATAACCTGTGGGTGGATTTATGATGGCAACGCTTCACAACCTAGGTTAAGATTTTTTCGAAGTTCATGCTAAGCCCAGATCCCTACCTCATCATGTGTATATATATATATGTATAGGTATTTCATATTATATTATGTGTTGCTTGTTGTACTGGTTTGAATGGTTATCATGGCATTATTGTGTTCCTTTATCCCTGAGTTACATACTAGCGCTCCAACCGCTGACCGTATTCGAATGTTGTATCCCCATGCATTGCAGGAACTGGACATACTTCCACATCTTCTGCTCAGTGACTTGGATTCGAGATCAGCTAGCGAGTCATATTGAAGTGGTGAGCTTCCATACTTTGGAAGACCCCATTTCATAAATATGGTTTACTTTATGTTTTGACTATTCCTTTGGATTTGGTTTTTGGCTATTGTCGGGGGCATGTCCTGACATTTTATTAGTATTTAGTTTTAGTTCATTATTTAGAAGTTTTTCTTTGGACTACTGTGGTTATTGGGCGGTGTCGGTCAGTCGTTTGGCTGGTCATCGATGGTTAGTTATATATACACAATAAAACTTTCTTAAGCTATTGCACGCTATCTTGTTAAATGTTTGAAATTCATCCGACTTTGGGGTGTGTTGTGTTTAGGTTGGTTAGGTGCAAGGGGTGATCTCCAGTTCACACAGTACTTGAGATACCCAACATGGCCAGGCCCTGGTTCGGGTCGTGTCATTTTCACATCTCTGTTTCTCCCCATGATTGCATAGGATATCCTATCAGTGGCTCCAACCCGCTGGAAGGCTCTACTGATGCACAAAATTATATTTTCTGCACTGTAACTTTGAGGGCCTCTTTCACCTACAAATACCACAAAAACACATCATGCCTACATAAATACGTCTAAGATTATAATATTTCTCTTATTTTAAGCATTGAAAGTGCCATAAACCCATGTCATATAAGACACTATACATAACATAATAAGATCTATACCCAATTCAGTACATACCTTATATTTACACTTTGTTGCAACACACAATCACAACCATTAACTTACAATCCACTGGTTATTCATTTTGTATCATTCCAATACAAGTTATTTATATCAAATCACTAACACCTGGTCTTTGTAGCCAACAATAGTCAATGAATAATCACATGTTCAATACAAGGTGTTCACACATAATAAGGCCAGTATAGACCTTTAGTTATGACCTACAAGGGACGAGCTCATATAACAGTACCAGCGTAGTACCCAATCCAAGTAACAGTTTTAACCTGACATCTTATCCAAATAACAGTTTTAGCATGACATCTGATCCAAACAATAGTGTCGGTGTGACAAATAATTCAAATAACAATGTTAGTGTGACACCCAATCCAAATCATCGTCTCATTTAATAATCTAACACAATTTTCCATACATGATGGCAATCAACAAATCACAAGTATTCCCAAAGGCTAGTCACAGACATCTAACTCAAATATAAAGCACAGAGCAGATCAAGTATATAGCAGACTAACCCAACCCCATACATAAGTTAAATAAAAGCAAGAAGTTATCAAGACACAACTCTTAATCAGGTGATAACTAAATATGCATTCATAACACTTCAACTAAAAGACCCAATACTATTCTCTTCATATCAATCCATCATCAAGTTATTCAGATATTTCACTTACACAGAGAAATTTAGTCAACAGTAGTCAAAGACAATCGTATTCAATAGTTAAATCTAATCATCAGTCAAAAGCATATCCAGATACCAATCAATCAAGTATCTATTTTAGGAGTTCACATTCCACTAAAATTGAACTCTACACTCAAAATCAAAATACCTATTTCATTCATCAATCTAACCCTTTTTATTCCTATTGAAACTAGTAAATTCAGTCACTAACTAATAACCCTTACATTCCAGTCACCACTAAGTGCAAGACATTATTCCATTAAAAGATTATTCAATCACTTGTGACTTGACTCTATTTAACTTATAATTTTAGCTTGAGTCATACACCATTGCACATCTTAGTTTCTACCACTTAGCAAAACATGAATTTAGGTTCTTAAGTTATGACATCACATCCTCATATCACAATAAATTCTCCAAACTATCTTTTAATATAATATCTCATATTCCAAGCATAAACAATATCATACTCACCCTTTTTATGTATTAAAGACTAGCTTTATAGATTATAAGTTCACCTAATCCTCTATTCTTACCCACATTCACATATTAAGCTTGTAAATTATCAAGTAAGTCATAAAAATACAAACGCCCAAAAGAGATTCACACAACAATACTAAATTGGATGCTTATTACATCAATTAATATTTTATCCATCCAAACTCAGTGTCCATAGGCCTACACATGAAGTTTCATGACAAACTATAGTAATTACACGTACCTAATCCAACTCTGCTATACGTTAAACCATAACCTACCTTACCAAATATATTGGAACAAGTAAGCCACACCCAGGTTACTCTTTTGTTTCCTTCAAGCCTCCATTAGTTTGATCATCTTAAAATTAAAAAATTATAAGAACAATTAATTAGTTGCTCTTCTAATAACAACTTTAGAAATCCAACCCACTAATTTTATCAGTATTCATGGTCTAAAATATTACCCAAGGGTCAATTATCCATTAACTAGATTTACCATACTCAATCTATCTCCAATAATAGAGTGTTAAAGCTAAAGATTAGATTATTATTGAATTCAAAGTCCCCCAACCATAAATTTTATGTTTTAGAATAACAAATTCATGCCAGAAATCATTAGTTAACAATCTATAACTAATTCTAGGTGATATTAACACTAAACGTAGGTTTTCCCTAAAATCTCATTAACTTAGGGCTATAACCCCTAAGAATTTCACCATTAAAGATCATTCTAATGATTCTATGATGTTATTACATTGAAAGACGAAAAAGATGATAGAAGAACTTACTTCAACAAAGAATCTTCATCCTAGAACTTGTAAAATTGCCCCACTAGGACTTTGAAACAAAGCTTTTTAGTTAAAACCCCAAAAATTCCAAAAAGAACCCTATGTGCTATTTGTTTGTCATTACAGTAGCTAACTTTTGTAGCAGGAACGGTCTTTAGTACAATAGTCATAACTTTTTTACTCAGAAGCAAATTAATGAACGGTCAGAGGTATTGGAAAAAATACTCAAAGATCTTTTATTTGGTGGATATTGATCCTTGTAACTCTTTATATACTAAAAGGGGTGCTCATTTAAAGTTGATCCTAGTTTAAACTTAGCTCAAAACTCAGTCGTAAGAATACTTCCAACATAACTTTGTGTTGGGCGTATTGTATAAACTTGGTTCATATCTAATGCACTCCCATACTAAGGTTTGATCCTAAGACCTATGACAAATAAGTTTATTATAAATTTGTCATGGATAATTTTTAGTAATGATGGAATGGATCATTACAACATACAACCTAAGCTTTAATGCCAATTTGTCATGACACAATTCACAGATCGTGCGGACACCTAGCCGACTCTAACGTAGATAGGATAACCCTTGCCACCTATCATTTAATTAAATATGGAAGATATATTAAATAGATTTTAAATGATAAGTTCTCTAATGAAAAATCTCTTGTTCAAATACATTTATTACATAATTACATTACAAAAATAAAATAACAATTCCCCTGAACCTGATCTAAACCGGTACAAGAGCACTAATATAGGGAAAAGAAGACCCAGACACAGCATCCTTACAAGAGTAAGATAATAGGAGCTACTGAAGAATAACCTCTATTGTGCCAACAGAAACTCCAACTGACCTGTAACATGGTTGTATCTCTAGATGGAGATATAGTAAGTATAGTATTAGTACAACTACATGTACTTGTAGGTATCATCGACCGACTAGGGTTAGAAACAAATAACAACAATCGAAAATATGGATAAAGTCATAGCCATAAAATAATATATCTATATCACTAAACCCTCGTAATTCCCTTTTTATAAGTTTACGAACTCTTGCTTTACTCCATCTCTAACAACAATTATGATCTTACACACATACAACTAAGACCCACTAATTCACACCTTAAGTCTACCAATAAGAAAACTAGTCTTGCACTCTAGAACACAACATGGACAAGACCAGATTACCCAATAACCCACAGGTATGTATGTATAAATATGTATGTGTGTGCGCGCATGTATAAATTTTGCATACCTAAGTTAAGATCGACTCAAATCAAGGCATACCTTACAACCATGCACCTAGGTCCATTTACTCACTTAATAAGTTAACTACACAATAATAACTACAATAAGCATGTAAAACAAATAAATAATATGAATACATAAATGCAAGGTGTGCACACATACTAGAATTAGAAAGGACTCTTAGCTATGACCTATAGAAGATGAGCTTATCTATGTACTAGTATTAGAGTGGTACTGAATCCATATAATAGTGTCAACGAGACACCTAATCCATATGACAATGTTGGGATGACTCCCGATCTGTACAACCCCATCTCAATATTTATAATCTTAACCCAATGCTTAATGTATGATGAAGATTCAACAATCTCAAGTAGTGCCAGAAGGCTAGTCACAACATTCACCTTATATATGTAGAATCACTCAATTCAACATCATATCAGATGGCTATTACTTACCCAACATAAAGGTCATACCCACTGATCACCATCTATACTTATATCAACTAACAACTTGAATCAATAATACTAGACTATATATCTCCCTTCTCTTATTCTCTACTACATCTATTTCCATTCTATCATGCACAACAATCCCCGATATAGTTCACTATCCCCACATCTTCTTTCGACTCCTCTTAAACTTACCAAGGATTTATAGACACTTATTGACTACTCCCTCCCTGTCAATTTAGACTATACCGATCTCTTTGACCTATCAAAATGCATATTTTAGGCCCTAAATTCACATTTATCATCTCATATGTATCCCACAAAACACTCCCATTTATCATCGTCTCTATATCTCATGCAAGCCTTATACCTTTTGACAAATAAAGAGCAATAAAGTTCAATAATTTGGTAGGCAACAATACTATCAATTCATTTACTTAGTTTAGGTTATCATTTAATCCATCCAAACTCCACACCGATAGGCCTACTCATGAAATCTCCCAATATAACTATTATTATTACATCTATCTAGCCCAAATCTACCATAACTTACCTCGTAGATGAGTTTTACTACTTTGGAGAGAAAAGAGTTGTTCTTTGCATGCCCCACCCTACATCAATGCATGGAAATCACACCAAAAATACTTTAAAAATTTCCCTCTAGAGCTTGGCCTCTAACCCCTTTTCATTCTAAGAATAAGCTTCTCTTGAGGTATTTTGAGAGGAGAAAACAACATAAGAAGTCTTAGTTGAGTGGGGTTTTAGATAACCCTCGAACAACTTACTGCCGAATTATCATTATAGTGACACTTCTGCTATAGCGGTAAATCTATCGTTGCAGCAATGGGCCAGTAGGCTTGGCCTAATTTTTGAATTTCGACCTACATTAATTTGGCCCACTACTTTTCCCAATAAAATAATTCTTACAAAGTCCAAAAGAAGATTTCTTGGTCAAAATATTTTTCTGGGATGGTTTTATCATAACAACGATTTGGGCTATTACACAAGTATATCGTGAGACATGATCATTAAATAGAATAAAATAACAATAGCCATATATAGATTAAATAGGTACAGGACCCCATAAATTATTGTGAATCAAATCAAATGTAGAGTTTTATTAAGTAGTAGTACAAGAAAAAAATAGTTTATGGCTTTTGGATTTAGCATAATTTCACAAGGTAATTTTGATGATAGAATCCATATTTCTTACTCAAATGATGACAAAATTGTAACATAGAGGAAGGTTTTTAAGCATACGGATGCTCAAGATGATGATGCAAATTTATTTGAGTTTGTAATGTCTTCTTTATAGGTAGAAAAGAAACATGCATGGTGCGTTGTTTGAGACATGTACAACTGGAACATTCTCCTAACTTTACAACCCTTGGTATTTACTTTTCCTATCTCCAGATTTTGAACAACATAATTAAGATTTGAGAATAGTCCAAGATAATTTTCTTCTACTAATTACCCAATTGAAATAAGATTAGTAGTGAGTTTAGGGGAAAAAAGACATTAGTGAAGCAAGATACATTTCCAATGCAAGGTGTAGGTAATCTATCATCATTTGTTGTGACAATAGGATAATTTTCTTATGGATTTGATAAAGAGTTTAAATTATGGATATATTTTTTCATATGGTTAAAATCACCCAAATCTATATGCCAAATATTTTATTTCCTATTATCGGGATAGCAACTATGAGAGCGTTGGAAATAGCCCTAAGGAGATCAGCCACGATTGGCTTATCTTTTGAAATGCTTTTAGAATCAAGGCAGATGGTGGTGTGATCTCTTCTTGACTCCCATAAGCTTTGAACGCTTGATAAGCTTTGTGCTTGGATTAATGTGTGTTTGGGTGCCGACTGCACTTAAAAATTATATGTCTAGGCATTTTGTAATAATTGCATATATTTCTCTTCTTGCAATGTAATCCAATACGAGCCATACACTTTAGTCAAAGCATTATGATCCAGAATTTTGAGATAAACTTTAAATGTAGGGTTTATGGATGTCGTTTGAAGTATACATGGTTGTGCCAATTATCGGATAAATCCATGGTTTCTAAAGTGTGGATGTGTGTCTCCTCATGAATGAGTTCTCCAAAAACTCTTCTTTATCTCCAACATAACTTCTTTGAAACTTGTGTAAGAAATATTTCCACCAGAACTTTGATCCTGTTTTGACCAAATTGCCATAAGACTCGAATAATAACTCTGAATGTCTTTATCTCCCTATTTGTATTATGAAAGAGTATGTTCTAATTTAAAATCATGAGCATGGTTACAATGGGAATAGACCTTTTTAAGGTGCTTCCACATCTCTGATGCCAGGTTGAACAGACGCAGATTTACTGCAATATTTGTGTGTACGGAATTAAGGATCCACGAAATGACACGAGCATTATTAGTGTGCAAACCTTGTTTTTCCTTGTCTTCATTTAGCTCAATAGTTGACCCATCCAAGATTCCAAACAAGCTTTTCCCTTGAACAAAGATCTGAAAATAAAATTCCCACATTAAATAGTTTTTCCATCAATTTTGGTAGACAAAATATCATGAGAACTATTGATAACTCAAAATGAAAAAGGTTGAAAATTATTTTGTATTTTTGTTGATTAACAATTGATAAACTATAGACTATTTATATACAAAAAATTTTAATTACAAGCATGATTCGTGTATTATATCTTGCACAATATCAGCCTATATTTGCAAAATATCAGTCCATATGATTTTGCATAATTAAAGTAAAATGTTCTGGTCAATCGTATGGAGTAAGATACGATCTTTTGGAATCATATTTGATATGGTCAACATCTTAGTTTTTTAAACAATATATGTCTACACAAATAACGAATCATCCATGTCACAAGCACTACATTATTGTGATTATGCTCAATTGGTTAAACAGTTTGAGTGATCACATTAAGACTCAGAATGTAGGTGAAGTGTCACGACCCAAACTAGGGTCTGGCCATGACGGGTATCTCAAGACCACTATGGACCGAAGACCACCCCCATCGCCTGACCTCATGAGAACAATAATAATTATAATAAATAATGCAAAACCCAAGTAAACAGTAATAAGGAAATAGATAAATAACTCAATGAAACTAAGTGTCAAAGTAATATCCAACCAACCCATATTTCTCCACAATAGCCTTTAAAACCTGAATACCAAATGGTTCGGGACATACCCCCAACCATGACCAAGAGAATCCAAAAGTACTAAGGCAAAATAAAAGAATATGGAAATGATAAGGCCTTCCAGAGGATGGAAGTTGACCACTACACAACTACTCTATGAACGTGCTAATCCAGCTAACGTTGCATAGGGGTAAAATAAGTGTCTTCGGACCCTACATTATGAGACAATGTAGCATCCTTGGACGATTAGCGGGGTGAGCGCTAACATGTAACTCAAGGAAAATGATGACATAGTGCCATGTCCAAAGATCAATCAAAACCACAATGCACACATTTATATATATATATGAATAAGATGTCGAGATAAGGAATGAGGTTTAAGCATGAGATTTAAAACCATTAACCTAGACTACGTAGCTCTAACCATCCTAAAAACACCCACGGGCTATATGGGTCCAACTTTCCCCATTGAAAGGGCCCCAGTGCATGTTAGCCATACGAACCGGAGAAATCCTAGAAAGGACAAAACCACCGAGGATCCAACCATTCCAAATATATATATATATATATAATGTGTGAACTACGCACATGATCATTAAGACCCTCATGCCAGTAAATATGGTTTCCAATATTGGCTCCTTCAAGACCTCCACCTTCCACAGCGAGCTACATAACCCTCTTTACGCCTAAATTAAAATAATTTACACATATTATTACTACCATTAACCAAAGAGCCATTCATTTAAGGCATTAACCATTTGGTATTGTCATACCAATATGCTTGCAACCTAAATCACATATGTCAAATCAATTCACACAACCATGTTGACTCCCCAAGTTCCATTAAAATCCAATCCATGGCCACCAAGGCCTTTTAAAACTATTTAAATAACCATTTATCCACTAGTGAAATGCATTGAGTTCAAGAACAAGTTAAACCATACAATTTTTCCATGAGTTAAATCAGACATAAAATGTCTTGAGATACATGAGAAAACAAGCCAAAATTTATTCAATTTGGAGAAACCAATGTTTCCCATTTCAATTATTTAATTAAAGTACCAATTTGATTCCAAAAACACCAATATAAAGCATGGAAAATCAATTTAAGTCTCGGACAAGTAATTAAATCAATAACAACCAAAGCCCCTCAATCCAATTTCAAAATACACAGTTAAATCACATAGAAATCCATCAAATAAATGTCACAATATAAAATTAAAGTTTGGGGAAAAGATACATGCCTTAAACACACAAGAATTCAAAGTCAATTTGAAACTTGGAGCCTGGATGATGAATTCTCAATGAATCCCTTGAGTTTTCTTGAGTTTTGAGTTTAAGAGTGAAAGAGAGTAATTTTATCCTTGAAAGCTAAAGAAAATAAGCTTATTTTATGTTCAAGGATCGTACAAGGGTGAAAAGACCCAAAAGCCCCTCACCCCAAGTGAATAAAAATAAAACTGCACGAAAATTTGGCCTTGGCGTGGCACGCAAATATTGCAGAGGCTATCCTCCATGCCATGCCAATATTACTAAGGGTAGCCTCCATGACACGGTAAAAAACATGGAGGTTAACCTCAGTGGCACGTTGATATTACGGAGGCTTACTACCTCGATGTCCCAAAGTTTCCCTGAACCCATTTCAAAATTTTTGAAACCTTCCCCAAACACCCTTTTAACATCCTTAAATACAATTCAAGTGAAAATTGATATTTTGAACTTGAGAAAGTCAAAAATAAAATGATGTAAAATTTAAGGGTCTTACATTATCCCCACTTTAGGATCCTTCGTCCCCAAATATTAAGTTAGGACACTTTTAGTAGGAGAATAGCTAGAATACACCAGAATTAAATAACAACTCAAAAAATGACTAGAGGGATATGAAACTCATACTCTTAATTGCTTTCATCCAATCCGGGGAACAAGTATGGATATTTAGCCTTCATATCTTCCTCATCTTCCCATGTAGCCTCTTCTACCTTTTGGTTTCTCTAAAAGACCTTCACAAAAGCTACATCCTTGGTCCTCAATCTATGAACCTGCCTATCCAATATCTCAATCGAGATTTCCTCATAAGATAAGGAATCCATAACACCAACATCCTCAATAGAAACTATCTTGGAAGGATCACCGGCACACTTTTTCATCATGGACATATAGAACATGGGATGAATAGAACCCAAATGCGCAGGCAAGTCCAACTCATAAGCAATATTCCCAATTCTCCTTAAAATCTAGAATGAACCAATGTAACAAGGATTGAGCTTCCTCTTCTTCCCAAATATCATGACTTCTTTTATATAAGTCACCTTTAGGAATACCCAACCATTCACTTTGAACTCCAACACTTTTTTCCTTACACTCATATAATACTTTTGGTGACTTTGGGTAGTCTTAAGCCTTTCTCTAATCACTTTCATCTTCTCCATGGCATGATAAATTGAGTCAGGACCAACAACCTAGTCTCACCAACCTCAAACCACCTAATAAGAGACCTAAACCTTCTACCATAAAGACCCTCGAAAGGAGTCATCTGAATGCTTGAATCACAACTATTTTTATATGTAAACTCAATAAGAGGCAAATAATCAACCTAGCTACCCTTAAAATCAATCACACAGTCCCTTAGCATATTCTCTAAGGTTTGAATAGTATGCTCTACGTGTCTATCCGTTTGGCGGTGAAAAGTGGTGCTAAGGTTCACCTATATACCCAAGCCTTTCTAAAATGAATGCCAAAAGTAAGATGAAAACTGCGTACCTCGGTATGAAATAATAGACACCGGCACACCATGCGGCTTCACAATCTCCTGAATGAACAATTTGGCATAATCTTATCCTGAGTAGTTAGTCCTCACAGGCAAGAACTGAGCGAACTTACTCATTCTATCCACAATGACCCAAATCGAATCTTATTGATTTCGAGAATGCGAAAGACCCATAATAAAATCTATATTGATTATCTCCCACTTTCATATAGGCAACTCTATTTCTTGAGATATGCTACCAGGCCTTAAGTGCTCAACCTTAACTTGTTGACACACCATACACTTAGCAATAAAATTTTTTACATCCCTCTTCATATTGTTCCACCAATATATCTTCTTTAAATCATGGTACATCTTAGAAGAACCTGGTTGAACTATATATCTGAACTCATAAGCTTTAGTAAGAATCCTTTCCCATAGCCCATTAATATCTAAAATACACAACCCACCTTGGTACTTTAGGATACCATCTCTCCCAATCTCGAGAGCCATAACCTTTTGTTAACCCACAACATCCTTAATCTGCATAAGAATGGGATCCAAAACTTGCTTCTCTTTCACCTTAGCATTAAGAGATAATTTGACCACTTCTTGAACAATGACTCATCCATCTTTAAAGTCCAAAATACAAACTCCCAAGTTAGACAATCTATGAATGTCCTTCACTAATCCATTTTTTCCTCATCAACATGGGATAAGCTCCCCATAAATAACCTGCTAAGAGCATCATCGACAATATTAGCTTTACCATGGTGGTAGTGAATACTCATATCGTAATCCTTGACCAATTCAAGCTACCTTTTTTTCTAAGATTTAATTTTTTCTGCATGAACACATACTGTAAGATCTTATGGTCCAAAAAGATATCCACATGCACCCTATATAAATAATAGTGCCAAATCTTTAAAGCAAAAAACACAGCCGCCAAATCTAGATCATGAGTCGGGTAGTTCCTTTCATGAACCTTAAGCTGTCTAGAAGCATAGGCCACAACCTTACCATGATGCATCAATACACAGCTCAGTCCCATATGAGGCACATCACAAAACTTAACAAAAGCATCAGTATCCTCGAGCAAGGTCAAAATTGGCACAGAAGTCAGTTTGTCCTTCAACTTCTCAAAGCTACCCTCACAAGCATCGAACCACAAAAACTTAACCTTCTTTTGAGTCAATCTAGCCAATGGAACAACAATAGAGAAGAGATTCTCCATAAACCTCCTATAATACCTGTCCAAGCCCAAGAAGCTCCTAATATTGGTCGGATTCGTGGGTCTTGGCCATTTCTTCACTGCTTAAACCTTTTATGAATCCCACCTTGATCCCCTCACTAGAAACATAATGACTAAGAAAAGTCAGAGCATTCAAACAAAACTCACACTTAGAAAAATTTGCATATAGCTTCTGATCCTTAAGGTCTACAACATAATTTGGAGGTGATTGGCATAGTCTTCCTCATTCTTAGAATACACCAAGATATCATCAATAAACACTATCACAATCGAGTTTAGAAACTTTCTGAAAACCAAATTCATAAGATCCATTAACGCAGTCAGAGCATTAGTAAACCCAAATGACATAATTAAAAACTTGTAGTGAGTATACCGGGTTCGCAAAGTCTTGGGAATATCAACCTCCTAAATTTTTAACTGATAATACCCCAAAATAAGGTCAATCTTAGAAAAGCATCTAGCTCCCTAGCTGGTGGAAAAGGTCAGCAATCTTAGGAAGACGGTTTTTATTTTGCATTGTCACCTTATTCAACTGACGGTAATCTAAACACATCTAAGGACACCCGTCTTTCTTATGCACGAATACCACAGGAGCACTCTACGGGGAAAAATAAGGATGGATGAAGCCCTTATCAAGAAGATCTTTTAACTACTTTTTTATCTCCTTCAACTCAGCCGGAGCCATTCTATAAGGAAGAATAGAAATAGGACAAGTATCCACAAGAAGATCAATCCCAAATTTTATTTTCCTATTGGGTGAAACTCCAAGATGATCATTGGGAATTACTTCAGGAAACTCATTAACCATGGGGACAGAATGCAAAGAAGGACTTTTAGAGTTAAAATCCTTAGCCCAAACTAGATGATATAGACACCCTTTTGAAATTAATTTCTTAGCTCTAATATAAGAGATGAACCTCATTTTAGGTACTATAGAACATCTCTCCCACTCTAATACCAGGATCATTCAGAAAGTGGAAACTTACCTTTCAGGTCCTATAATTAAGAGAAGCATAGCAAGAATAGAGTCAATCCATACCCAAGATTACATCAAAGTCTACCATATACAACTCTATCAAATCCAGCAATGTCTTTGTATGAAAGATAGACACTACACAACCCTATAGATTTTTCTGGCCATAATAGAACACCTATCGGGGTAGATATAGAAAAGGGGTCAAAAATACTCTCAGGACCAAAACCAAAATGTGCTACCACATAAGGGGTTACATAAGTAAGGGTAGACCCCGGATCAAGCAAATAATACGTGTTATGAGAGAACAGTTATAACATACCAGTAACAATATCTAGAGATACCTTAGATTTCTGGCGAGTAGTAAGTGCATTGAGGCGATTCCAGATAGTTTCGGTAGCATAAGTAGCGCTCTTTGGCATAGAGCTGAAGACACGGCAATCAAACCATTATTAGCTCTAGTACAAACCTTGGATGAAGGACAATCCCATTGCATGTGACCCCTATCTGATCATAATTATAACACGGATTCCTTCTCTCTTTATAATAACCATAATGAAGCTGCTAATAAAAATAACAAGTAGGATAAGGTGGGGCTGATTGAGCTCCACCATCCTAAGACTGGGCACCCTATGCCTTAGAACCAGTGCTAGCCTGAGAACAATGGTCACCCGAAGGCTAAGATAAGGAGCACTAGCATACAAATAAAAATTACCCCAGTTTTATTTCTTGGTCCACTGTCTACCATATCTCCCATTATTTTGCTGACCCCCACCCTATTCTGAATACTTGAACTTCTTATTCTACCTCTCTCTAATTTCTACTTATTTTTTCTCATTCTCAACCTGCTGCATATAAACCACAATCCTAGAGATGTCTATATCATTATTAAACATTGTAGCCCTGTACTCCCATACCAAGTCACGGGACAACCCAGAAGCAAACTTCCTCATCTTAGATCTCTAACTAGACACCAACTCAAGAGCATAATGAGACAACTGCAGAAATTTCAATACATACTCTATCATACTCATCCTTTCCTGCTTTAGATTAACAACTGCTCATCTTTAGTTTCCCTCAACTTTTGGGGAAAAAAGTGATCAAGAAGGACACCCAAAAATTCATCCTATAATGTCGACTCTATATCATAAACCCTCAACTGCTCCCACTCCTCATACAACTGATAGGGTATATCTTTCAATAGTTATGCAACAAACTCTACACCATTAGAATTAGTAGCATGCATCACTATAAAAATCTTTTCGATCTCAACAACAATCTCCTAAGGATCATCCTCCACCTTAGAGCCTGTAAAGGTTGGGGTATTTAACCTCATGAACTAGCCAACTCAAGAAACCTCAGACGAAGGAGCAAGAAAACTAACATAATCAAATTGATGAGACTAAGATGTCACCAACTAAGTGAGCAAATAAATAGACTGGCGGAACTTCGCATTAGAGATGTCCTCTTGAGGTGGATGATCATAAGCATCACTACTGTGGGAAGCATGAGGAATACTAGTAGAGACAGGTGGAACTCCACGTGGAGCAGTGCAATCAGAAACAGGGACCCTAACTGGGACTTTACTCCATACACAGGGCGAGTTCCCTCTACATTGTCCTCAAGTAGGACAGAGTTCCCAACAGAGTTCCTACGAATGTCAGATCTTTGAAGAGGCATAATCTGAAATGTGAAGAAGCCAGGAGTCAAAGAAGTTTCATAACACTAGACTCTATAACCCAAAAATACAACACAAAAAAGGAAAACATTCCTAAATACCTTGTAGTCTCCTCTTTATAAGTGTGGAGCACTACACACCTATAAAAAGATCTTTACTCAATACATATTTGTGGACACCCAATAACTCTAAATCATGCTCTGATGCCAATTTTGTCATGACCCGAACCAGGGCCTAGCTGTGACGGATATCTCAAGCCCACTGTGGATTGGAGACCACCTCATCGCATAACCTTATGAACATAATAATAAGTATAATAAATAATATGAAAGTCAAGTAAATAGTAATAAGGAGATAGATAGATAACTCAATAAAACTAAGTGTCAAAGTAATAACCAACCAACCCACATTTGTCCACAATAGTCTCTAAAATCGAAATACCAAATAGGTTAGGACATGAACCCGACCATGAACAAAAGAAGCTAAAAGCACTAAGTTAAAATAAAATAATATGGAAATGATAAGGTATTTCGGAGGATGGAAGCTTACCACTTCACAACTACTCTACGAACGTGTTAATCCACCTAACGTTGCACAGGGGCAAAAGAAGTATCCTTAGACCTTACATTATGAGACAATGAAGTGTCCTTGGATGATTAGTGGGGTGATCACTAGCATGTAACTTAGGGGAAATGATGACATAGTTCCATGTCCAAAGATCAGTCAAAACCATAATGGAATCATTTATATACATATATTTATAAGATGTCGGGATAGGGAACAAGGTTTAAGCATGAGATTTTAAAACCATTAACCTGGCTTGTGTAACTCCAACCATCCTAAAAACACTCACGGGCTATATGGGTCCAGATTCCCACACCTGAAGGTCCCCCTATGCTGACAAATATGGTTTCTAGTATCGGCCCCCTGGAACCTCCACCTTACATGACGAGCTACACAATCTTCTTTAAGTCCAAATTAAAACTATTTACACACATTATTCCAATCATTAACCCAGGAGTCATTCATTAAGGCATTAAGCACTTGGTATCGTTATACCAAGCCAAATCAATTCACACAACCACATTGACTCCCCAGGTTCCATTAAAATCCGATTCATGTCCACCAAGGCCTTTTAAAACTAATTTAAATAATTATTTATCCATTAATGAAATGCATTGAGTTCAAGAACAACTTAAACCATGCACTTTTTTCATAATTTAAGTCAAATTCATAAAGTGGGTCGAGGTACATGCAATTCCAAGCCAAAATTCATCCAATTTAAGAAAATCCATATTTTCCATTTCAACCATTTAATTAAAGTACCAATTCAGTCCCAAAAATACCAATTTAAAGCATAAAAAATTAATTTAAATCATGAAACAAGTAATTAAATTAGTAACAACAAAAACCCCTCAACCCAATTTCAAAATCCACAGTTAAATCATATGAAAATCTATAAAATAAATTCCACAATGTAAAATTAAAGTTTAAGAAAGAGATACATGCCTTAAAAACACAAAAATTCAAAGTCAATTTGAAACTTGGAGGTTGGATGATGAATTCTCTATGAAACCCTTGAGTTTTCTTGGGTTTTGTGTTTGAGAGTGAAAGAGAGTAATTTGATCCTTGAAAACTGAAGGAAATAATCTTATTTTACGTTTAAGGGTGTTATAAGGACTAAAAAACCCAAAAATCCCTCATTCAAGTGAATAAAAACAAACTGCACAAAAATTAGGCCTTAACGTGGCATGCTAATATAGCAGAGGCTATCCTCCGTGTCATACCAATATCGTGAAGGGTAGCCTCCATGACACAGCAAAAATGCAGAGGTTAACCTTTGTGGTACATTGATATCGCGCAGGTTTACTGCCTCGATGTCCCAAAATTGCCCTGAATCTTTTTTGAAAAATTCAAAATCTTTTCCAAATACCCTTTTAACATTTTTAAACACAATTCAAGTGAAAAATTGATATTTCAAACACAGAAAGGTCAAAATAAAACTATAAAAACTGTAAGGAACTTACAAGAAGTGACCAACCTCACTTGCATGAGAGCTAAGGAGACCGTGATTAGCTCCACCCTGCACTCACACTCATAGGTGCCAAATTAACGAGCTACAATAATTGTACCTACTAAAACAACTAAATTATTAAGTACACCATAATTTAGCAAGGAATAAGAAGGGGTAAACCACATATATGGCCTCCATAGCGGGTTGATTTGCTTTTTGTCCCCCATAAGAAAAGTCCTATGAAACTATCCGTCCTTCTCTTTTATGTATAGAACAAATACTCATTTGCACATCTATACCTCAAATAGTTTTAAACAACTCTCCAAGTTTATTTTGCTTTCAAATACTATTTTTTTCTTTTTTATTTTACTTTGATTATTATTTTTTCTTTTCTCTTTTTTTATTTTATTTTTTAATTTTTCTCAACCTTTACCTTTTTTCCTTTTCTCGTCTCAACTTTTATTTTTTTTTATTTTTTTAATTTTTCTCAACCCTTATTTTTTTGGACTTTTTTTCTTCATTTTTTCTTTTATTCTCTCAACTTCTATTTTTTCTTTTTCTCTTTTTTATTTTCTTTGATTTTTATTTTTATTTTTTAAAAATGTTTTTTCTTCATTTTTCTTTTTTCTCAACTTTAGTTATTTTTATTTTCTTTGATTCCTTCCAAACAATAAGTTATGCCCTATGGGCAAAGGCTAACGCTAAAACATTGTGTCTTGATTTTTGTGATGTTCTATAAATTTTACCTTAGAGGCAAGACTTAGCCAAGAACTTTCAAATAACAAGTTACGTCCCATGTGTAAGAATTGACACTACCACATTGTGTTTTTAGTTATGAGATTTTTTGTAACTCTTGTCTTAGAGGCAAGACTTAGCCCAATGACTTTCAAACAATAAGTTACGCCTCACGGGCAAGAGTGAACACTGCCATATTGTGTCTTAATTTTTGATATATTCTATAAATCTTGCCTTAGAGGCAATACTTAACCCAAAGACTTTCAAACAACAAGTTACATCTAATGGGCAAGAGCTTGCACTACCACATTGTGTCTTGATTTATAAGATCCTCTATAACTCTTGCCTTAGAGGCAAGACTTAGACCAAGGTCTTTCAAACAACAATTTGCTCTGTGAGAAAGAGTTGACACTATCACATTATGTTTTGATTTATGAGATACTCTATTAGTCTTGCCTTTAATATAGGACTTAGCCCAAGAACCTCTCAAAGAACAAGTTACGCCCCATTGGTAAGAGTTGACACTACCACATTGTGTCTAAATTATGAAATGCTCTATTAGTCTTGTATCTAAAAAAAGACTTAGCCCAAGAACCTTCCAAAAAAATAAGTTACTCCACATGGGAAAGAACTAATACTACTTCATTATGTCTTAATTTATGCGATACTCTATAACTCTTGCCTTAGAGGCAAGACTTAGCTCAAAAAATTTCAAACAACACATTATGTACCACGAGCAAGACCTAACGCTATCACATTGTGTATTGATTTATGAGATGTTATATAACTCTTGTCTTAAAGGCAAGACTTATCCCAAAGGACTTCCAAACAATAAATCACACCCTTAAATTTATTTTGATGTCAAAGAAAGAAGATTCTTTTGGCGGATTATCCAACCTTGTGTTCATTAGCAACTATAATAGAAGTTGAGGAAAAAAGAGAAGAAAAAAATAAAGATTGAGAAAAAAAAAAGAAGTGGAGGAAAAAATAAAGGTTAAAAAATGAAAAAAAAAAAAGATTGAGAAAAACAAAAATGAGAACAAAAAAATAAACATTGAGAAAAATTAAATAAAGAAATTAGAAAAAATTAAAAAAATAAAGGTTGAATTAAATGAATTAGAAAAAAATAGAAGTTAAAAATAAATAATTTTTGAGAAAAAATAAAAAAGTAAAGAAAAAAAATTAAAAAATAAAAGTTGAGACAAATGAATTAAAATAAGTAAAAAATTAAGAAAATGAAAAAAAACAGAAGTTGAGCGACAAATGAGCATGGAAAGTGTAAAAATATTTGAGGCATAGAGGAGCAAAACTGTATTTGTGTTATACATAAAAGGAAGAAAAAGTAGTTTTTAAAAACTATTCTTATGGATGACAAAAAAGCAAAGTCACCCACTATGGAGGTCATCTCAAATATTGAAGCGGAAGCTCCTTGGACAACACTGGTGGGTTTTGACCCATTATATCATTTAGACTTTGTTGACGCTAAATTTGGACCATTGGCATGGAAAAAATACGTGGAGTAAAAAATAGGAGAAAGGACATAGGCTGGCTACTCAAAAAAATATGGGTAACTTACATAAATTCCTGAATGTTTAAGTGTTATAACACTTTATCGCAACAATTAGTTAAATTACATCATATTCGGGATTTTTAAATTTGTGAACATATGTTATAACGTGATACATATAATTAGTGATACATTTAAAATAAAAAAAAACATTATTTTAGGAAGTAACGGATTCAATTATTACAGGGAGTAAAATACGCACAAAATGTGGAAATGATAAATCTGTGTATTACAATGATACATTTCGTAAAATTACTCACTAATCATTAAAATTCAATATCACACCAAAATAAATAATTTACATATGTCAAACATATGTTAAATCTATCAAATATTTATAAATAAACATATGTTAAAGTTGTATCAATTAATGATAATTTGGGAGAGATTTTATGTGATGAAATATTTGAGAAAAAAATCTTCAAAGATAAATAGATTTCATGCATTAATTGTGGAGTAAAGGTAGGGTGGGGATTTTATTCATATGTATCAAGAGTAAAATACAAAATTCAGAATTTTAAGTAATTGCTTAAAAGGTAGGGGATTTTGGGTAATAAGGTCTCTTAGGTTTGTGATTTTGTATAATTTATCCAAAAAATATTGGCCCATGTTTGGGCTTATGGACAATCTATGGCCCGTCGGCCAAACTATTGTCGTTGAATGGTCATTAGGTTATTCGATCATATTGATCGTTTTCACTCTTTTTCAGTTTGGGTCATTCGGCGTTTTTTTTAAATTGTTTCATTTTTTATTTTTTATTTTGCTACAAATTTTTTGACTAAAGGCTTTTCTTTTTTTTCTAGGTTGTTTAAAAATAACAATTAAATACAATTGTATAAAAATAGTATAACTGTTGTATAGAATAAGTACATATATATGATATGTGTATAGAAATCATATAGTTATATCAAATATGTATATTTATAATATATATATATATATATATATATATATAGTTGTTATATAAAATACATATCCGAATAATAATTGCAGCCAATATAGTATAGAATGTGTATAACAATTGTATAATTTCTATATAGAATATATATAAAAAAATATATATAATTGTTATATAGTATGTGTAAAAATGATACCAGATTACAGGATCTGAGGGTTCACGGTAATCTGCTCGGCCATCCAAACCTAAAATTTAATAGCGAAAAACTAAAATGGAAATCTAACCGAAATATACAAGAATTTCATATAGCTTATTGACTATATGAGAGTTTTACACAAACAAAGAGCCTGTCAAAACATAATACATACTTGAGTTGAGCCCATGTATCTAGTAGTTCTAACCCTGAAGAAGGACGCACTTTTCCTCAATTTTAACGGGCTTAAAGATTCATGTCTTGCTATACGTAGTGTAACGCCTTGAGTCTGTACCTCGGACGCTACACGGTGCTCATAATCCAGAAAGACCAAAAGCTAACCCATGACTGATACCTGTTGCATTAGCTGAATATTAATATTGTAATATGCAGAAATTAGGTGGAAAACATTCCATAAGGTTCAAAACTGTAACAAAAACTGAATACGGTATAACAATACCAAAACTGAAACATTTGTCTGAAAACACTAGTCTGAAAAGCCTCTAAACTATGTGAAATGTGGAGTGGATGGGAAAAGTCCCCAACTAACTCCGGCTACTAAAATAAAACTGAAATACAGAAATGATAATCATGTCCTCGAACTATGAGGACTCACCACTAACTCTGACTGCTGAAGATTTGCAACTGCTAGGGATAATCGGGAGTTCGTGTGTCTAAACCTATGATATAAGATATCATAGCGCAAGGGAAAAGTATGCGTCAATAATTTTAATGTACTGGTATGCTAAGTGAGGTAGGCTGAAATGTGTAGGTTCATATGCATGGACAATACTGACTGAATGGCATGAATACAACTGAATAAGAGTACATGGATGAATACGTAAAAGGTAACTGAGATCGTGATAACACTGAATACAGAGTCTGAATATTGGTTAACTGATATCTGAGTATACTGATATTGAATTACTGATAACTGAATGACTGTATCTGTCAGTCATGATTTTGTGGAACTATACTGAGTTTCGTACTAAACTGAGTGACTGTGTTTCACAATCCTGAATTTGTAGAACTGAACTGAGTTCTATACTGAGACTGAATCTGAAACTGAGACTGTGAGAGGTAATCATCTAAACGACGTGCCCTTTTCTACATAGATTGGGGTTACCGTTCCATGGGTAAAGACAAGTTGTGAGTTAACCCTCTCTGACAGGAAGCTCTTTCGTCAATCCTAACTGGCAGAAAAACACGAATGAGATGTATCAACATCATAATATCTAACAGGAAGATATCTCAACCTACACTGTTTGCGTAGTTCTATAACGCAGGGATTGATACTAAGGGTCAAACCCTCTACCGGCAGGAATGCCCCCATCCCTGGGTTAACTCAGTGCTGAATCCTACTCCCATCTAAATAGACACTGAACTGATTTTCAAGTTCATACTAGGTTTGACTGGACTGTTACTGATTATACTGTCTAACTAAACTAAACTGATTTCACTGAGTTTTATTGACTAACGGAATACTACTAAATTTTATTAACTAACTGAATTTACTGAGATCTAAACTAAATACTGAACTTGACTAGACTAATACAGAGTTTACTGATTTTTCCTGAGTCCTGCAACTGACTGAGAGTACTACTGATTGTGACATAACTGAGATTATTCCATATCTGACACTGGCTCTAGGTAAAAAGCAAAATTGTCACGTATTAAATACCCCCAGGACTCGATAGCATGAAAAGTAAAGTATCACATGATCTTGCATAGCATAAAAAGTATACTTGTTCATAATGTATCTATAGAGACATTTTATCAAACACTTGTATGGTATAACTTGCACATAAGCTAGCATGACATGATTTCTTTCCCTTATTAGTTCACATGAACAATTCATCAAGCACTTGGTGAGCATAATAAATGCACATAATAAGAGAGCATCGTGATTCACTTCCAATTTCACAATTTCAAGGGTTTTAACATGGATTCATATAAATCTACGCACATAATAACCAATTCCACATGAAACGTACAATAAATCATGAAATAGAAATCTAATTCAAATAATCATGAATACACTTTAATTCCAATCATAGAGGTCATAAATTCCAACTACTTGAAGTTTAAAAGAGTTTCTTGGACTCCAAGGGTGGAAGGAACCGTTGGATGAATACTTTACATACCTTAGTTGGCGAATTCTTGAAGAATAATGGTGGAAACCTTAAGTCTTGGATCTTGAATATGATGAACTAGGGTTGTTCTTAATAAACTCTAGAGAGAATGAGTATATTTTGCCTCTTGGATGGCTTAATGATATATTTTGGGGGCTGATATAAGGTAAGAAAAGACCCATTTAGCCCTCTGGACATGGGTTTAAAAGACTGAAAGTTGAACCATTGATGCGCAGGCCAAAGCGCCGCGAATTTGGAATCAACGTGATGACCAACGCATCGCATCGAGTCTGTATTCGTTCACTGGACCATTGGTAGCCAAGGAAAATATTTATCGATGCACCGCGCTGAGATCGCGTCGATACACTATTTTAGATTCCTAAATATGGTTCGAACGAGGTCCAAAAAATACAAAACTCGTCCGAGAACACCTACTGACTTTCCTAATCATGAATTAACTTGACATTTTAAGGTCATAGAGGTCGTGAAATAGAGTTACCAACTTACAAAGGCCAAAATGACACTAAGTTTGAATACTTAGCTAAAATTTTCTAAATCTGGGACCCCTTAGCAAGCTTAAAAGACTGAGCTAAGCTTAGGATTTTGTAGGGTCTTACAATATCTCCCCCTTGGGAACATTCGTCCTTGAATGAGACCGATTAAACTGAGAAACTGACAAACTGAATTTAGACACTGGACAAACACAACTGAAGCATAATTCCATGACTGAAATTACTGATATACTGAATTATCATACTGAACATGCATATTTGAGGCATGAGTACATAGCTAAACATGATTAATGAATGCATGACTGGGTATGCAATGTTAATTGATACCATGTTGGTAGCTATATCTGAATATGAGACTGAGTAATTCAAAGGAAAACTATTACCTTAGGCTGAGTTTGCGGAGAAGTGGTGAGGATACTTGGTGTGCATATCTGCTTTTTTCTCCCAAGTAGCTCCTTCAACGGACTGATTCTGCCAAAGAACTTTGACTAGAGGGACTTTTTTGTTCCTCAGTCTGCGAATCTGATAATCAAGGATTTCGATTGGGATCTCCGCATAAAATGTTGTTTTGAATATCTATGCCCTCTATAGAGACTACAACTGCTGGGTCACCTATGCATTTATTAAGCAAGGAGACATGGAACACTAAGTGCACTGAAGCTAAGTCTGAAGGTAACTCAAGCCCGTAAGCTACCTTTCTGAAATGGTTAAGAATTTAGTAAGGACCGATATATTGGAGATTGAGTCTCCCCTTCTTGCCAAACCTCTTCACTCCCTTTATAGGAGAGATTTCCAAATACATAAAATCACCAATCTTAAACTCAAGATCCTTTCTGCGTACATCTGCGTATAATTTTTATCGGCTCTGAGCTGTCTTAAGCCTTTCCCTGATCAACTGGACTTTCTCTAAGGTATCAAATACCAAGTCAGGCCCTACCACTGCGGCCTCACCCACTTCAAACCAACCAATAGGAGACCTATATCTCCTACCATAAAGCACCTCAAATGGAGCCATCTGAATGCTGGAATGATAGTTGTTATTATATACAAATTCAATCAAAAGTAATTGGTCATCCCAACTACCTTTAAAGTCAATCACACACATTCACAGCATATCTTCTAAAGTCTGAATGGTCCTTTCTACTTGACTATCTGTCTAAGGATAAAAGGTTGTACTAAGGTGAACTCAGGTATCAAAACCCTTTTGGAATGCCTTCCACAAATGAGAGGTGAACTGGGTACCTCTATCTGAGATAATGGACAGTGGAACACTGTGCAATCTGATCAACTCCCTGATATAAAGTTTGGCATAATACTTAATTGAATAAGAGGTATGGACTGGTAGAAAATAAGATAATTGGGTTATCCTATCAACAATGACCCAAACTGAATCATGCTGACGATGAGTACGAGGCAAACCCATCACAAAGTTCATGTTCACTTCTTCCCACTTCAATATGGGATTATTGAACTCCTGCATGGACCCACTAGGTTTTTGATGCTCAATCTTAACCTGCTAACATATTGAGCACTTAGCCACCAACTCTACAATGTCTCTCTTCATCCCACTCCACTAATAGATCTCCTACAAATCATGGTATATCATAGTGGCCCCTGGATGAATAGAGAAGCGCGCACCATGTCCTTCTATCAAAATTTATTGTCTCAAGTCATCTACACCTAGCATATATAGCTGACCCTGGCAGTGCAACACACCATCTCCCCCTTGGAAGAAAACCTCTACCTGCTGATCTCTAACTAATTCCTTTAACTTAGCTAGGCTGGGATCCCTATCCTGCATTTCTTTACCTCAAAAACTAGGGATAATTCTAATCTACTCTGCACCCATACACTACCTTCTGACAAATCGACTAAGCGAATACCTAGTCGAGCAAGTTGATAAACTTTCTGAGCTAACTTCTTCTTACTATTCTCAATATAAGAAACACTCCTCATAGATATCCTACTAAAACCATCAGCCACTACATTGGCTCTACCCGAATGATACAGGGCGCTCATGTCATAGTCCTTCAATAACTGTAACCATTTTCTCTAATAGAGGTTTAGATCTCTCTAAGAGAACACATACTGTAGGCTCTTCTGGTCAGTGAACACAGCAACGTGCACACCATACAAATAGTGCCTCCAAATCATTAAGGCAAATACTACTGCTGCTAACTCAAGAACATGAGTAGGATAGTTCTTTTCATGGGGCTTAAGCTAGCTAGAGGCTTAGGCTATGACCTAACCTTTCTGCATCAAAACATACCCCAAACTGACTCTGGAGGCATCACAATACACCACAAACATATCTGAACCATCTGGTAGGGTCAAAACTGGAGCTGTAGTGAGTCGAGTCTTCAACTTCTGAAAACTCTTCTCATAAGAATCTGATCATTAGAATTTGACTTTCTTATGAGTCAATCTATCATAGGGGATGTAATAGATGAAAATCCCTCAACAAATCATCGATAATAGCCAGCCAAGCCCAAGAAACTCATGATATCTGACGGAGATATAGGTCTAGGATAGTTTCTCACTACTTTGGTCTTTTGGGGATCAACTCTAATGCCATCAGTAAAAATGATATGGCCAAGAAAAGCTACTAATCTTAGCCAAAATTCACACTTAATGAATTTGGCGAATAGCTGATGGTTTCTGAGAGTCTGAAGTACTATTCTGATATGGTCTGCATGATCATGCTCACTGTGGGAGTAGACAAGAATGTAATCTATGAAGACTATGATAAACATGTCCAAGTAGTACTTGAACACACGATTCATCAAGTCTATGAAAGTTACTGGGGCATTGGTAAGACCAAAGGACATGACTAAGAATTCAAAGTGACCATACCAAGTTTTGAAGGCTATTTTTGGAATGTCATATTATCTAACTTTGAACTGAGGATAGCCCGATCTGAGGTCTATTTTGGAGAAGTAATTGGTACCCTTAAGTTGGTCAAATAAGTCATCGATTTTGGGAAGAGGGTACTTGTTTTTTATCGTGACTTTATTTAGCTGACGATAATCAATACATATTCTAAGAGAACTGTCTTTCTTACAAACAAATAAAATTAGGGAACCCTACGGGGACACACTAGGTCTAATGAATCCTTTATCTAGGAGATCCTTCAACTATTCTTTTAATTCTCTAAGTTCTGCAGGTGCAAAGTATGGCAGAATAGATATGGGCTGAGTGTCTAGAAGAAAGTCTATTTTGAAGTCTATTTCCCTTTTGGGAGAAACTCTAGGAAGATCTTTGAGAAATATATCTGGTAGTGCACGTTCTACTGACACTGATTCAAGGTTAGGGGTTTCTGAACTAGTGTCCCGAACTCAAACGAGTGGTAGACACATCCCTTAGATATCATTTTTCTCGCCTGAAGGTAAGAAACAAGCTGACCCCTAAGTCTGAAGTACTACCCCTTTACTCTAGGATGGGTTCATTCAAAAACTGAAACTGGACAATTCTATTTCTGTAGTTGACTGAGGCATAATAGGAATGAAGCCAATCCATGCCGAGAATGAAATCGAAATTGGTCATTTCTAATTTGAATAAGTCTAATGAAGTGACTTTATGAGATATTATAATTGAGAAATTCCTGTATACCCTCCTGGCTATGATGGATTTACCCACTAGGTTAGAGACTGAGAAAGGATCTGCTAGAATTTTGGGACTGACTCCAAAATCAACTGCTATATATGGAGTAACAAAGGACAAAGAAGCTCCTAAATCTAGCAAATCATAGACATGTAAATGGAAAACTTGTAATGTACTAGTGACCACATCTGGAGAACTTTTCTGATCCTGTCGGGACTGAAGAGTATAGAGTCTATTTGGGCACTTCCCACTGGTGGCACTGGATGTGGCACCTTGCTGATTCAGGAGATTGGACTAAGATAGGGGACGGTTATGCTGACTGACAACCAACCTGAGGACATTATCTTACCCTGTGGCCTAGCTTACCATATTCGAAACACACATCACTGCCAGCTCTGCAGATACCCTGGTGGTTTCTGCCATACTTCAAACAAAGAGGATTGGTTCGAGCACTGCTAATACTACCCTGGGGTTTAGGGCCTGACGCCCTATCTCTGTTACCGTCTCTAAATTTTGACACAGGAGTACTAGCTAAGGACAGAGCTGGAACTGAGGATTTTGGGCAGAACAGAGAACAATTCCCACCTCTGACTTAGGCTGAGGTAAACTGAAACTACCTGTTCTCGCTCTCTTATTGTCCCTCTCTCTATCTATTCTTGGCCTTCTCTATTTTATAATCATGGACCATGAGACTGGATATGTCCATCTCTTTAATCAACATTGCGGTCCTACACTCTTTGATAAAATTGTTAGAAATCCCAGACACAAACTTACTCATCTTTGCTCTGCTATCTGCTACTACATGCAGGGCATATCTGGCTAACTGATTAAACTTGAGAGAATACTCTTGTACTATCATATTTCCCTATTTCAGGTTTATAAACTCCAAAACCTTTGCTTCCCTCAACTCTAGCGGGAAGAACCTATCCAGAAATGCAACTGCAAACTCCTCCCATTCTAAAGTCCCTACATCTGCGGCCCTATCTGGTTTCAACTATTTTAACCATGAGAGTGCCATATCCTGTAACTAATATATGGCAAACTTAGTGCTCTCAACAGCAGTCACCCCTATAATATCAGTAACTTTCTGCAATTGATCAAGAAATTCCTGAGGGTCCTCATCTGACTTAGACCTTGTAAAAGATGGGGGGTTTATTCAAGTGAAGTCCTGAATCCTGTTAGCAGTAGTGTTGGATACTGGGTTGGCTGGAACAGTAGCTGGACATTTATTTTGGGCCGCCACATAATGAGCTAGGGTGGTGAAAGCTACTCTGAACTCAGCGTGAGAGACGTGTTCGTCCAGAGGATCTGGCTGGATGGGCTGGGGTTTTGGCTGGTCTCCTGTTTCTCTTCCTTTAGTCCTATTTGGAGTCATATTTTATAAATAGAAGAGAAATTTAGATTATACAGGAGTTTAACTAGAGCTCATGCTCACTCGTATGACATGAATACTGAAATAAGGGAAACTTTTCCTAAAATATCTCATAGCCCTCCTATCCATAAGTGTGGCGCGCTACACACCTTTGCACAAGATTCTACTAGATGCAGCTTTCAAAATTCCTAGGTCTCTGTTTAACCTTAGGCTCTGATACCAAGTTTGTAACGCCCCGATTCTGCACCCTAGATGCTACACGGTGCTCATAATCCAGAAGGACCATAAGCTAACCCATGAATGGTACCTGCTGCATTACTGAATAATAATACTGTAATATATGGAAATTAGGCAAAAAATATGCCATAAGGTTCAATACTATAATAAAACTAAATACGGTATAACAATACCGAAACTGAAACTTCTGTCTGAAAATACTCTAGTCTGAAAAGCCTCTAAACTATCTGAAATATGGAGTTGATGGGAAAAGTCCCCAACTAATTCTAGCTACTAAAATAAAATTGAAATATGAAAAGGAGAATCATGTCCTCAAACTATAAGAACTCACCACTAATTCTAACTGCTGAAGATATGCAACTACTAGGGATGATCGGGAGCTCATGCGTCTGAACCTATAATATAAGACCTCATACTGTAAGGGAAAAGTATGCATCTTTACTTTGAATGTACTGGTATGCTAAGTGAGGTAGGCTAAAATACATGGGTTTATATCCATAAACAATACTAACTAAATGACATGAATATAACTGAATACATGTATGAATATGTAAGCTATAACTGAGATCGTGATAACACTGAATACTGAATTTGAATACTACTTAACTGATATTTGAGTATACTGATACTGAATTACTTATAACTGAATGACAGTATCTGACAGTCTTAATTCTATGGAACTACACTGAGTTCTGTACTGAACTAAGTGACTATGTCTAACAGTCCTGAATTTGTAAAACTGAACTGAGTTCTATACTGAGATTGAATCTAAAACTGAGACTGTGGGAGGTAATCATCTAACCGACGTACCCCTTTCTACATAGATTGGGGTCCAACCTATAACCCCAGTTAGAAAGGTGTCAATACCATGCCACGGGTAAAGACAAGTTATGAGTTAACCCTCTCTGATAGGAAGCTCTTTTGTCAACCTTCGCTGGCAAAAATTCTCAAAGGAGATGTATCAACCCTTATAATATATGGCAGGAAGATATCTCAACCTATATTGTCTATGTAGTTCTATAACAGCGGGATTGCTATTTAGGGTCAAACTCTCTGCTAGCAGGAATGCCCCTATCCCTGGGATAACTCGGTGTTAAATCCTACTCCCATCCGAATAGATATTGAACTGATTTCCTAGTTCATACTAGGCTTAACTGGATTGTTACTGATTATACTATCTAACTGAACAGAACTGAACTGAGTTCACAGAGTTCCGTTGACTGATGGATTACTACTAAATTCTGTTAACTGACTGAATTTACTGAGGTCTAAACTGAATACTGAACTGGACTGGACTGATACAGAGTCTACTGAGTTTTTTTAAGTCCTACAACAACTAAATTATCGAGTATTAAATACCCCTAGGACTCGATAGCATGAAAAGTAAAGCATCACATGATCTTGCATTACATAAAATGCATACTTGTTCATAATGTATCTATAGAGACATTTTATCAAACACTTGCATGGTATAACTTGCACATAAGCTAGCATGACATGATTTCTTTCCCTTATTAGTTCACATGAACAATTCATCTAGCACTTGGTGAGCATAATATATGCACATAATAGGAGAGCATCATGATTCACTTCCAATTTCACAATTTCAAGGGTTTTAACATGGATTCATATGAATCTACCCACATAATAACCAATTCCGTATGAAATATATAATAAATCATGAAACAGAAATCTAATTCAAATAATAATCATGAATATACTTTAATTCCAATCATAGAGGTTTTAAATTCCAACTACTTAAAGTTTAAAAGAGTTTCTTGGACTCCAAGGGTGGAAGTAACCCTAGGATGAACACTTCACATACCTTAATTGGTGAATTCTTGGAGAATAATGGTGGAAACCTTGAGTCTTAGATCTTGAATGTGATGAACTAGGGTTTGTTATTGATAAATTCTAGAGAGAATGAGTATATTTTGCTTCTTGGATGGCTTAATGATATGTTTTGGGGGATAACATATGGTGGGAAAATACCCATTTACCCCTCTGGATACGGGTTTAAAAGACTGAAAGTTGAACTACCGATGCGCAGGCTGATGCACCGCTTCGTTGGCATTAATGCGATGAACAATGCACTGTGTCGAGTCCATGTTGGTTCACTGGAAATTGCCATTGGAAGCCAAGAAAAATATTGATTGATACGATGGCCGACGCACCACGCCGAGATCGCATCAATACAGTATTTTGGATTCCCAAACGTGGTTCAAATGAGGTCCAAAAAATATGAAACTTGTATGGGAACACCTGCTGAAATTCTTGATCATAAATTAACCTAAAGATTGACACTTTAAGGTTATAGAGGTCGTGAAATAGAGTTTCCAACTTACGAAGACCAAAATGACACTAAGTTTGAATACTTAGCTAAAATTTTCTAAGTTTGGGACCTCTTAGCAAGCTTAAAAGACTGAGTTAAGCTTAGAATTTTGCCGGGTCTTACACGTAGTCACTAAGACAAAGCCAACAAAAGCAGTACCAACTTCAACTACATCAACATTTTGGAACCAAGTCAACAAACTATAGAGAAATTCCTTTATATTTTGATAGAGTCAGGATTTTTCATGGCTATTATATAAGAGAAGTTAGATCTTTAGCATAGATATAAAAATTATTTAGCCGGACATAGTCACGGCTGAAGAGGGAGAGAGAGTATTAAAGAACTAAAATTAAAAAAAGAAATAACTACCTTAATTGGTCGGATGCAAGGCCTGAATATTAATTATTGGCAGACTT
Source organism: Capsicum annuum (assembly GCF_002878395.1). NCBI lineage: Eukaryota > Viridiplantae > Streptophyta > Magnoliopsida > Solanales > Solanaceae > Capsicum > Capsicum annuum. The sequence continues at coordinate 157,958,794 of NC_061116.1, forward strand.
TTATTCTAAACTTGAGAATATTATACAAGAGAGATGAAGAACTAGATAGAGAGAGCATTCAAGAGAGAAAGGAAAAAAAGAAAAACCTTCTGCCTTCCCTAACAAATGAAGGCATCTATTTATAGAAAGAAAAAAATCTATGAATAGTAAAATAGGTCCCACATTCGGGTCCCATGCAGAGTGGATCTACTGTGTAGGAATTTTTCAATAGTACTAAGGGTCCCACATTTGGGTCCTATGCACAGTGAATTTATTGTGCAGGTATTTAGGAATAGTATATCATACTTTATTCTTCTCTTTAATTTTTTAAGAAATTCCTCAATTCTTGCAATGGCATCTTCTGATAGAGGTCTATCTGAATGGATAGGTTATGAGTCTTCAACATATTCTTCGGTGATATCATCGCTAGTCATACTTTTCACTGAAGTTTCTGATTGGCCATGACTATCAAATGATTTCATTAGATTTTTTCAGGCTTCTTCCAAATATTTTTCTATCATTTTAATTTTGTCGACGTCATGTACAGTAATTCACCTTGCAATGTGTTTTAGTGAATTTTCCTCAATGATATTTTGTCGAGGAGCTACTGAATATTCATGAACCTTATTTTGAATAGAGTCCAAGAGTTCCTGTCCATGCAATATTTTTGTTTTGGGATCCTTTCTCATTAATTTGTCCCAAAAATTATTATAAAATACCCTATATAAACATGGGATTTGTTCTCCTATGAATTCGAATTTCGGAGCCCATTTATGAATTCAAGGAATAGAGAATTCAAGGAAGAAATACATTTGATCAATTTTATCCAGATTGCAGATATGGTCTGCAAGATATAACTAGTTTAATTGAGGAGAGATTTTGTCCCATTCTTTGTATAACTTTAAAAATGGACCTAGCAATATCTGAATGGTTGGACCATGATAGGACCACCATTTTAAAAGCCAATTTGGAATTGGTTCTGCAAAGATCTTTGTGCATACCTTTATAAACCAAGTATGCTTATGTCTATCATTATTATAATAAAGAAATTTATCAAAGGCCTAAATGTAGTCCCAATAAGTGAATTTTATTTTGGAACCTTTGAGCAATATCTATTTTTCTATCATAGTAGTCATTCCCCAATCTTCTACGGATAATATCCGTTTAATAATAATTTTAGAGAAGTTATAAATGTTCTTTTCACAATTATAACCAAAGAAATGTTCGCATTCTGCACTGCCTATGGTACTGAGAATTGTCTCATAATAAGTACAGGTTTTTTATGACTCACCCGAAAAATAAAAATTATTCATCAAATATTTGTGGAGTATCTTCCACGGTTCATTTCGCCTCTGAATCTCAGAGTTTTCAATAAGAAATATCATTGCTTTATTTTCTAGCCTTTCATAAGATTTGATATCATCATTATCTTTTGCAATTAAAGCAAATATATCACTTTGCTTTTGAGATGCTAAATAAGCTGGCAATTTTCCGTACAACGGACTATCTTTCGAAATATCATACAGATGGATAGAAATAGATAATGAAGATTCACCTTTCTATGACACCTTGTAGTTTATAAAACTCCTATTTCCCATTTGTATAACTAGGAAATTAGATGAGTATTCATATGATGATCCTTGAGAATATGATTTGCTTAGAGATAATATTTCCCTTCCACCGGAAGCTAATCTTCCTCTTGATCTGCCCTGTTCTTTTCCTCTGGTCATCTTCCATGGAGCGTCAGTAACCATACTGTAAATAGCACAATCAGTCAGATATTTCCAAATCATACCAGTCAATATCTATAATTTCTTCATAATAAAAGATGAAAAATTCTTCTTCAACCATATCATGGATGACTTTATCAATTATGAGATTTTCAATTTCTCTGTATAATGGAATCACCTTTAAAATGGTAATTAAATTTTTTCAGTAAGAAATGATGTATAAAAATTCATTTTAATTGAGATATTCCTTAGATAAGAAATCAGGGAGGGAATTATCAATTCCTTTTTTATACTAAATATCAAAATCAAAAGGAGCTAATTAGGCTTGCCACCTTGCAAATATTAACTTTGAAGAATCATGTTTAAAATCTTTATCAAACATATACTTCACAGATTGAGCATCAGTTTTTATCAAAAACTTTTGATTATAAAGGTCATCCTGAAATTGTAGAACTCATTTAACAATGGTTAGCATTTCATGAGCTACCTTGGCATATTTTCTCTGATTATTAGTCCATTTACCTGAATGAAATCTTATCAAGTATTCAATTTTATTATGAGGATTAACTTGTTTCAATATTCCACCATAACAAAAATTAGATGCATCTATCTTAGTGATTTTTTGCCTAGCAGGATCGGCTAAAGTTAAACAGGATAAAGTTTTAACACTCTGTTTAATACGTTTAACAAGATTTGTATGACTATCTGTCCATGACTCTTTATAATCCTTTTTAGCCTATCGTATAATGGGGCTAAATCACAAGATAAATTCTCATAAAAAGGGGAAATATAATTCAAGCTTTCCAAAAATCTCTACACTTGAATCCTGTTAGTTATAACATCAGGAAATTTAGAAGCAAAATAAATGGATCTCTGAATGGGAGTAATCTTTCCTTGACAGATATTATGTCCTAAGAATCTAACATCTGTTTGAAATAAACTCATTTTTGGCTTAGATATCACCAAACAATTATGTATCATAATTTTCTTAAAAATATCAAGATTCTTGATATGCGATTCAAATGTTTTAGAAACACAAAAATGTCATCAATATAAACGATGATGAAATTCATATAAGGATTAAATATATCATTCATTATCTTCTAAAATTCCGATGGGGCATTTTTTAAATCAAACGGCATGATATTCCATTCATATTGCCCAAAAGAAATATTATAAGGAGTTTTATAAGTATGCTCTTTAAATATTTGAATCTGCCAATATCCCAATTTTAAATCAAATTTTGAAAATATATTGGCGTCGTATAAATAAGATAATAAATCCTTTTTATTTGGAATAGGATACCTATAATCCATTTTAAATATTTATTCAAAGGTTTATAATTTATCACCATCCTGGGAACACCACGTTCCTTTTCAGCTGCGTTATTAACATAAAAAGCAATACATGACCAAGGAGATTTTGAAGGCTTTATCAAACCCTTTTGTAACAGATTATCAATCTATTTTTTATAGAATTCAACTAATTCAGCATTCATTTGACAAGGTCGGGATTACGTTGGGATATCATCCTAACAGAAACTATCTTCATAAGAAAGAGTAACAATATGCCTTTTGCGATTCCAAAAAGCACTGGGGTGATCAAAACAAATATCAACAGCCAGTTGTTCAAAAATTATCTTAATTTTTTCCTGTACCTTAGCAGATTTCATTATATCACAAATATTCATGCTACGTAAATCAAGCTATAAAATATTAACATGTTTTTGCTTCATATCAATTAAAGCATTAATAGCTCTACTTACGAGGTCTGTAACAAAAGAATAAGATATCTCTTTATTTTGTAAGTAACCATAAATCCTTTTGCATCAATATGAGTATAAGGATAAATAGCATTTATAAAAGGAGTTCCAAGTATAATTGAAGGGTATAACTGATTTTTTACCAAAAAAAAAAAGTACGGTATGCATATTTTATTCTGGAAGATATGAGTGTTTGGCAATTTATACTGTATATCAAGACCATGTCCAGATGCAGATTTAACTACATGAGTGATTTTATGAAAGTATTTTGTAAGGACTAACAATTCTTGTATGCAGCTAACATCTGCTCCACTATCAATCATAGCAATATTAGTTACTGAAAAATGATTATCAATCAAAAGAGTTCATTTAATATACCAACTATGAGCAGTAACAATTTGCATCATTCACAAAAAGAATTGCATAGGTGACCCAGTAGTTGTAGTCCCTAAAGAGGGCATAGATTTTCAGAACAGTCACTCTTATGAAGAGATTCTAGTCAAAATCCTTAACTATCAGATTCGCAAACTGAGGAACAAAAAACTCCTCTAGTCAAAGTTCTTTAGGGGAATCAGTCCGTTGAGGGAGCTACTTGGGAAGCCAAAGCAGATATGCTGACCAAGTATCCTCACCTATTCTCCGCTAATCCAGACTCAGCTCAAGGTAATAGTTTTCCCTAAACTTATTTAGTTTCATGTTCAGATTTCAGTTGCAAACTTGGTATCAATTACCATTGTATTCTCAGTTATATGTTCATGAGTCAGTTCAGATATGTACTCATGCATCAAATATGCATGTTCAGTATGATAATTCAGTGTATCAGTGATCTCAGTCATAAAACCTGCTTCAGTTGTGCATGCCCAGTTTTTAAGTCCAATCTCTCTATATTATTAGTTTCAGTAGTCTCATTCAAGGATGAATATTCCCAAGGGAGAGATAATATAAGGCCCCATAAAGTTCTTAGCTTAAATCAGTCCTTTAGGATTGTCAAGGGGTCCCAGACTTAGAATATTTTAGCTAAGTATTCAGACTTAGTGCCATTTTAGCCTTCGAAAGTTGAAAATCTTATTTCAAGACCTTTAAGTTCATTAATATTGATATTCAAGTTAATTCATGATTAGGAAGTGAATACGTATTTCCGAACGAGTTTCAGATTTTTTAGACCTCATTTAGACCATGTTTGAGTGCCCAAAATAGTGGATCGATGCGATCTCGGTACGTCGTATCGACCATCACGTCGATGGATAATTTTTCCTTGAAATCCAGTGCAAATTATATTTAACTAACATGGACTTGATGCGGCACATTGGCTATCACATTGATGCCAACGACGCAATGCATCAGCCTGCACATTGATAACACAATTTTTCAGTTATTAAAATACCGCATCCTTGGAGATAATTGGGTCTTTTTTCCACGACCTTCATACCCTAAAACATGAAATTAAATCCTTTGGAGAGCAATTATACTTATTGTTACTCAAACTACTCAATAACAAGAACCCTAGGAGATTCAATTTCAAATTAAGAACACAAGAACTCACCATCAATCTATCAGAATTAAGGCACTAAGGTATTTGAAGTATTCATCCAAGGGTCCCTTCCATCCTTAGAGTCCAAGAAACTATTTTTAAACATCAAGTATATGAAATTCATGAATTCCATGTTAGGTTTGATAATATTCCTGTCTATAATGATTAATTGGGTTTCAAATCCATGTTTCATGTTAAATTTCAAGTGGGGTTAATTGATTTATATGTGTTATCATGTGAGATCATGCTAAAGACTTCAAATTGTGAATTTGATATTTAGAATTGTGTGCTCACATGTTGATTAGTATTATGTACCTATTTTATGCTTTTCAAGTTATTGATGAATTAAGCGTGTGAGTTGAATAGTGGAATTATATCATGTAAGCATGTATTCAAGTTCATGCCATACAAGTGTTTGTTAAAATGCTCCAATGAATGAATGATGATTAAGTACTTAGTTTACATGCTTCAAGTTTGTGCCATGTCTCTTAATTTATGCTATCGAATCCTGGGGGTACTTGTACCCAACAATTTAGTTGTTCACCTAGAGCCATGGTCAGTCATAGAATAGTACCAGTCACGTCACGATCAGTAGTACTCTCAGATAGTCACAGAACTCAAGAAAAACTAAGTAGACTCAGTATTAGTCCATCCTAGTTCAGTAATCAGCCTAGACCTCAGTAAAATCTGTCAGCTAACAAAATTCAGCTGTATTACGTCAGTTAATGGAACTTAGTGAATCCAGTTTAGTTCAGATAAATAGTATTATTAGTAACAATTCAGTCCAGCCTAGTACAGACTAGAAATCAGCTCAGTGTCTATTCAGTTGGGATAGGATTTAGCACCGAGCGAGCCCAGGGATAGGGGCATCCCTCTCTGTCAGTAGAGGGTTTGACCCTTAGTAGCAATCCTTATGTTATAGAACTACGTAGCCAGCGTAGGTTGAGATATCTTCTTGCTAGATATCAAGAGGGTTAATATATCTCATTCAATTTATCCTTCCAGCAAGGGTTGATGAAAGAGCTTCCTGTCAGAAAGGGTTAACTCATAGCTTGTCCTTACCCATGGCATGGTATTGACACCCTTTAAACTAGGGATATACGTTGGACGCCAATAATATTAGAGAGGGGTATATCAATTAGATGATTGCCACCCACAATCTCAATTTTAGTCTCAGTCTCAAAATAAAACTCAGTTAAATCCTACAGATTCAGGACTATCAGACATAGTCACTCAGCTCAGTATAGAACTCTGTATAGTTCCATAAAATTTGGGACTATCAGATACAGGCATTCAAATAATCAGTAATACAGTATAAGTAAACCTAGATATTAGTTATTAGTGTTAAGACTCAGTACTCAATATTATCACGATCTCAGTTACAGTCTATGTATTCATGCATGTACTCTTATTCAGTCATACTCATGTTATTCAGTTAGTATTGTTCATGCATATAAACGCATGCATTTCATCCTACCTCACTAAGCATACATGTACATTCAAAGTACTGACACATGTTTTTTGCACTATGATTTCTTATAACATAGGTTCAGACGCACGGGCTCTAGAGCACCCTTAGCAGTCAGATCTTCAACTTTCTGTGTAGTAGTGGGTCCTTATAGTTCAAGGACATGATTGTTATTTTTAGTATTTTAGTATTATTTTTAGTGGTCGGAGTTAGTTGGAGACTTGTCCCATCAACTCCACAGTTCAGACAGTTTAGAAGGTTTCCAGACTAGAGTATTTTTAGAAAGTTGTTCAGTTTTATACTACTTATATTTAGTTTTGGCATTTCGATACTGTATTTAGTTTATTTACAAATTTGAAACTTATAGCACATATTTTTGCCTATTTCTGTAATTATTACAATATTTATTACAAAAGTTGTTGCAGTAGGTACAAGTCATGGGTTAGTTTTTGGTCCTTTGGGATTATGAGCAACGTGTAGTATCCGGGGTACAGACTTGGGGCATTACAAACTTGGTATCATGGCCTAAGGTTCAACAGAGTCCTATGAAGTATGAAAGTCTAATCTATTAGAGCCTAGTGCATGGGTGTGTAGCGTGCCACACTTATGGATAGGAGGCTATGAGATGTTTTAGGAACAGTTTCCCTTCTTTCAGTATTCATATCATGTGAGTGAGCATGATCTCCAGTTACACTCTCTTTCTAATCCTATTTTCTCTTTCTTTTACAGAATATGCCTTCAAAAAGGACTCAGGGAAGAGGAACAAGAGACCAGTCAACCCCTCAGCCTGTCCATCCAGATCCTTTGGGCGAGCATGTCTCTTACACAGAGTTTAGAGCAGCCTTCACCAGCCTAGCTTATTCTATGGTAGCCCAAAATAAACGTCCAGCTATGGTTTCAACCAACCCAGTGGCTAGAACTATTGCTACCAGGATTCAGGACTTTACCCAAATGAACCCTCAATCATTTATCGTGTCTAATTTTGATGAGGACCCTCAAGAATTTCTTGATCAAGTGCAGAAGGTTACTGATATCATGGGGTGACTACTATTGAGAGCGCTGATTTGGCCATATATTAGTTACAGGATTGACTCACTCATGGTTTAAATAGTGGAAAGTTGAGAGGCCAACAGATACAAGGCCCATAAAATGGGAGGAGTTGGCAATAACTTTTCTAGATAGGTTCTTTCCACTAGAGTTGAGAGAAGCAAAGATTTTGGATTTTATTAATTTAAAGCAGGGGAATATGACAGTACAGGAGTATTCTCTCAAGTTTACTCAGTTAGTCAACTATGTACCGTATGTGGTAGCATATAGCAGATCTAAGATGAGTAATTTTATGTCAGGGGTGTTTAGCAGTATGGTCAAAAAGTGTAGAATTGTAATGTTGATAAAAGAGATAGACATAGCCAGGCTTATGGTACATGCCCAGTAGATAGAGAAGGATAAGAATAAAGAGAAGAAGAGGGAGAACAAGAGAGAAAGAATAGATAGTTTCAATTTCGCTCAGCCTAAGTCAAAGGGTGAGAATCGTTCTCAGTTCTTCTTGAAATCCTTAGTTCCAGCTTCGTCTTCAGCCAGTGCTTCAGGGAAAAAATTTAGAGACGCCAACAGAGATAGGGCACCAGGCCCTAAGCCTCAGGGCAGTGTTATCAGTTCCCGAACCAATCTCCTTTGTTAGAAGTATGGAAAAAACTACCAGGGTATGGACAGAGCTGGAAGCGATGTGTATTTTGGATGTGGTAAGCTAGGCTACAGAGTCAGATAGTGTCCTCAAGTAGGTTCACAGAGTCAGCATACCCGTCCCCTAGCTTAGTCCGATTACCCGAATCAGCAAGGTGCCTCTTCTAGTGCCACCAGTGGGCAACGCCCAAGCAGACTCTATGCTCTTCAGTCCTGACAGGATCAAAAAAGTTCTCCTGATATGGTAACTGGTATGTTACAAGTTTATCATTTGTATGTTTATGCTTTTCTAGATCTAAGAGCTTCTTGTCCTTTGTTACACCATATATAGTAGTTGATTTTGGAGTCAGTCTCAAAAATTTGGCAGAGCCTTTCTCAGTCTCTACCTCAGTGGGTAAATCCATCATACCCAGACGGGTATATAGGAACTGTCCGATTATGATATCTCTGAAAGTCACTTTAGCAGACTTAGTTAAATTAGAGATGATTGATTTTGATGTCATTCTCGACATGGATTGTCTTTATTCCTGCTATGCCTTAGTCGACTACAGAAATAAAATTGTTTAGTTTCAATTTCTGAATGAACCCATCCTAGAGTGGAGGAGTAGTACTTCAACACTTAGGGGTCAGCTTGTTTTTTACCTTCGGGCTAGAAAAATGATATCTAAGGGATGTATCTACCATATCATTTGAGTCCTGGACTCTAGTTTAGAAACCCCTACTCTTGAATTAGTTTTAGTAGCTTTTGAATTCCAAGATGTGTTTCCCAAAGATCATCCCAGAGTTTCTCCTGAAAGGGAAATTGATTTTGGAATCGATCTTCTCCTAGATACTCAGCCCAAATCTATTCCTCAATACATATGGCTCAAGGAAAACTCAGAGATTTGAAAGAGCAATTAAAGGATCTCCTAGACAATGGATTCATCAGGCCCAGTATGTCTCCGTGGGGAGCACCAATGTTATTCGTGCATAAGAAAGATGGTTCTCTCAGAATGTTCATAGACTACTGTCAGCTAAATAAAGTCATGGTCAAGAACAAGTATCCACTTCCCAGGATCGATGACTTGTTTGACCAACTTTAGGGTGACAGCTATTTATCTAAGATAGACCTCATATCAGGCTATCATCAGCTCAGAGTCAAGGAATGTGATATCTTAAAGATGTCCTTTAGAACTCGGTATGGTCACTTCAATTTCTTAATCATGTCCTTTGGTCTTACCAATGCCCCAGATTCTATCATGGACTTGATGAACTGTGTGTTCAACCAGTACTTGGACATGTTCATTATAGTCTTTATAGATGATATCTTTGTTTAATCCTTCGGTGAACACGATCATGCAGACCATCTCAAAATAGTATTACAGACTCTCAGAAATTATCAATTATTTGACAAATTCAGTAAGTGTAAATTTTGGCTAGGGTCAGCAACTTTTCATGGCCATATCATTTCCGAAAATGGCATAAGAGCAGATCCCAAAAAGACCAAGGCAGTTAGAAACAGTCCTAGACCTATCTCTCTATCAGATATCAGGAGTTTCTTGGGCTTGGCCAACTATTACCGATGGTTTGTTGAGGAATTTTCATCTATTGCATCCCCTATGTCCAGATTGACTCAAAAAAAGGTCAAATTCCATTGGTCAGATTCTTGTGAGAAGAGTTTTCAGGAGTTGAAGACTCGACTCAATACAGCTCTAATTTTAACCCTACCAAATAGTTTAGATGGCTTTGTTATGTATTATGATGCCTCCAGAGTTGGTTTGGGGTGAGTTTTGATGTAGAGAGGTAAGGTCATAGCCTATGCCTCTAAATAGCTTAAGCCTCATGAGAAGAATTATCCTACTCATGATCTTGAGTTAGCAGCAGTAGTTTTTGCCTTAAAGATTTGGAGACACTACTTGTATGGGGTGCACGTTGATGTGTTCACGGATCACAAGAGCCTGCAGTATGTGTTCTCTCAGAAAGAGCTCAACCTTTGTCAGAAAAGGTAGTTGGAGTTGTTAAAATACTACGACATGAGTGTCCTGTATCATCCAGGCAAGGCCAATATAGTGGCTGATGCTCTCAATAGAATGTCTATGGGTAGTGTTTTCCATGTTGAGGATAGTAAGAAGAAGTTAACTCAGAAAGTTCATTAACTATCCCGACTAGGTGTCCGCTTAGTCGATTCGCAAGAAGGTAGTGTGTGGGTACAGAGTAGCTAAGAATTATCCCTAGTTTCCGAAGTGAAGAAAAAATAGGATAGGGATCCCAGTCTAGTCAAGTTGAAAGAATTAGTTAGAGATCAGAAAGTAGAGGTTTTCTCCCAAGAGAGAGATGGTGTGCTGCGTTGCCAGGGTCGGCTATGTGTTCCAGGCATAATTGACTTGAGGCAATGAATTCTTGTAGAAGCGCATGGTGTGCACTACTCGATTCAACCAGGGGCCACTAAGATGTACCGCGATCTGCGGGAGATCTATTAGTGGAGTGGGATAAAAAGAGATACTATGGAATTTGTGGCTATGTGCTCAACATGTCAACAGGTTAAGATTGATCCTCAGAAGCCTAGTGGATCCATGTAGGAGTTCAGTATTTCCACCTAGAAATGGGAAGAAGTGAACATGGACTTTGTGATGGGTTTGCCTTGTACTCATCGTCAGCATGATTCATTTTGGGTTATCGTAGATAAGATGACCAAATCCGCTCATTTCCTTCTAGTCCATACCTTATATTCAGCGGAGGATTACTCCAAACTCTATATCAGGGATTTATTCAAATTACATGGTGTTTCATTGTCTATAATCTCAGACAGAGGTACCCAGTTTACCTCTTATTTCTGGAAGGCATTCTAAAAGGGTCTTAGTAGTCAAGTTCACCTTAGTACAGCCTTTCACCCTCAGACAGATGGTCAAGCAGAAAATACCATTTAGATTTTAGAAGATATGTTGTGAGCGTGTGCGATAAACTTTAAGGGTAGTTGGGATGACCACTTGCCTTTGATTGAGTTCGCATGCTACAACAGCTATCACTCCAGCATTAAAATGGCTCTATTTGAGACACTTTACGAGAGGAGGTATAGATATACCATTAGTTGGTTTGAAGTGGGAAAGGCCACAGTGATAGGTCCTAACTTAGTATTTGATAACCTATAGAAATTTCAGTCGATCAGGGAAACGTTTAAGACAGCTCAGAGCCGACAAAATTTCATATGCAGACTTACGAAGAAAGGATCTTGAGTTTGATATTGGAGATTTTTTGTATCTGAAAATCTCTCCTATTAAAGGAGTAAAATGGTTTGGAAAGAAGGGGAAGCTCATTCCCCGATATGTCGGTCCTTACCAAATTCTTAGCCATTTCAAAAAGGTAGCTTACGAGCTTGAGTTGCCTTCAGATCTATCTTCAGTGCATCGAGTGTTCCACGTCTCCTTGCTAAAGAAATACATAGGTGACCCAGCAGTTGTACTCCCTATAGAGGGCATAGATTTTCAGAATAGTCTCTCTTATGAAGAGATTCCAGTTGAAATCCTTGACTATCAGATTCGCAAACTGAGGAACAAAGAATTCCCTCTAGTCAAAGTTCTTTGGTGAAATCATTTATTGAGGGAGCTACTTGGGAAGTCGAAGGATACATGCGGACCAAGTATCCTCACCTCTTCTCCGCTAATCCAGACTAAACTCAAGGTAAAATTTTTCCTTAAACTTATTTAGTTTTATCTTCAGATTTCAGTTAGAAACTTGGTATCAATTACTATTGCATGTTCATGAGTCATTTCAGCTATGTACTCATGCATCAGATATGCATGTTCAGTATGATAAGTCAATGTATCAGTGATCTCAGTCATGAAACCATGCTTCAGTTATGCATGTCCAGTGTCTAGGTCCAATCTCTCTATATTCTAAGTCTTAGTAGTCACATTCAAGGATGAATATTTATAAGGGGGAGATAATGTAAGACCCCACAAAATTCTTAGCTTAAATCAATACTTTAGGCTTGTCAAGGGGTCCAGACTTAGAATATTTAGCTAAGTATTTAGACTTAGTACCATTTTAGCCTTCAAAAGTTGGCAATCTTATTTCAAGACCTTTACTTCCATTAAATATTGAGATTCAGGTTAAATCATGATCAGGAAGGTCAATAGGTATTCCTGGATGAGTTTTGAATTTTTCGGACCTCGTTTAGACTATGTTTGAGTGCCCAAAATAGTGGGTCGATGCGATCTCAATGCATCGCATTGACCATCGCATCGATGTATGATTTTTCCCCCAGCTCCAGTTTAAATTCTACTAAACCAATGCGGACTCGACGCAGCGCATTGGCTATCTCATTGATGGCAATGATGCAGCGCATCGGCCTGCCCGTCGGTAATACAGTTTTTTAGTCATTAAAAGACCGCGTCCTTGGGGGTAATTGGTTCTTTTTCCCATGACCTTCTTCTCCCAAAACACAAAATTAAACCCTTTGGAGAGCAATTATACTCATTATTCCTCAAAATACTCAAGAACAAGAACCCTAGGAGATTCAATTTCAAATCAAGAACTCAAGAACACACCATCAATCTCTTAGAATTCAAGCACTAAGGTATGTGAAGTGTTCATCCAAGGGTCCCATCCATCCTTGGAGTCCAAGAAACTATTTTTAAATATCAAGTATATGAAATTCATGAATTCCATATTGGGTTTGATAATGTTCATGTCTATAATGATTAATTGGGTTTCAAATCCATGTTTCATGATAAATTTCCTGTGGGGTTAATTTATTTATATGTGTTATCATGTGAGATCATGCTAAAGCCTTCAAACTACGAATTTGATATTTGGAATTGTGTGCTCACATGTTGATTAGTATTATGTGCCTATTTTATGCTTTTCAAGTGATTGATAAATTAAGCATGTGAGTTGAATAGTGGAATTATATCATGTTAGCATGTATTCAAGTTCATGCCATACAAGTGTTTGTTAAAATGCTCCAATGAATGAATGATGATCAAGTACCTAGTTTACATGCTTCAAGTTTGTGCCATGTCTCTTAATTTATGCTATCGAGTCCTGGGGGTACTTGTACCCGACAATTTAGCTGTTTACCTAGATCCATGGTCAGTCATAGAACAGTACCAGTCATATCACGATTAGTAGTACTCTCAATCAGTCACAGAACTTAGGAAAAACTCAGTAAACTCAGTACAAGTCCATCCTAGTTTAGTACTCAGCCCAGACCTCAGTAAACTCAGTCAGCTGACAAAATTAAGTAGTATTTAGTCAGTCAACGGAACTCAGTGAATCCAGTTCAGTTCAGTTAAATAGTATTATTAGTAACAGTTCAGTCCATCATAGTACAGACTAGAAATTAGTTTGGTGTCTATTCAGTTAGGAGTAGGATTCAGCACCGAGCGAGCCCAGGGATGAGGGCATTCCTGCCAATAGAGGGTTTGACCCTTAGTAGCAATCCCTGCATTATAGAACTACGTAGCCAGTGTAGGTTGTGATATCTTCCTTCCAGATATCATCAGAGTTGATATATCTCATTTGAGTTATCCTTTCAGCGAGGGTTGATGAAAGAGCTTTCTATCAGAGAGGGTTAACTCACAGTTTGTCCTTACCCATGGCACGGTATGAACACCATTCAAACTGGGGATACAGGTTATGAACACCCTTCTAAATGGGGTTACATTTTGGACCCCAATCAGATTAGAGATGGGCATGTCGGTTAGATGATTACCTCCCACAGTCTTAGTTTCAGTCTGAGTCTTAGAATAGAACTCAGTTCAATCCTACATATTCAGGACTATCAGATATAGTCACTCAGCTTAGTATGCAACTCAATATAGTTCCACAAAATTTAGGACTGCCAGATACAGTCATTCAGATAATCAGTAATACAGTATTAGTAAACTAGGATATCAGTTATTAGTATTCAGACTCAGTACTCAATATTATCACGATCTCAATTACAGTCTATGTATTCATGTATGTACTCTTATTCAGTCATACTCATGTTATTCAATTAGTATTGTTCATGCATATGAACCCATGCATTTCAGCCCACCTCACTAAGCACACCAGTACATTCAAAGTACTAACGCATGATTTTTTCACTATGATGTCTTATATCATAGGTTCAGACGCAAGGGCTCTAGAGCACCCTTAGCAGTTCAGATCTTCAGCTTTCAGAGTAGTGGTAGGTCCTCATAGTTTGAGGACATATTTGTTATTTTCAGTATTTGAATATTATATTTAGTGGTCGGAGTTAGTTGGGGACTTGTCCCATCAACTCCACAGTTCAAACATTTTAGAGACTTTCCAGACTAGAGTATTTTCAGACAGTTGTTCAATTTTACCGTACTTATATTCAGTTTTCGTATTTTGATACCGCATTCAGATTTATTTATATATTTAAACCTTATGGAATATGTTTCTGCCTATTTCTACAATCATTACAGTATTTATTACAAAGTTATCATAGCAGGTACCAATCATGGGTTAGCTTGTGGTCCATCGGGATTATGAGCACCGTGTAGCATTCGGAGAATAGACTCGGGGCATTATATTAATTCATGTGCTTTCAACAAATTCCAAGTACACTGAATTAAAAAGTACAAAAATATATTGTTAGATGAAAAGGTAGAATCAATCTTGAATAAAGAAAACAATGACCAACCATTTTTTCTGTTATAGAGAACTAAGTCGAGAATGTTATGCATGGAAGATATTAGAGGAGAGATATGAGGGTTGGGTGAGAATAATGTGAAAAAGACAAACATAGTTACATAATAAGTATTACATGTTGCCAAGTGTTTTTGGCTATACATTAGTTCAATATATAAGTGGCTAAAAGCAGGCATCTCTACGTCGACGTGTCTGCTTCTAGCCAAGGGCAATTTTAGAAGTTTGAAATAATCCATCTATAAATTCTATTATGTTTGCATTTAATATGTGTACCTTTTCAATATTTGGACATAAAAACCAGCCTATGTTTTACTTTCCCATGTTGTGGGCACATCTAATTTTCTAATTTCCCACCATTCTATTTTGATTTTTTCTCCATCTGTTTGGACACATATGATATGTACACTTCTTAATTTTGTATGAAAATTCCTTTCCTTTTTCTTCTTCAACATTTTTATATTCAATTTTTCCTCTGAAATGTTAGTTACCCATTATAATATTTTATCAAATTTTTTTATATAAAAATTTTATGGCCGAGTGGCCTTTTTATTAAAAACTCAAATCCGGCACCAAGGCCCAAAACCAATAAGAATATTTACATTGTTTTGGATTCGACCCAAATTAGAAGCCCTAAGTCTATTACATAATTTCACTCTCCAAATTGAGTTGGCTTTCAATATCTACATCTCTAACTTCATGTTGCCTTATTGATATTGATTGAGCTCTGCCATGTTTGCTCTACTTTTGTGGGTCATCTATGCACCTGTTCCTTTCCTTAATGAGCTAAATATAACACAAGATGTGTCTCTTGGTCAAGGTAAGCTACGACTCTTCATTGATTGAATCTGCATCTATGAGCTACCATTAAAATTGTATTGATGTGTAGGTGAAGGAGGTGTTGACGGTTGTTCTGTATGTGGAATCCATCCAAAGATCCATCCACGTATGCATTGTTGTGGATGTTAGACAGATTTGTTGTTATATCAACACTTGAGCTTGCCGATGATCTTGTGAAGCCCATACGAAAGCTGATGCCATTCCCCTTTATTTTTTATGATGTATTTTGTGCTAGTTGTACCTTTCCTAAAATAGGACCTTTACTTCTATAAATATTATAACTTCTTAGAATCATCACCATGTGTGCTCTATGTTGCCTGCTAAGCTTGTACATATGGTTGTATATATTTAGACTGTATCCTTTGTGCTGGTATCTAAAATTTTTCTATGTTTATGATTCTCCTTCCTTTGATTGGTATTTGGTGAAAAGAATTGAACACTACTTTTCCATTTGTGTCCATAGCTAAGTTAGCTATATAATCAGCTAGTAAGTTCCCCTCCCTAAAGATATGCTTGACCTATATCTCCATTTTTTCTTTAAGTCCCTGTATGTCCTCTAGTAACTCAACCACCTCCCATGGGACTTTCTACATATTATTAATTATTTTGACCAGTAGCAAAGAATCTGATTCCACTACTAGTTTTCTAATGTTGTGTTCCCAATAGTATCTGATTGCTCTCATTTTTGAAATAATGTTTGTTGTATGACCAATATTTTTCCTTTGTAATAGATCTCCCTCTTCATTTCTCAAATAGAAACCATAAGCTCCAATCCCAGGATTTCCTCTGCATGCTCCATCTGTATTGCAGTTAACAAAGCCAATTTCTGGTAACTCCCATATCACTACTTGACAATAAAGCCTTGGATTGTATTTCAGTACCCACTGTATCATCTCCCCCATCTTGTTGGATACTCTTTTCTCTATTTATATCTCTTTTTCAGTATGTATATCAGTATTTGTTTTGCCTGATTGACTATTCCAAGTAAAGGCATGCTACCTCCATGTTTGATGTTGTTTCTTCTTTTCTATAGTGTCTAAATAATCACTGCTAGAATAACTCTACACAACTGCTACAACCTCCTAGGCCTTTGTATGTTATAGCATATTTTCACCTGATGTACAAGTTGCCTCTCTTCCTCAATGATACCTGCAAAATTAGAAAAAATTCTCCATAGATGTAAGGCTATTGAGGATGTTAGAAATAAATGCTCCATTGTCTCTTGTTCACCTTGCATACAACATCAACACCTTGACACTATATTTATTTTCATCCTCTTTAGGTTGTCATCAGAAGGAACTCTTGCCTTCTAAACTCTCCAGAGGAAGAAATTAATCTTAAAAGGAAAGTCCTTGCTCTAGATATGGCCATATACCTCTTTTTTTCATACTTTGATCTCAGTACATCCCATGTTGTTTTCATACTAAAAACTCCACTTGTGCTTCCCATCCACCATGCTTTATCCCTTACATCAGCATCCAACATGGGACTAATATTGTCCATTATGTACTCCACTATTTCCTCAGATATAAACTAAGCATCGGTTTATTCCATTTTCTATGCCTTATAAACTACCTAACCTCTACTTCCTTTGCTTGTTGATCAGAATCTCCAACATAGTATAATGCTCCTTGCTTGGTCCAATCGTCAAATCAGAAACTTGCTTCCCCTGATTTGATTTTCCACCAAATAGTATGCTGAACTTTTTCCCTCACTTGAATCATATTTTTCGATATGGTGATGCACCTTTACCTTGAGCTAACACTGGATGATTCTTTTTGCAATACTTGTTCCACGTGTATGTATTCCAGAGTAAACCTGTTGATGTCCTAAAATTCCACTAAAGCTTGGCAAATAAAGCATCAGCAACTAAATGAAGTGACCTTAATCCAATCCCTCCTTCCTCACAAAGTCTACATAGTTCCTCCCAAATAATCAAGTGTTTGCCTTTAACACCCCCTGTCTTACTCCACAGAAACTTTGCCATAAGTTTATGTAGTTGCTAAATTGACCCCTTAGGAGGATTCATTGCTGACATCAAATAAACTAGGAGTGATTCCAATACACTTTTGATCAAGGTGTACCTTCCCCCATAAGTTAATAATCTACTGTGCCATGCTATAATTCTTCTTCTTCTTCTAACTTTTTGGACCAAATCTTCAAAGTGATTTTTCTTCCTCCTCCCATAATATAATGGACAACCCAAGTAAATAAAAGGGAAGGAGCCTAAGCAATACCTGTGATTCTTCTGATTCTACTCTTTACTACTGTTGGTACTTTCTCATGAGCATATATGAAGCTTTTGTTGAGATTTATCAGCTGACCAGACACCTTCTCATACTCTACAAGAACCCTCATCATCATCTTAATTGACCCTTTATGCCCTGAATAGAAGAGTATTATGTCATATGCATATGACAAATGGTTTATGTTTTCACTCCATTTTGGCATACCATATCCAATAAAAGTAGGTTCTTCATACAACCTATTGAGACTCCTTATTAAAACCTCTACTTCTATAATGAAGAGTGCTGGAGAGAGTAGATCCCCTTGTTTGAGACCGCTGGTTGAATGGAAAAAAACATATGATCTACCATTAACTAGTACTGAATACCAGTTATTAGACAAGAATCTCCAAATCATGTCTATGATTCTCTCTGAAAAACCAAATTTCCTCATCACCTTGGTCAGATAAATCCAATTAACTCTATCATAAGCCTTTGTCATATCCAACTTAACCATAATATTATGATGCTTATTCCTCCTATTAATGTCCCTAACTATTTCTTGAGCCAAAAGGACATTTTCAGTAATACTCTTACCCTTCATGAAACCTGTCTGGTTTTGTGAGATTATTTGAGGTAACAAATCAACCAATCTTCAATGAATCACCTTAGACATAACCTTACCAAAATAAGTGCTTAAACTTATAGTACTTAAGTCAGTAAATTTCTTAACTGACTCTTTCTTAGGGATAAGCACTAAATTAGCATGAGTTATATATCTAGGTAATTTATACCCACAGAAAAAAGCAATAACCATGTTTGTCACATCTTTATTGATGATCTCCCAACAACTTTGAAAGAACTTTCTTGAAAATCCATCTAGTCCAGCAACACTTTTACTATTTAAAGAGAAAATAGCCTGCCTCACTTTCTCCTCTGAAGGTGTTTTGTCCATTTCCTCTTATTGCCTACCTAAAATAATTTAAGGAATACATTTGAGCATTTCATACCCTTCATTTGTGTTATCCTCCAAGAATTGTTTTTTAAAATAATTAACTGTTTCTTCCCCAATAGTTTCCTAATCCCTCAAAGTAACTCCTTGCTCACTCTCTATTTCATTAACATGTAGTCTCTTCCTTCTGCCCTTAACATATTTATGGAAGAACTTGGTGTTTCGATCACCGTCATGGAACCATACCATCCTTGATTTCTGCTTCCAAAACTCCTCTTCAATCTGATAGTAGCTCCTTAATTCTTCTTCAGCTTTCCTTAGTTTTTTTCTATTATTATCAGAATCATTAACTTCCAGCTACAGTTCTTTTACCCTAACTATATCTTCCAGTGTTGCCACCTTATGAAAGATATTGCCATAAGTGTCTCTGGTTCACTGTGCAATCACTTTCCTTATATTTTTCAATCTTTCATTAAAGATATGGAATGGACTTCCTTCAACTGGAATATTCCAATTAGCTTTAACTATATCCATAAAAATATGATGTTGAACCCAAAAGTGTAAGAACCTAAATGGATTTATAAATCTTTCCTGGTACCCATAACACGTCACTAATAATGGACTGTGATCAGAACCATCTCTTATCAAATGTTCAACTTCAGAGTTAGGAATTTGTTGATTGAAAAGACTATTGCCCAAAACTCTGTCCAATCTTTTGAATATGCATGCCTCTTCTATCCTCCCATTCCACCATGTATATGAACTACCAGTGAATGATAATTCTGATAATGCACAGTTGTTCAAACATTGTACAAAATCAATTGTCTTATCATAAGTGACATCAAGTCCCCCCAGCTTCTCTGGATTATTAAGAATGACATTGAAGTCACCTCCCACTAGCCAAGGTTTATTTATCATCTTATGTATCTCTTCTAATTCATTCCATAATTCTAGTATCTCAAGTGAATTACATCTAGCATACACAGATGTTATCCAGAGCTCCTCCTTGTTAATTGAGTGGGTAAAATTTATAGTAATTTTTTGTTGTTTACCATCAACTAAAACTCGTTACCATTCATCACTCCAAAAGATCCAGATCTTCGAAGAATAATTCACCATAGTATTTTCCATACCTAACTTCCTTCTGTAACTTCCTACTTCATTGGGATCCTGGAAAGGTTCCACGAGAGCTATAAAAGATAGCTTATACCTTCTTTTAAGATCAATCACCCTATCAAAAGAATTCTTTGTATTGACTAATCTTATGTTCCAAAATAATATGTGTTCTGTCATTTGGAAGTAATAGATTTAGCTGAACTACTCCTTGTGCTTCTAACATTTGACAATTTATTTTGTTTTCTACCAGTTCTCAGCTCTCTGACATGCCTTGGTTGGAGATCTCCTTTTACACAAACTTCAAAAACATTTTCCTGTATGTCTATTTCATCCTCCTCAACATGTTTCTCTTTTTTGTATTCTAATTGCAATGCCTCATCTGATTGACCCTAAAGATTTTGTTTATTAGCACCATGTTGGACTTCAGTTGATGATTCTTCATAACCATCCTCAACCAAGGGTGTTGTTAAGTCATCTAGTGGTTCTTTCTTCTTCCCCTTAGCCTCTTGAATATTTGATGTTGCTTTCTCATGTTGACTCTCATCTATTTGAATTATTGTCATTTTATTCCCATCACCACTATCTTTTAAAGTTGTTGTTTTTTTCTCCTCTACTTCTCTACTGTTCTTACTACTAGCAGATTTGAGTTCTTGTACTTCCTTGTCATTCTGCTTAAGTATCATTGAGAGCTGAATTCATTCTCCTTGACTGCTTCAAATGTATCTTCTACCTATTTTCCGGTGAACCTGTTATCATGGATTTTTGTTGTTCCCTTTGTTACTACTTATGTACTGCTCTCTTTCTGTTGTACGATATTATCTTGACTTGCGGCATCCTTGAATTGCATATCAGTAGTGTCCTTTGTAAAGACATCAAACTTATTCACTGTGGTAATAGCCTCCACCTGTGTTATGTTATCTCGTTGACTCCATCTTTGTGCCATGCCCCCTCTATACTGAGCACCACCTCTACCCTCCTCTTCTAAAGTTTTCTTTTTCTTTTCTATCTTCTCCTGTTCAAGATTTTTCTCTTCTTCTTTAGGATCTTCATGTTCATCATCCTTAGGATAGAGCTCTGGATACAGAATAAAACAATCTTTCTCATTATGTCCTTAAAACTTGCAATTTTTGCAATATTTTAGAAGATAGTCATACTTTATCGTTATCCACTTTGCAACAATATCCCCCATCTTCTTCCTTATACCAATATTTACTTGCTTAGGCAGATCAGATAATAAATCCACCTCCACTTTCACCCTTGCACAACTGGGCCTGATCTTGTTACTGGTAGCCATATCAACTTGTAAGGGCTTACCAACTGTTGCTGCTAATGAAAAGATTTTTTCTTTTCTAAAAAAATTAGGTGGAAGAGCTGGTAACAATATCCATGCAATGGAAATCGACGTCTCCTCTTGTGGGTCAAACAGTGGATCCCACTTTAAAGTTTGCATTGGATAATTTCAATTCCTATGTGCTATGTAAAAAATAGGTTTTGATAAGAAATTTACATAATCTTCCATTCTCGGTGCTCTTATCAACACGTATCTATTACAAAGTAATCCAATAGTCATCTCCTTTAAGTTCACATTGTTTGGGTATTAACTTTCTCAATTCTTAAATATCAGGCCATCCGTCTGAGAACTTCCCTACTACTGCATATTCCAGGTCTTCGTTAACAATCATCTGAGACACTTCCTCCTCATCCCAAACTACTCTTGGTTCTCCATGCAAATACGTCAATGGTTTAACAGGAATAACAGCCCTTTTTGACACTTCCAGTTGTAACGTGGCTGAATATGTACGCTCAATGATAGGACATGCAACATTCATGACTTGAGCTTGTTGGCCAACCTCCGGTGGAGGGTGGTCGACAGCCCTTAAGGCCATCCGACAATCAAAATTAGGGTTGTATTATTAGGGTTGTTGATTTCTCTTTATCAAAAATGAAATATGACTAATTGAAATTTTTTCCGTATCAAATTCAATCCGTGATTTTATTATATTACCTTTAATTAATTGTTATAAGTTATTTAAACATTAAAAAATATATATTTAATAAAAAAGTAAATAAACAATTATTACACATTTGTTTCAGCTGCTTCAACCCGTGACTTTACTATATCACCTCAAATTAATTATTATAAGTTATTTACATATTAAAAGAATTACTAATATTTAATAAAAAAATGAAATAGATATTTATGACATGTCTGTTTCAGCTGTTTCAATTATATTTTTACTATATCACCTATAATTAATTATTATAAGTCGTCTAAGAATTAAAAAAAAATATTTAATAAAAGGAATAAAATAGACATAAAATGGTAAATTAACTCTTAATGTTTTAAATTAACTTGACGTCTTGTATGAGGCTCACTTAAAAAAAATCACAAGTATTTTGTATAGTAATTATGCTATATCACTTCTAAGTAGTTATTATAAGCCATTTAAGACATGTTTGTTTCATTGTTTCGATCATGATTTTACTATATCACCCCCTAATTAATTGTTATGATCATCTAACCATTGTCTCACTTAAATTGGAATAGAATAAAAAATATTATAAATCACAAAAATTAAAATTAAAATTATTTTTAAAAATATAATCAAGGAGAGTAACATATATTATTTGAAAATTACATTAAAAGTATTATAAATTACAATATTTAACAACTAAAAATATCTAAAAAAAAAATAAAAAGTAATATGTTTCAAAATATTATGTAAAAAATACTATAAATCACAATAATTAACAATTTAAAAAATTTTAAAGATAAAAATATATGATTGACTCTCGAAATTATACCATTATCACTTAAATTAAAATAGAAGAAAAAAATATTATAAATTACAATAATTAAAAACTTAAATTATTTTAAATATAAAATTGACTATCAATGCCTCAAAAAAAAAATTTCTTTCTCATCCGATGTTTGGTACCCGCATTGGAGCCCGTCTAATTCGAATTCGCATCGCGTAGAGCCCATTCAGGGGAAGAGCTCCCTATCAAAGATTTTTTTATACCCAGGGCTCAAACCCGAGACCTCTGGTTGAGGGATGAATAACTCCATCCGCTGCACCACCAATGCCTCAAAAGTTTGTAAAAGAAGAGTAACATATATTATCTAAATTAAATAAATAATATTATAAATTATAAATAGTTAACAACTTAAAATATCTAAAAATATATTAAAAATATGATTAATTATTTTTAAAAAAATTGTGTCACATAAATTGAGATAAAAAAAATAACATATACTAGCACAGACCGCTCGATATCTAGTATATATATAGGTGTTCAATGTAAATTATTAACAGTGGATGTCAAACATTCTTTAGAATTGATTATAGGAAATTTTAGATGCTACAGCAAATATGTGATGTATATTAAATACTAGTTATCAAGGGATTCGTGCTAGCACATGTCTAATATATGTTTTTTATTGTGAGAAAATACATCATTTCACCCCTGAACTTGTCGCTACAACTTACTTTGACACTTTAATTTTATAGGCAATTATTTACCCCCTAGACAACTTTTAACTGAATTTTATAGAAACCCCAATAGGCTGATGTGGCAAAAATTATAAATATAGCATGTTAAGGCAAAGAAAAGTTAGAAAAAAAAAAAGTAGGGCCTACTTTTTATTTCCAGCCACCACCTTCATCTTCCTCACACCCCACCACCCCCTCTCTTCTCCTTCCTCTCTTCTCACCATCTCCAATCAAATATATACCAAGATATTTTTTCATCAACTTTTGCTTATGCCTGATAAATAGAATGTAATTAGAACTTTGTATGTTGCAATCTGGGTGATTCTTGGAGTTGTATCAAAATGAGTGACAAATGGAATAGTTTTTGCAAATTGAAGTGAATGCAAATGGTTGTACCATATGGAATATTAGGTGTAGTTATCAGTTTTGTTAGAGTGGATAAAATTCTCACATTGATTGGGGAATGGACTAGTAGTTCCTTACCTCTTGAGCTAGCTTTTGAGGTTGAGTTAGGCTCAAGGTCCATTCTTGACATGGTATCAAAGCCAGGCCCACCCAGTTCATTATTTCCGATGTTGCCCCTCCCTCC